>NW_011495032.1:12623429-12637527 GCF_000754665.1 Bison bison bison
ACAGGCTGAAACTCCAGTACTTTGGCCACCTCATGCAAAGAGTTGACTCATTGGAAAAGACTCTGATGCTGGGAGGGATTGGGGGCAGGAGGAGAAGGGGACGACAGAGGATGAGATGGCTGGATGGCATCACTGACTCGATGGACGTGAGTCTGAGTGAACTCCAGGAGTTGGTGACAGGGAGGCCTGGCGTGCTGCGATTCATGGGATCTCAAAGAGTCAGACACAACTGAGCGACTGATCTGATCTGATCTGTAGTCACCATCTGCAGTGATTTTGGAGCCCAAGAAAATAAAGTCTGGCACTATTTCCATTGTTTCCCCATCTATTTGCCATGAAGTGATGGAACTGGATGCCATGAGCTTTGTCTTTTGAATGTTGAGTTTTAAGACAGCTTTTTCACTCTCCTTTTTTCACTTTCATCAAGAGGCTCTTTAGTCCCTCTTCACTTTCTACCATAGACTACAGTCCATGGGGTCACAAAGTCAGAAATGACTGAAGAGGCTGAGCACTGGGGAAGTCCCTGGAGCTTGATGCATACTAATCTTATCATTGAATCTTTATCTCATCCTCCAAGGATAGAAAACCCAACCATCTTAGTTCTCTGATCATCTCTCTTTCTGTATTATCCACTGTTGTTACTCTGATAAGATCCTTTATGCTAATATCACTTCAAAATTCCCTGGCCTTATTGTTCTCCATTCCCCAAACACTCACTCCAACACATATACCAACATTATCACCAAACTCATAAGCATGGAATAACTTAAGTCATCTCCAACAGTATCTCACATTTCTTTGCTTTATGAGACATGTTTTCCTCTCTCAAAATGCCAGAATATGGCTGAGAATAGGAAGGACTAGAGATCTTTTAAGAAAATTAGAGATGCCAAGGGAACATTTCATGTAAAGACGGGCTCAATAAAGGACAGAAATGGTATGGACCCAACAGAAGCAGAAGATATTAACAAGAGGTGGCAAGAATACACAGAAGAACTGTACAGAAAAAATTTTCATGACCCAGATAATTACGATGGTGTGATTACTCACCTAGAGACAGACATCCTGGAATGTGAAGTCAAGTGGGCCTTCGGAAGCATCACTATGAACAAAGCTAGTGGAGGTGATGGAATTCCAGGTGAGCTATTTCAAATCCTAAAAGATGATGCTGTGAAAGTGCTGCACTCAATATGCCAGCAAATTTGGAAAACTCAGCAGTGGCCACCGGACTGGAAAAGGTCAGTTTTCATTCCAGTCCCTAAGAAAGGCAATACCAAAGGATGCTCAAACTACTGCACAATTGCACTCATCTCACACACTAGAAAAGTAACGCTTAAAGTTGTCTAAGCTAGGCTTCAGCAATACGTGAACTATGAACTTCCAGATGTTCAAGCTGGATTTAGAAAAGGCAGAGGAACCAGAGATCAAATTGCCAACATCCACTGGAACATGGAAAAATCAAGAGAGTTCCAGAAAAACTACTATTTCTGCTTTATTGATTATGCCAAAGCCTTTGACTGTGTGCATCACAATAGCCTGTGAGAAATTCTGAAAGAGATTGTAATACCAGAACACCTGACTTGCCTCTTGAGAATCAACAGTTAGGAATCAACTGTTAGAACTGGACATGGAACAACAGACTGGTTCCAAATAGGAAAAGGAGTATGTCAAGGCTGTATATTGTCACCCTGCTTATTTAATTTCTAAGCAGAGTACATCATGAGAAACTGGGCTGGAAGAAGCACAAGCTGGAATCAAGATTGCTGGGAGAAATATCAGTAACCTCAGATATGCAGGTGACACCACTCTTATGGCATAAAGTGAAGAAGAACTAAAGAGCCTTTTGATGAAAGTTAAAGAGGAGAGTGAAGAAGTTGACTTAAAGCTTAAAATTCAGAAAACTAAGATCATGGCATCCAGTCCCATCACTTTGTGGCAAATAGATGGGGAAACAGTGGAAACAGTGGCTGACTTTAGATGGTTTGCAGCCATGAAATTAAAAGATGCTTACTCCTTGGAAGGAAAGTTATGACCAACCTAGACAGCATATTAAAAAGCAGAGACATTACTTTGCCAACAAATATCCGTCTAGTCAAGGCTATGGTTTTTCCAATAGATATGTATGGATGTGAGAGTTGGACTATAAAGAAAGCTGAGCACCAAAGAATTGATGCTTTGAACTGTGGTGTTGGAGAAGACTTTTGAGAGTTCCTTGGATTGCAAGGAGATCCAACCAGTCAATCCTAAAGGAGGTCAGTCCTGGGTGTTCATTGGAAGGACTGATGTTGAAGCTGAAACTCCAATACTTTGGCCACCTGATGCAAAGAGCTGATTCATTTGAAAAGACCCTGATGCTGCGAAAGATTGAGGGCAGAAGTGGCCAACAGAAGATGAGATGGTTGGATGGCATCTCCAACTCAATGGACATAAGTCTGGGTGAACTCCAGGAGTTGGTGATGGACAGGGAGGCCTGGCATTCTGTGGTACATGGGGTCACAAAGAATCTGACACAAATGAGTGACTGAACTGAACTGAATATTCCATTGATTATATGTACCACATTTTCTTTATCCATTCCTCTGTTGGTAGACATTTAGGTTGCCTCCATAAACAAACAATAATAATGCCATCTGCAGCAACATGTGTACCTAGAGGTTGTCATATTGAGTGAAGTAAGTCAGACAGAGAAAGACAAATATTATATAATATCACTTACATGTGGAATCTTATAAATACAAAAAACTACAAACAAACTTATCTATAAAACAGAAATACAGTTACTGATGTAGAAAATAAATTACCAGGGGATAGGGAGTGAGGAGGCAATGGCACCCCACTCCAGTACTCTTGCCTGGAAAATCCCATGGACAGAGGAGCCTGGTAGGCTGCAGTCCATGCGGTCGCGAAGAGTCAGACGTGACTGAGCAACTTCCCTTTCACTTTTCACTTTCATGCATTGGAGAAGGAAATGGCAACCCACTCCAGTGTTCTTGCCTGGAGAATCCCAGGCACGGGCGAGCCTGGTGGGCTGCTGTCTATGGGGTCACACAGAGTCGGACACAACTGAAGTGACTTAGCAGCAGCAGCAGCAGGGAGTGAGGAATAAATCGGGAGATAGGAATTGACACATAAAGGTTACTGTACATAAAATAGGTAACAAATAAGGATATACTGTATAGCACAGGGAATTCTGCTCAATACTCTTTAATGGCCCATATGGGAAAGCAATCTTAAAAAATAGTGGATATATGTGTAACTGTTTCACTTTGCTGTATACCTGATATAAAACTAACACAATGTCGTAAATCAACTATAAAAGAAAAAAGTGAAAATGTTACTGGCTCAGTCATATCTGACTTTGTAACCCCAAGGACTGTAGCCTGTCAGGCTCCTCTGTCCACAGAATTCCCCAGGCAAGTATACTGCAGTGGGTTGCTATTCCCTTCTCCAAGGAATCTTCCTGACCCAGGGATTGAACCCAGTTCTCCCACATTGCAGGCAAATTCTTTACCATCTGAGCCACCAGAGAAGCCCTACACCAATAATTTTTTTAAATTGTATAATAATTCTTCTCTCCTTGAATATTTAGCTTTCTCAATATCTCTGAGACATCTTCTTGGGTCCCTTAATTTGTGTTTAATGTGGCACTCTGGCTTCCTCACGAATGCAACCATTGGGCAATGACGTACGTTTTTAGGTTTATTTGCCGCTAGTCTGAAAACTTATAATGATGATGGGGGACAATGAAAAGCACACTCATCTCCATAGCTGTAATTCCTAGCAGAAGGTTCTGGGTTTGTTAAGCAATCAGAATCATTTGTGTAAATACTGTATGAATGAGCAAGTGAATTAATGAGCAGATGAAATGATGTTTTTTCAGTGTGTCAGGTTAGTCGTATTCCTAGATTTTCCCCAGTGATTCAGAAGTGAAAAGGCTTTGACATGATACCAAACCAAGATAAGTTGGACTAGTTTTCTGTATATCTGTCTAATAATCTTACAATCCATGTCCCAAGACAGGAGGAAGACAGGGACCTTGGCAAGGTGTTCAAAAATATGTGTTCATAATTAAAACTACTGTCCCCTCACATATACTTATGGTGGCAGTATGTGTATAACCTTCTCCCTGGATGGATACTAAAATTAGCTCTTTTAAAGGATTATTCAAATTTCACTTCCTATACAACTTCAATATGAAGATGCAGTTGGGACTGAGACAGTATTGGGGCATGACACACAAGCGATGACTTCTATGGGTACATTCAGAGGATGAGCATATATGATCATAAGTGAGTCATAAAGCAAAGAAGGGGAGAACATCAATACAATGGGTTAGAGATGACAATTCAGAAACAGAAGTGGAATAAGGAAAAAGTAGTCTCTCCAGAGTCAGGTGATGGAGTTTTTAGGCTCATTATGCTCATCTTAAAATGGGGATGATAATACTTAATTCATAGTAATATAATGAAGATTTTGTATCCTCTGTGGTAAAGGTTGGAAATATGTTGGGAATGTGGGCACAGGCAATATGACCATCATTGAATGCCTTCTATCTGTCTAATGACAGATGGTAGAAGACTACTTTCTTCCCAGTCCTGCTTAGGAACAGTTTTGCTCTATGATCACTCATGTTTACATAAGTGTTCCTGGCCTTGATAAGTTTAAACTCTTGCAGTCCAGGCATCATCAACAAAATGCCCATTTTAAGATTGGGGGGGTGGGGCGGTGGTGGAATGACCTTCCCCAATCACAATCACTCACATTTAAGAAATGGTATATTCCCCTTGAAAACCCACCAACTTGTATGTCTTGAATCTTTGTGGTTTTCCTCGATTATTGATCTCTGGATAAAAAGAGAACGATAGCAACAACCCAGAGGACAAAACCTCTAGAAAGATCAGGCTTCTCTCTTACTTCACTGCTGACCCTTCAAGTTGTAAGAGGTCTGGGTTCCCCTAATTTCCACGGCCTACACATGGAGGATAGGAAATAGTTCCAATGCATCTTAACAAACACACATTGAAGAAATGTAAGTGCTATCCTGCTATGCCACAGGGACCAGGGTCAGCCAGAGGACAAAATAAGTAAAAGAATAATAACAAAAATCTCATTTAGCACTTGCTTCTTTTCAGCCACATCAACAGATTAGAACGATGATGGATGATGAACAACTCAGGTAATCCATAGGTTGTAGATGAGCCTGTCTATTCTGCCTTAGCAATTGACTCACAGGCCAGCAATCAAGATGGCAGTTGATTTTGTTCCCCTTCCAGACTTACAGCACAGGGGTTTGGAGAGGGAAAGAGAATGTATGGAAAGGAATTGAAACGAGCCTTGAGTAATTAGTAAAATTTCCAGGTTCACAGCAACTAAATTCTGGCCCGCTGTGATGTCAGAGGCAACTGACCCTAAACATTTGTGTAGTTCAAGACACCGGTTCTGACAATGGGATATAGAGAAGTAATGCAATGGTTTCATTAAGACTAGGACTTTAGAGCCAGTCTGCCTGGGGATGAGCACATTGTAAGACTTTGGCTGTCACCTCCTGCTCTTGGTTTGCTTCATGTGACACTAGTCTCATGAAGATAGGAATACTTGCCCACAGGATTGTTGTACGGATACAACAGTCAGTTCAGTTCAGTCACTCAGTCGTTTCCGACTCTTTGTGACCCCATGAATCACAGCATGCCAGGCCTCCCTGTCCATCACCAACTCCCGGAGTTCACTCAGACTCATGTCCATTGAGTCATGATGCCATCCAGCCATATCATCCTCTGTCGTCCCCTTCTCCTCCTGCGCCCAATCCCTCCCAGCATCAGAGTCTTTTCCAATGAGTCAACTCTTCGCATGAGGTGGCCAAAGTACTGGAGTTTCAGCTTTAGCATCATTCCTTCCAAAGAAATCCCAGGGCTGATCTCCTTCACAATGGACTGGTTGGATCTCCTCACAGTCCAAGGCACTCTCAAGAGTCTTCTCCAACACCACAGTTCAAAAGCATCAATTCTTCGGTGCTCAGCCTTCTTCACAGTCCAACTCTCACATCCATACATGACCACAGGAAAAACCATAGCCTTGACTAGACGGACCTTTGTTGGCAAAGTAATGTCTCTGCTTTTCAATATGCTATCTAGGTTGGTCATAACTTTTCTTCCAAGGAGTAAGAGTCTTTTAATTTCATGGCTGCAGTCACCATCTGCAGTGATTTTGGAGCTGAAAAAATAAAGTCTGACACTGTTTCCACTGTTTCCCCATCTATTTCCCATGAAGTGATGGGACCAGATGCCATGATCTTCATTTTCTGAATGTTGAGCTTTAAGCCAACTTTTTCACTCTCCTCTTTCACTTTCATCAAGAGGCTTTTTAGTTCCTCTTCACTTTCTGCCATACAACAATACATCAATACAAATTAGATTGATAAGTTAATACAAATTAGAGGTTTAGAACAATGTTTCAGTTATTCCCCAATAAGTGGTAGCAATTAGAAACATTAACGAGAAGAAAGACAGAGTCATTCTACTCCTTCTAATCTTCAGCAGAACTCCAGATACTGCCTCCTGCTGCCCTGATGTCAATCCTTGCAATCATCAATGACCTTGCATTATATGCTGCTGTACCTGGCTCCATGTCCTGCATCACCATGCTCCTCAGCACTTTATCTTGGAACTGTCCTCCAAAATTCACAGGTGAGTTCCTATACCTCAATCTGCTCAGATGCAGCATCTTCAGGTTTTAATTTTGAAAATGCCTCACTTCCTGTCTATGAAATCAGACACATCCTTTAATATAATTTGGCCTCAGTCATCTACCTATTATAAAAAAAAAAAAATTAAGAATACAGTATCTCTGAGGTAATTTTCTACTTTAATCTCCTGTGATTTTAACATGTATGAGACGAGTCACCAGTCCAGGTTCGATGCACGATGATGGATGCTTGGGGCTGGTGCACTGGGACGGCCCAGAGGGAGGGTATGGGGAGGGAGGAGGGAGGAGGGTTCAGGATGGGGAACATGGATATACCTGTGGCGGATTCATTTCGATGTTGGGCAAAACTAATACAATATTTTAAAGTTTAAAAATAAAGTAAAATTTAAAAAAAATAAAATAAAATGGACAACTAACAAGGACGTACTGTAAAAAAAAAAAAAGACTACATTCTGTGATTTATTAAAAAAAATAATCCAGTTACATCTTATGAATCTAACACAGATACAATAGATGGTCCACAAGATGGATGTGGAGTTCAGTATTATCAAGGTAAAGCACTCCGGACCCAGGTCATAATGTAAGAGGTGTTTATTCCTGGTAAACTGAAGTATTGCTAGTAAGGGATAAACTTTACTCATCGTCAAAGAAAAGCCAAGGATATACTGAGGAAAGTGGCCAAGGAGGGCATGACCTGATCCTCTTTTTGGAGGGTAAAAGTGAATAACGAACCAGAGGCTAAGATAGTCAGCAACAGAAGAAATAACATAGAAGCAAATGCTCTAAGAAAAAGCCTGAGACCAGGCAAAGAAAGGGGAATAAAAAGAAAGACTAAAAACCTCTGGGAATTAGTAGTTTTTCTTTGGCAGAGATTATATTTTCAGAGGACTGAAAGGAGATGGACAATGCCACTTCCTTTTAGAGGCCAAACAAAAGCACAGTTCACTGTGACATGAAAAAAGGAAATAATTCAATATCTCCTTCTGGATTTGAGCAGCACCAAGGTGTGTGTGTGTGTGTGTGTGTGTGTGTGTGTGTGTTTGCACAAACTCCTAAACTGAAGTCAAATAAGATATAAAAAATATCCAAGACAAAAACCATGAGGGAAACATTAAAGAATTAAGCCTGAATCAGGAGTCCTGAGGTATTGCTATTTCTCTTTCCTCTTAGCCTCCATATGGTCATTCTGAAGATTTCCACAGTGTTCAATCCTTTAATTTTCTTCCCTATGTATAAGATAATTTGTTTCCAGTTGAAGTAACATCTGTTTCTGTAGATAATTAAGTTATTAGATGCTGATCAATTTAATAAAGCTACAAGGCTTTCCTGACCTCTTTATGCATAATCAATGAATTTAGATGCAAAATGTGAAAATTTTACATTTTAAAAAATGATCTAAATATTTCATTAAAAGACATTTTGTAATTATGTGGTGCTGGCAATCAAAGGGGTATGCAAACATGGCACTATGAAAACAAAAGTGATTTAGTCATTACAGAGTTACAAGAGAGAGGCCAGGAAAGTTGTGATTCTCCCCTTTGCCCTTGAATGAGTTTCTGCTCTTTATTATCTGACATACTTCTATTTTATACCTCCTATAGTTAATGCTTCTATTCAACCAGTTATAATAGATATCATTTCTAGAGTATTCTAGACATTTTGTGTACATTTTGCACATAATCTTTCCAGTAGTTCTGGAAATAATATAAATAATTATTAATATTAGCTATTTTACAGATGGCTGAGAAAGCTGGGAAACCCATGGGGTCTCCACAGGTAGACTTAGAATTCAAACTTCAGCCTCCCGACTTTGAAGTCCAGTCTTTATCTTAAACCTCCCCTTTTTCCTCTTCATTGCACCCCTAATTGGATACATGTTTCCAGGGGTATTAACTCTGTACCCTGCTTCTTGTTTGTTCATTGACCTGTGATAGTTTAGGGTGAAATCAAGCAACTTTGATTACCATAGGTTTCAAAAGACACCGTATAAAGCCCAGAATTCTTTGTTTCTGGAATTTGGGCAATTAGTAGATAGACCACCTTCACTATGAATACTGGGGGTAAATTTTCAATTTGTTAAGAGGTCAGTGAAAGAATGAATCAGGAATGAGGCTAACAGTGCAGATAAAACTTGCATCTTGATGACCTTCTAGTCATAGAGAATATGTTGTTATTGTTTAGTCGCTAAGTCTTGTTCAACTCTCTTGTGACTCTATGGACTGTACCTCGCCAGGCTCCTCTGTCCATGGGATTTCCCAGGCAAGAATACTGGAGTGAGTTGCCAGTATTCCTTCTTCTCTAGGGAATCTTCCCGACCCGGGGGTCAAACTCACGTCTCTTGCATTGCGAGTTGATTATTTACTGCTGAGCCACTGGGGAAGCCCATCATAGAGAATATACAGATTCTTTTTTTAAAGCCAAAATGCAGTTTATGCCTTTCAACTTAACCTTGTGTGCTATACAAACATGAGAATATAAATTAGCAAAAGAGCTTATTTATGCTTTTGCTGTCAAATCTAATCATTTTTGTTTCACTTAAGACATTCTTTTTATTATTCATAAAGGCAGCAACAATAAAGTCAGCCATGTAGTATAATTGACAAGGTAGTAGGCACCTGGATGTGAACCTTGTTACAGTCCTTCCAGGCTCAGTCTTTATTCTTTGCCTCAGGTTTTCCTCCAGCATGTGGAGATGAGAGTTCTCTCTTGTCTCTTTCATAGCTATTTTGAGGATTGATGAAAAAGTGTAAAGTGCAGACACTCTGAAAAGTTTTAAGAGCTAGATCAATCTAAAGTACTCTTTGGTAATAAATGATTGTGTTAGTTTCCATGTAACATTAGATTTCCATCTCATGAGTGTCATTATTTTCATGTGTTCATTCCAAAATGAACTGATCATGATTTTATCAAAGTTCAGTGCAGACAACATAATACTTTTATTCATAAATTATTTTATTTCAAAATGGAAATGAAACACTCATTCTTAAGTTTTCTAGTTGCTCTTCCCTGCTTTTGTCACATGCCACATCTTGGGGAGGCAAGAGGAGTGAGCATGACCACAGTGCAGTCTTAAATTCCTTTAATGATTTTCCAACATCTGGGGCATTAGAGTATACACGTCTTTGGAATTAGTAAATGGTACTTCAAATTTGACATTTAAATATATCTGATTTTAGGCATTAAATATATAATGGAAATAATACTGGGATTGTTGAGATTAACATACACACATTACTATACAAAAGATAGATAACGAACTACAACCTACTACATAGCACAGGGAACTATACTTATTATTTTGTAATAACCTGTGAGGAAAAAAAGTCTGAAAAAGAAGAGATGTATTTATATGTATAACTGAAATCACTTTGCTGTACACATGAAACTAACACAACATTGAAAATCAACTATATATATATACATATATGTATGTGTGTGTATATATATATATATGTATAACTAAATATTAAATGCAGTTTCAAAAATCAAGGATCTTGGCTGTGGATTCCTATGCTTATGTTGTGCTACTGGTACATCCCTCATTGTTCCTAAAATTCTTGCTTTGAAAATTTGTTACTTTATTTTTGCATTTTGGCCAGTCCCAAGGTTTCTAAGTTTTTGTATATTTAAAGTTTTATTGCCATGTGTTTGGTTATAATTACGTTATTTTTTTTTTTACATGTGAAATGACAGAAATCTCTATTTTGGGAGAGAGTTCTGAGGAATTGAAAAATATCTTTAAGAAAAAGCAATTTTTATAGCTCTCTGGCTCTTGGCTTATAGGAAAAATGAGAATAAATCCTGGCTTAGTCTTTATTTGAAACAGTCTGGATTTGTGTCTGTTGTCCTGGGGTTCCATCTGGCTTAGCACTTCTCAATTGACTTTCCATATTTAGTCCAGTATTACTTTTTCATTGTATTATATTTTTTGATTAGGATGTAACTTGCATAAAGTTGAAAAGCCTTTAAGGTTCAGCATAACACCTTTTGCATACATATACACCTGTGTAACCGCTGTCCAATTTAAGACACAGAAAACACTTCCAGCAACCTAGACTCTCCTGGCACGTTTTGGTTGATGCCTCCCCAGAGGAAATCAATGTTCTGACCTCTAACATTATAGATTAATTTTGCCTGATTTTGAACTTGTTGGAAATGGAGTCATTACCAAATGTTATTGTTAAAATCAGGAAGGATTTGTTACTTTTCTGCTTTGTACTTTAAGCTTCTTCCATGGTCTCTTCTAATCATGTATGAGAGCATGCAGAAAATAGTTCTGACTTTATGTGTTGTTTAATATGAAAGATGATCAGACACAATGTGTCTTTCTTTTCCATATCCTCACCAGGCACAAGGAAGCATCTGCCTACAATGCAGGAGACCTGGGTTCAATCCCTGGGTTGGGAAGATCTTCTGGAGAAGGAAATGGCAACCCACTCCGGTATTCTTGCCTGGAAAATCCCATGGATGGAGGAGGCTGGTAGACTACAGTCTGTGGGGTCGCAAAGAGTTGGACACGACTGAGCAACTTCACTCACATTCAAATAAAGTGCGCTTAGGCCAGAGCAGCTGGCCATGTCCCAACCTTTTGGTTCTAGGGTTGTAGGTGAGGAATATTCTTTTCTGTTGTCCCTGATGATCACCATCTGAAGTGGTTTGCCATTCCTTTCTCCAGTGGACCACATTCTGTTAGACCTCTCCACTATGACCCATCCATCTTAGGTGGCATGGCTTAGTTTCATTGAGTTAGACAAGGCTGTGGTCCATGTGATCAGATTGGCTAGTTGTCTGTGATTGTGGTTTCAGTCTATCTGCCCCCTGATGCCCTCTCTCAGTGCCTACCATCTTACTTGGGTTGATAACATATTGCTTAAAAGAGTTTTCATTTACCTCATTAATTATTTATTCCATTTCTATTACTTATTTGTGATTTTCTGAATATTTGAGATATCTGCCCTCATGAAGCTCAGAAAAGTAGAAAAACTTTCTGTGAGATACAGTTAGACCACAAATTGTATTTCTAATTTTACTGAGAAAGGGAAAAGCAGAAAAGCCTTCATGGGAAAAAATGAATTGAAATCTGAAGTTGTATTTTTTATGAAAGTCTTGATTGCTGTCAGCAATTCATACTGTGTTTCTTTTCAATTGAATCCACTCACCTGGGTGTTTTATAAGATATGATCCACTGAGATATTTTCTCTGACTCATGAGGTTTTTTGAAGTGTAGTTTTTTATATAGATTGCAAGCCTGATTTCACTCTGGTTAGAGAATGTACTCTGTATGACTTCAGTCATTTGTTACTGACCAGCATATGGTCACCTTTTAAAAATGATCATGGTAGTTTTCAAAGAACATAATATTCTGTAATTGGGTGCAGTGTTTCATACATATGCAGTGATTTAAGGCCATTAAAATTGTCTATATCTTCATTAATTTTTTTGCTTATTAGTTACTGATAAAATTATATTGAAATATCTCCACTTGTATTTAAGTGCCGCCCTACTATTTCTTCTCATAATTACTTCTACATTTCATATATGTAAGTGCATAAATTACAGTTACCCCAGTTATCCCACCAGGAATGAAACTCAGGCCCCCTGCACTGGGAGCATGGAGTCCTAACCACTGGACTACCATGGAAGTTCCCTCTTCATTTTCTTTATTTGCATTATTGGAGAAGTTTATACCAATATATCCACTTTGGAAATCAGTTTGACATTATTTATAATAGATGATTGTTCATATGCCCTATGACTTAGTCATCCCAGACTTTGATATATTTTAAAAAGAATATTAAAAAAAAATTAAAAAGATAATTTAGAACAGCAGTATTCATAACACCCAAACTTGAGATAATACATGTGTCAGTCCATAATAGAATGAGTAAATAAATTGTGGCATATTCTTCTATCAGCAGAATATGGTAAAGCAATGAAAATAACAATTGATATATAAATTTAATAGCATACATAAATATCACAGACAAGGTTGAGGCAAAGAACACAAATACAAAATAATGTATACTATGCTACTGCTAATTCACTTCAGACATGTCTGACTCTGTGTGACCCCATAGACGGCAGTCCACCAGGCTCTCCTGTCCCTGGGATTCTCCAGGCAAGAACATGGGAGTGGGTTGCCATTTCTTTCTCCAATGCATGAAAGTGACAAGTGAAAGTGAAGTCGCTCAGTTGTGTCCAACTCTTCTGGACCCCATGGACTGCAGCCCACCAGGCTCCTGCGTCCATGGGGTTTTCCAGGCAAGAGTACAGGAGTGGGGTGCCATTGCCTACTCCAATGCATACTATATGACTCTATAAAACACTAAAGAATCATAACTGTAGAGCGATGGATGGAAATTGAGAGGGAATGGATTTGAGGTGGCTATTTGGGAGATTTAAGTGGTCATTTAATTTATTAAATTGATGATTATTAAAAAGGGGTTTGCCTTCTGCTAATTCTTGAACGGAACATTTATGTGTTGTGCACTTTTCTGTATATTTGATATATCAATTTCAAATATATATAAAAACCAGGGGAGTGGCCAAGTTAACAATGTATGAAGACCTTGAGCTCACTTTCTCCCACAGGCACCCCAAAACTACAACTATATGTAGAGATATTATTTTATGAGAAAAATCAGAAGCCTAGAAGAAAATATCTTCAACAACTAAAGATAAAAAGAAGGAACCACAATAAGAGGGTAGGAAGAGCAAAGATGTTATACAGTTAAGACCAGGTGGGAGACCCACCAATAGGAGGATAATTACAATTGCAGAGCTTCTTGCCTAAGAGTGATTGGCCCAAGCCCAGCATCAGGTTCCCTAACCCAGAGATCCTGCACAAGGAAAATGAGCCCCCAGAACACGTAGCTTTAAAGACCAACAAGGTTTATTCTCAGAGGAGCTAAAAAGCTATGGAACGGAGACTCCACCCTCAAAGAGCACACACAAAATCTTCAGAACCCAGGGCAGAGTGGTAGTCTCAAAGGAGCCTGGGTTAGATACATCCACTGATCTGGAAGAACCTCTTAGAGGAGCAGAAGGCAGCTGGGGCTCACCCTGGGAACACAGACACTAGCCATAGCCATTGGGAAAGCTGGATCTACCATGAGGACTCTGATGCTGATTAGTGCCACTGTAGACTCCTCCTTCAAGCTTTTTAACTCTGGGACCTGGACCCACGCACCTGCTTGTCAGTACCAGTACTGAGACACCTAAGCCCAAGAAACTTACCTGGCAGAGACACAGCCCCACCCCTAGTCCTGCCTTAAAGGCTTCTGAGCCCACAGTCACCCCAGGACCCCTGTATTCTTTAATAATAGGGGTCTTAAAATTTATGAAACTCTTTGGCCCATTTTTTGATTGGATCGTTTATTTTTCTGGAATTGAGCTG
>NW_011495032.1:12637627-12638617 GCF_000754665.1 Bison bison bison
CCAATATTCTGGGAGGTGGGTCATAGACATTTCTCCAAAGAAGACATACAGATGGCTAACAAACACATGAAAAGATGCTCAACATCACTCATTATCAAAGAAATGCAAATCAAAACCACAATGAGGTACCATTTCACGCCAGTCAGAATGACTGCGATCCAAAAGTCTACAAGCAATAAATGCTGGAGAGGATGTGGAGAAAAGGGAACTCTCTTACACTGTTGGTGGGAATGCAAACTAGTACAGCCACTATGGAGAACAGTGTGGAGATTCCTTAAAAAGATTGGAAATAGAACTGCCATACGACCCAGCAATCCCACTGCTGGGCATACACACCAAGGAAACCAGAATTGAAAGAGACATGTGTACCCCAGTGTTCATCGCAGCACTGTTTATAATAGCCAGGACATGGAAGCAACCTAGATGTCCATCAGCAGATGAATGGATAAGAAAGCTGTGGTACATATACACAATGGAGTATTACTCAGCCATTAAAAAGAATACATTTGAATCAGTTCTAATAAGGTGGTTGAAACTGGAGCCGATTATACAGAGTGAAGTAAGCCAGAAAGAAAAACACCAATACAGTATACTAACACATATATATGGAATTTAGAAAGATGGTAACGATAACCCTGTATGTGAGACAGCAAAAGAGACACAGATGTATAGAACAGTCTTTTGGACTCTGTGGGAAAGGGTGGGGGGGATTATTGGGGAGAATGGCATTGAAACATATATAATATCATATAAGAAACTAATCACCAGTCCAGGTTTGATGCAGGATGCAGGATGCTTGGGGCTGGTGCACTGGGATGACCCAGAGGGATGGTATGGGGAGGGAGGTAGAAGGGGGGTTCAGGATTGGGAACACGTATACACCCATGGTGGATTCATGTTGATGTATGGCAAAACCAACACAATATTGTAAAGTAATTAGCCTCTAATTAAAATAAATAAATTTTAAAAAATTTATGAAACTCAAAAAAA
>NW_011495032.1:12638717-12639048 GCF_000754665.1 Bison bison bison
GAGATTAGCTGTTTGTCAGTTGCTTCATTTGCTATTGTTTTCTCCCATTCTGAAGGCTGTCTTTTCACCTTGCTTATAGTTTCTTTTGTTGTGCAGAAGCTTTTAATTTTAATTAGATCCCATTGGTTTATTTTTGTTTTTATTTCCAATATTCTGGGAGGTGGGTCATAGACATTTCTCCAAAGAAGACATACAGATAGCTAACAAACACATGAAAAGATGCTCAACATCACTCATTATCAGAGAAATGCAAATCAAAACCACTATGAGGTACCATTTCACACCAGTCAGAATGACTGCGATCCAAAAGTCTACAAGCAATAAATGCTGG
>NW_011495032.1:12639426-12641541 GCF_000754665.1 Bison bison bison
ATTTTTTTTAATTTTATTTTATTTTTAAACTTTACATAATTGTATTAGTTTTGCCAAATATCAAAATGAATCCGCCACAGGTTTCATGACTTTTAGAAATTAAGAGCAAGACCTTCATATAAGAACTGACATTGACATAACTCAGAGAAAGCTTGAGTCTTCGACATCCAGTCATTTACATTCTGGGAAGCTTTTCCTCCTTTGAGCTTACTTTTTGGTGGAGAGTTCATGGAGGAATTGAATTGAATCTTGAGACAATCATTAAATTGTTTAAGGAACAACCTCCATAATTGACATCTATCGGGTAATAGGAATTTGATGTGATAAGGGGAATTTTGAGTGATTATTTAACTTTATTTCTTTACCTGGATCATAGTCATAATTAAAAAGGGATTAGCTTTATGTTAATTCATTTAGTGGGATATTTGTGTTTTGTACACTTGCCTATATATTTGAATATCAAAAGAGGAATTAAGAATGAAAAAGTCCTATTGTACAGCACTATATTCATTCAGGGAACTACATTAAATATTCTGTAACCAAAATGGAAAAGAATATATATATATATATATATATATATACACACACACTCAGATGTATACATATACATCTGAATCACTTTGCTGTATAGCAGAAATTAGCACAACACTTTAAATCAACTATACTTCAATAAAAATCAATATAATATTTTTTCAAAAAAAGAATGGAAATGCTTACAACAACTCAAGTCATAGCCTCTAGGGAGTATCTCTATTAAGAATTTAAAACAAAGCAAAATAAAATAAAACAACAAAAACAAATTTCCATGTGTATTTTCCTAAAAAGACCAGCAGGCATGAAAATTATTTCTTGAAGAGTTGGTTATAGAGCAAATAAGCAAGTTTACAAGTTAGGATTTCTGTTTAACTAAAACAAGCAGGAGGCTCACCTCATGATACTTACTGTATAAATACTCTTCTCAGAGAATGTGTAAGAGGCTAAATGAATCTCTTGAATTGGAGATTCTTATCATTGGAGGCTGAATTATGCATGAATTGATGATAACTGAAATTAAGATTTCAACAGCTTGTTCAGTGAGAAGAAGAAGGAAAATACAGATTACAGATCTGTTTTTACTTAAAAGACACATTTACATTTGAGTAAAGAGTATATGAATCAGAAAGTTGAAAAAAGTACCCCATATTTTGTTTGTTATGATATACAGAGTATAGGTGTCACTCTTACAAGTCACTCACATCCTTACAGCCAGAAAAAAGCTGAACAAACTGAAAATCAATGCCTATTTTTGGACCCATTGAAGAAAAGAGGTTTGAGTACCAACTGCCTTCCTGTAATCAGGAGAGGCAGGTGAATCCAGAGAATCACAGCTGAGATATTCCTACCTGGAGTAGAAGATGTCGGAGCTATAAATTGGGAGGAACTCTTAAGTGGTAACTTTGACACAATGCCAGAGATGGTGTGTGAACTAACATGAGAAACTCTTGGAGGCCTCAGTTCTTGGGTGCCTCTAACAGTTGTGTGGCTTTTACCTACAGTAATCCTACCAGGTTCTGATAGCATTGATCAAGAAACATTCACTCATGTCTCTCACTAAGGATGTGTGAAATTTGCCCAGAGTGGTCCGTATAATAAAAGCCTATACTCTGAGGGGAAAGACTTTTACCAGAGTTTTATTCCAGCTGACAGAAAGTCATTCTGCCCACTCTAGTCCTTTCTAGCTTTTTGTCTCATCTATGGTACAATAACAGTTCAAGAAAAACATTGTGTCAAGTCCACAGCCCATAGACACAGGAGGAAGGGAAGGAAGACATAAATATTACGTGATAAAAGACTTACATCTTAGACTATGGAACTTTAGTCTAATGTGATTTTAATGTTTTGGGCAGATCACAAAAAAACTTACTAGTGAGTGATTTATGAAACAAACCTTTTCCCTCATTTTAAATATTGACAGAATTTTCCCTATTCAGTGTTTTAGAAACTCTTTGTTCCTTACATGAATGCTAAAGATCAATGATTCAGTTCAGTACAGTTCAGTCTCTCAGTAGTGTCCGACTATTTGTGACCCCATGTACTGCAGAACGCCAGGCCTCCCTGTCCATCACCAACACCCAC
>NW_011495032.1:12642012-12648214 GCF_000754665.1 Bison bison bison
CCCATCTATTTTCCAAGAAGTGATGGGACCAGATGCCATGATCTTAGTTTTCTGAATGTTGAGCTTTAAGCCAACTTTTTCACTCTCCTCTTTCACTTTCATCAAGAGGCTCTTTAATTCTTCTTCACTTTCTGCCATAAGGGCGGCATCATCTGCATATCTGAGGTTATTGATATTTCTCCCATCTCATTTAGAAATTCTCTTGAAATACTGGTGTGTTATTTAGATAGGTCACAAAGTTTGAATGCATGTAAAGAAATCTGGTGTACTCTGGGCTTCCCTGGTGGCACAGAGGTTAAAGCATCTGCCTGCAATGTGGGAGACCTGGGTTTGATCCCTGGGTGGGGAAAATCCCCTGGAGAAGGAAATGGCAACCCATTCCAGTATTCTTGCCTGGAGAATCCCATGGACAGAGGAGCTTGATGGGCTACAGTTCAAGGGTCGCAAAGAGTCGGACATGACTGAGCGACTTCACTCTCACTTATAAGCATTTTACCTTTCATGCGTTTATTAACTTCATTTTCATAAATGTTCAGTCTATGATTTTCTGTCCAAAGAGTCTTCTTTTTTGACAGAGAAATAAAGCAGCAAAGGAGTTTGAGAGCTTTGTTGCACCAACATAGCCTCTTTTAATGTTTTTGTTTATTTATTTATATAAATATACTTAGAAGGTAATTTTTCTGTATAAGTATGCATGTATGTGTATGCCCATCTTCATATATGAATATTTTATTCTGAAGCATTATGTTACCTTGGACATATATGACTTGGAATTGTTTTAATGTATTTAATGAATACATGTCATGTGCCTGTATTAGCATTGCCTACTCTATAATCAGAGAAGCAAATGGCAACCTACTCCAGTATTCTTGCCTAGAGACTCCCGTGGACAGAGAATGGCAGGTTGCAGTCTGTGAAGCCACAAAGATTGGACACAACTGAGCGATTGAGCACACATTCTACGACCGTGTCATTTTACCTCTTACCTAGTAAGCTATTTTGAAGTCAGATCATAGTGTCAAAATTAGATATATTTCACCAATAATGCAGAAGGCATATAATTTTGTATTCACAATCTTTTAATGAATCTGAAAAAGCCAGGATTTTCCTCCAGCATCGCAAAGGATTGAAGTTACACATAAAGTTCTTGGCTTGTGGGGAAGAATCAAGTTTTAAGAAAACTCTTGAATGATTCCTGTAGAGTACAACGTAGAAGGGTTTAAATAAAATATAATGCTAATTTCTGGTCCCGATTGGCAGATAATAAAATTGAGACTTTAAGACTTTATAGAAGCTCAAAGAGCTAAATAAGATCATATAACCATGTGTGTGTGTGTGTGTGTTTATACAGCTGTATACAATGGCACCCCACTCCAGTACTTTTGCCTAGAAAATCCTTTGGACGGAGGAGCCTGGTAGGCTGCAGTCCATGGGGTCGCTAGAGTCTGACACGACTGAGCAACTTCACTTTCACTTTTTACTTTCATGCATGGGAGAAGGAAATGGCAACCCACTCCAGTGTTCTTGCCTGGAGAATCCCAGGGATGGGGAAGCCTGGTGGCCTGCCGTCTATGGGGTTGCACAGAGTCGGACACGACTGAAGCGACTTAGCAGCAGCAGCAGCAGCAGCATATAACCTTATTACCTTCATTTAGCCCCTGAGAGGTTCTGTAACTTCTTAAAGTACTCTGCACACACACACACATATATATGATATATATAGATATGAATTTGGGTTATCACCCTACCACTGTGAATAGCAAACAACATATTGAAATGATCCAGTGAGTATAAGAATGAAGGAGAAAGTATAATAGAATAAGTAGTCGCTCTTAATGCAGGATCAGGAAGGGAGAAAATCTCCATTCTGATCACTCTGCCCTCAGGGATTCAGATCTGATAGCTCTACTGGATCCCAGGGACCTGTGCTCTCTGATCCTCCATCATTATTCTGAGGTACGTTTGTGCTTATAAACGCAGTGGAAAGGGGGAGAAAGAGGAGAGATACCCCACTTCCTGATGTTTGATTTTGGTATTCCTATTCAATTCACCATGAAGATTTGTGAGTCCTTAGGCAAATTAATTTCTTAAACCTTGTTTTCTTTGTCTGTAGAAAGGACTGGAGGGAATTCCTTAGAGGAATATTGTAAGGAATAATGCCTTGTATGTACAGACTGCTCTGCATGGTATCTGGCTCATGTGAAGTATTAACTGAGAAAAATACAGAATCTCAGCTTTACAGATTCTGAAGGAAGATTATGTTGGAAGTACAGGTGAGCAGGAAGGCTTCCCAGAGGAGGAAATATAGGAAACAAAACCTAAGGTATATTTTAATAGAAAGAGGTAACACAAGGCTATGCTCAGAGAAAGCTGGGATCACAACAACCAAGTTATGACTCAGATTTCCTGCTCACAGGTGTGTCCTGCAAACATCTCATTAATCCCACATGATGGTTGCTGGGGAAGAAATACAGGGAGGAATGCTGATCCAGCTCTCTCTCTCTTTCTCTTTCTCTCCCTCTCTCTCTCATACACACAGACATAAATACACACACATACACACAAGGAGAGGGAAAGTGTGCTATGCAGTCTCCTTCCAGGCTAGGTCCTGATGGGGACCATGGCATCATGGTGCATGGGCTTCAGGGTCATGGCAACAATAATCAGAGAGTAGAGTTTCAAGAGTCACACATCATTAAGTGTAAAGGAAAAGGCAAAAGGGCAAAGGACATCTACAAAGGATATTGATGTGAGATGGAGGCTGCTGATGTTAGCAAAGCTGCTAGGGGCAAGCAAGGAAAGAGAGGTCCTGAGGAAATTCCACAGCTAGAAAGTAAATATGCGCTTTCTCCAGTGGTAGAATCTGTAGCCCGTGATGCAAGGATATCTCTCAAAAGGGGATTTCTGAATCTGATCATTAGTAACCAATAACCTCAGTACTGGGCTTCCCTCATGGCTCAGAGGTAGAGATACCACCTGCAAGGATGGAGATGCAGGTTCAATCCCTGGGTTGGGAAGATCCCTTGGAGAAGGAAATGGCAACCCATTCTGGTATTCTTGCCTGGGGAAATCCCATGGAAATCCCATGGAGTCTGGCAGACTACAGTCCATGGGGTTGCAAAAAAGCAGACATGACTCAGTGACTAAACAACAACAATAACAAACCTCAGTGCCAGAGTATGGAATGATGGATATGGACAGCAGAACACAGACCCATTCTCTCTCCCCGAAGCCAGCTGGCATAATCACACATGCTAGAAGTCCCCCAGGTGACCTCATTCACCTGGAAGCAGAGAGACTTAAACCACGTGACTCAGCAGTTCAGGAGTGTCCTCCTGGGAGCAGCAGGACTTTTAGTATTCCACTGTCAGTCTGGAGAAATACTATAAATACGGGGGTGTCAACACTTCTCTGTGGTTAGTTTAATATGTCACTGTCCTACAGCTTTAGGGCACAAACTTAAGGTCCACAGTGGGGAACACACTGAGAGCAATGCAGAAGAATTAGGGCTTTCAGACAAGGAAAGCAAGATTAGAACCATAAACATGTTTCATGCAAGATAACTCTCTGAATCATTCTCATAGAGGATAGAGACAAAAACATTTAAGAATTTATACCTTTTTACTTGTCCCCAGATCTGAATTTTCCATCATAGTCCCATTGCCATTTTATGATAAAGTTCTGACACCAAGATATGGGATCATTTATGAGGCTGCAGGAACACAGGACAAAATGGCTAAAAAAAAAAATAAAATAATCGCTCATTTTGATTTAGTCTTCTCCTCTGCCCAGTAATGACTTTGGATGCCATCCTATTGACCTTCCCTGCTTTTGTTCCCATCCAAATCGATACAGTATGCAATATCATAAATTTGCCTGGCTCTCTTTCAGCTCATTGCTGGACCAAACACTCCGCCTGCAAACTGGGTGATAATGAAGCTGTGGGCGAGGTGGCCTCCTGTAATCAGCGATCATTACAGTGGGGCCTGACTTTAAAGTAAATGATGAATAGGCAGTCAGATCCAATAGAGCTGGGGAGATATTGATCAAGAAGCAGCCTTGTAAAGTTAAAAACTTGACGTGGAGTTCTACAGGCAATGAGCTTTAGCTGCAAATAGCAGGTTCAAAAAGTTTTCTCAATAAGGTTGGTTACCAGCTGGACCAGAGAGAATGTTAATAATTTATGTGCATGGAATATGTTTCCTCATGGAAGTGGCCACCATCCAATTGCAAAATATATACTATAAGATCATATAAAGCACACATATAAATTTTAGAGAATAAACCTAAACATCTATTTACCTTCCACCAGCTTAAGAAACAGAATATTTCCTGTATCTCAAAGCACCTGCCCTCTCTTTCTATGCCTGGTTTCCACTGAAGCCCCTTCACTCATTCTCAGATGTAACTCCAAGACATTTTTGTGATAATAATTTCCTTTATTTTCATTATATTATGTTGCTTGTCAATGGGTACATTAAGAATGTATTGAGGGATAAATTAGAAGCCTGTGATTTATATAGGGTTGCATATAAAATGACAATCAATAAGGACCTACTGTATAGCATAGGTAACTTTACTAAATACTCTGTAATAACTATATGGGAAAAGAATCTGGAAAGGAACGGATATATGTATATGTATAACTGAATTATTTTGCTGTACACCTGAAACTAACACAACATTGTAAATCAACTACAATAAATGTTTTAAAACAATATGTTGCTTTGTTTCGTGTTTTCTAGTTTTTTATAAACAAACTTAATATTATTTGTCTTCTATGAGTTTCTCCTTTGTTTCAAAATCTTACCTTTGAGATTCACTCACATTGTGCATGTGACCTTGGCTCACTCAGGTTTAGTGTTTTACAGCAGTCCACTATTGGAAAAACCACAATTCATGTGTTTTTTCCCACTGTCAAAAGATATTTGTGGGCATTGTGTCTATTTATTTTATTATTATTTAAAAGCTGTCCAAACTTGCTACCATATCTTGTTTTGCTCATTGTAACACATTTTAAAATCAGTTTATCAAGTTCTAAGAAAAAGTACTTTGGAAATTTGATTGTAATTCCACTCAATCTGAGTCAATTTAGAAGTGGAATTGTTATGATAGTATGAATTCCCATTTATTTATGCCTCCTTTATGTATTTCAATATCATATTATATTTTCTGCATAGATATTAAGCATAACATTTGCTAGATTACCTCAAGTAATTTTTTTATGATTACTATAAATGGTATCTGTATTCATTTTCCAAGGCTGCCGTAACAAAGTGCAACAAATTGGGTGATTTTTTAGAAAATAGAAATTTATTCACTCACAGTTTTGGAGGCTAGAGGTCCAAATTCAAGCTATCAGCAGGGCCATACTTCCTCCGAGACTCTGGGCAGAAACTTTATTGCGTCTCCCTTCCTTCTGTGGTGGCTGTGAACTGTTTGTAGTCCTTGGCTTAGAGCTCCATGTCTCCATTCTCTGTGTTTATCATCATGTGGGGTTCTCCCTGTGCCTGTTCTTGTGTTTCTTCTCTGCTTCTTATAAACACATGAGTCATATTGGATTAGAGTATGTCCTAATAACCTTTTCTAATTTGATTATATTTGTAAGGACCCTATGTCCAAACAATGTCATATACATTGTTACCAGGGATTGGGATTTCAACACTTCTTCTAAAGGGAGACATAACCCACAACAGTGTCTTCATTCTTTTCTTACATCTTTCTGATTTCTCACTGATATATATATAATGCAAGTGACTTCTACACATCAATTTTAAACTCAGGTTACTATAATCCAAGAATACCTCACCAACACACTATGATGAGAAAATAGCCATTCTGAGTTGCTGCCTAAGCATTGAACTGTACAACAATCCTGCTTACACCCAGAATCTGGACATTAAAATAAGGCCCAAGTTTAGGATTCCAGGAATTAGGATTCCCAGTGTTGCAGTAAAAAGGAAAAAAGAGGACTGAGTTTTTCTCTTTCCCTTTCTTGAGAACAAAAAAAAATAAAGAGAGCAGTGAGCAAGCCTGAATATTCTTAATTGTTTTTTTTTTACTTTAACTGCCCCTAACTCTGCATGTCTGTAACTAAGTTTGCTTTTCTGCACTCTAATTCTGCAGGAGCTACAACTCACATTTTCTCCTTTGACTCTATGCTAAACACATCCCTTATCTAGTGTTTACCCTTACAACACCC
>NW_011495032.1:12648323-12648646 GCF_000754665.1 Bison bison bison
AACTAAGATCATGGCATCCGACCCCATCACTTCATGGCAAACAGATGGGGAAACAGTGGAAGAGTGGCTGACTTATTTTTTTGGGGGGGGGACGTCCAAAATCACTGCAGATGGTGATTGCAGCCATGAAATTAAAAGATGCTTACTCCTTGGAAGGAAAGTTATGACCAACCTAGATAGCATATTCAAAAGCAGAGACATTACTTTGTCACCAAAGGTCCATCTAGTCAAGACGATGGTTTTTCCAGTAGTCATGTATGGATGTGAGAGTTGGACTATAAAGAAAGCTGAGCACCAAAGAATTGATGCTTTTGAACTGTGGT
>NW_011495032.1:12648746-12649804 GCF_000754665.1 Bison bison bison
GCCTTACATAAGCCCCTAGACTTCTCATGGGGTGGTGAGGGGCACAGATTTTGAGGCATGAGTCTATTGTGTTCCCCTCTCCACTGGCTGAGAATAAAAACCAGCTTTCTATCCTCTCCAAACTCTGTAATTTTCATTCTGCTTCAGGGGCTGAGAAGGCCAAGATTTTGGTGGGCAACAGCAGCACAAGCTCCTACCTTGCTTTTCCTGGGGCACTTTAAAAAATAACCACTTAGAGTTGAGCCTGAACAAAGGTGGCACCCCACCACCACCACCACCACCACCACCTTATATAAGTAATAGATGCTTGCAGCCCTGTTTCCAGGGATCTGGGACAGAGGACTACTCTCCCATGGCTCACTTTTTTTTTTTTTAATCTGGAATATAAGTGTTTTATTGCATGTATGTGGTCAATAGAGGCAGAAACCACCCTCATATGGGATTTCCCGAGTGTTATACTGACCAATAATTTATCCCTGCACAACTTTTTTTCCTGAACTTTGTGGTATTCAATGAAATAAGATTGAAAACTGTGAACTCTCCAGTATGTAATGAGGCTAGAGTTTTGGCTAAAATAAAAAAAAAAAGGTTTCCTACATTACTCACATCCATAAGGCCATTATCCAGTGTGAACATTATGGTGTTCTGTAGGACTTTGGCTTTATTGACTATGCAAAAACCATTGACCGTGTGGATCACAATAAACTGTGGAAAATTCTGAAGGAGATGGGAATACCAGACCACCTGACCTGCCTCTTGAGAAACCTGTATGCAGGTCAGGAAGCAACAGTTAGAAGTGGACATGGAACAACAGACTGGTTCCAAATAGGAAAAGGAGTACGTCAAGGCTGTATATTGTCACCCTGTTTATTTAACTTATATGCAGAGTACATCATGAGAAACACTGGGCTGGAGGAAGCACAAGCTGGAATCAAAATTGCCGGGAGAAGTATCAATAACCTCAGATATGCAGATGACACCACCCTTATGGCAGAAAGTGAAGAAGAATTAAAGAGCCTCTTGATGAAAGTGAAAGAGGAGAGTAAAAGAGTTGGCTT
>NW_011495032.1:12650099-12651470 GCF_000754665.1 Bison bison bison
ATATGCAAAGAGCTGACTCATTTGAAAAGACCCTCATGCTGGGAAAGATTGAGGGCAGGAGGAGAAGGGGATGACAGAGGATGAGATGGTTGGATGGCATCTCCATTTCAATGGGCATGGGTTTGGGTAGACTCCAGGAGTTGGTGATGGGTAGGAAGCCCTGGCATGCTGCAGTTCATGGGGTCTCAAAGAGTCAGACATGACTGAGCAACTGAACTGAACTGAACGAGACTAGAGTTGTAGGTAAAGGAATTCAAATATTTCCTACAATATGTACCCCACCCCTTCTGGGATCCATTCATAGTAAAATTTGGGAATTCCTTTGTGTGGGTGTACTGAAAATGTACCTCTGTACTTTCAGTCACAATGATCCCTGGAGTTTTCACTTCCCCAAAGCAGGATCTTGGATGCTGAAAGAGCACCCTGCCTACCCACCATGGTAGGCTTGTGTCTCTTCATTTAGCAGGTCTTCATCTGCTGTCCTTAACATCTTCTATTCTTAACCACCTCTGTGTTCTCCAACACACACATGCAGAATAATATGTTACCAAAATTTTGGGCACACTATAACCCAGTCAAGTTGGCACATGAAAGTAAGCATCACAACTCCTTTACATTTTTTTTTATAACTTTGATTGTTTTTCTTTGATTTACTGTATGTCTGGGAACTCTATTACAAAGAAGAAAGAAAAGTGATAAATAATAATCTGTGTCTTTTTCTTGTCTATTGATTAGGAAAATATTTCCAACATTTCACTATTAAGTACATCATTTGCTGTAAGTTTTTGTTTCTTTCACACTGTTGATCAGTAACTATGTAAAGAAGCTTTATTTTTTTATCCTTAATTTGTTAGATGATTATTTTTTGAAAATCATGAATAACAATTATGTTTCATAAAACATCTTTTCTATATTTGTTGAAATGATCATATAATTTTCTCTTTTAGTTACTATATTAAGCTATAACTGTCAACTGGAGAAAATGCACAACCTGAAAGTCGAGAGTTGTGTTTTATGCAGCAGACAAAGCTGAGGATTTAAGCCGGGGACACAGCCTCTTAGATGCTCTAAGGGATTGCTCCAAAGAGATGAGGGAGGAGCCAGGATATATAGGAGTTTTGCAACAAAGGCCAGGTGCTGCCGTGTTCGACTCTGGGCGACCCCATAGATGGCAGCCCACCAGGCTCCCCTGTCCCTGGGATTCTCCAGGCAAGAACACTGGAGTGGGTTGCCATTTCCTTCTCCAATGCAGTGAAAAGTGAAAAGTGAAAGTGAAGTCACTCAGTCGTGTCCAACTCTTAGCAACCCCATGGACTGCAGCCTACCAGGCTCCTCCATCCATGGGATTTTCCAGGCAAGAGTACTGGCTGT
>NW_011495032.1:12651570-12657255 GCF_000754665.1 Bison bison bison
GCAGCCTACCAGGCTCCTCCATCCATGGGATTTTCCAGGCGAGAGTACTGGAGTGGGGTGCCATTGCCTTCTCCAAAAGCCAGGTAGTAAGAACATTAAAAGAGTACTGTTATAATTAAAGAAAACCAGTTACCTTAAAGACTTTAGTGCTTTTCTATGTACAGGAAGATGCAAGAATCTGGGCTCACTGAAATCATTCCTTTGGTATGCACCTCAGTTCTCTTGGCCAGTATTCTGTGTTTTCTTATCCTGAGTTCCCTCAGGGCTCACCTATGGGGCATCTATTGTGTGATGGCTTGATGGCTGCAGCAGCCTTTGTTTACTGATATGGCAGGTGGCATTTTAATTCACATGACAATCATTTTTCTAATAGTAATTTGAGATTTTCTGGATACATCCAGCCGTTTAGTTGTCTGCTAATATTCCTTGTGATTTTTTCTTGCATATGTACTTTTAAGTGGATTGGCTTTAATTTTCTTCATGGGTTTGAGATCAACATAGTGTACACTCTATATGAATTAGAAATGTTTTCTCTTTTCTCATTCTTTAGAGGGATTTATATAAGATTGAAATCATTCTGTTACCAAATCCAAGTTCACTCTGTTCACTGCACAATAGGGCAATTAATCTGCTAGAAGACGGGCTGAGAAAAGGAAGGGACTTTATTCTGGGAGCCAACTGACCAGGAAGACAGAAGGCTAGCATCTCAAAATAATCACTTGTCAGGGCCTGGATGGCAGTTTCTTTTATGGATCAGAGATGAGGGGGAGGTGAGGAGACAAACTAAAAAGACTTCAATCCTTACAAATATCTCCTAGAATGGAAACCCCAGGTAGGGGGATGTGTTATTTTTACTTCCTTATAATCCTCATGTGAGGGGTTATCTTAGATTATCTCCCAGAGGCAGGCCATTATGTATGCCTACAATGATAAAAGTGGCAAGGTGAGGGTTAAAGTCACAGAAGAAGATCCAGTATGAATTCAAAATTAACACTTCCTGGTTACAATTCTTTTCTAAGTGTTCTATAGAACTTATCAGTAAATTATAAAATGAATTCCTAGAATGAATTCCTTTGTGGGAAGGTTTAACTTGTAAATTCAAATTTTAAAGTGTTTTAAAAATGTATTTACTATTTAGTGTTACTTATGATAGACTGCATTTCTAGGAGTTTATTGCATTAAGTTTTCAGGTTTATTGCCATATCCTCTGACACTCTTTTTAACAATTGATCTTTAGTACTCTCCCTCTTTTCATTCCTGATACTTGAAGTTTGTGCTTCAGCCTTTTCTTCCTTGTTAAATCTTGCCACAGATTTAAACCTCATATTAGTCTTTTCAAAAGGCCAATGTTTGCCTTTGTTAATTCTCTTCTTGTAATTTTTTCCATATTAATTTCACTCTTCTTTTATTTTGTCAGAATTGATTTAGCTTTTAATTTTCAACATTTCCATTTTATAATGAAAACTATTAATTTCCTCAAAGCAGGGCTTCTGAATTTTGTCACAAGTTTTGCTTATAGTATTTTCATTTTCACTTTGTTCAGAATAGTTTTTAATTTCGCATTGATCCAGTTTTTTGAAGTTGACATTTAAATTTCCAAACATATGGCTTATTCTTTTTCCAGTCATTTATTTATAACTTATCATGTAATAGTAAGAGAATATAGCTCATGTGAAACCAATCTTTTAAATGTATTGAAAGTCAGTAAATTCTATGTAGCATGTGAAAAATTTACAAAAAAATGTTTATCATATATTTATTCAAAATTGCATTTCCCTGTTTCTGTGTGCAGTTTTTATACACATTTCATCAAGGTTATTATTCAATTAAAAAAAAAAACCTCAAAATTATTTTTGTCCATTTTTTTCTTTTACTTTTTTGGGATGTCTTTCAAGAGAAACTTACTGATAGACATGCTTTAAAATCTGCTGAGTTTGTAAATTTTAGAATTATTTCTTGTAGTTCAACCAGTTATTTCTCTTTATATCCCAATCCTTTTCCTTAGGATATAAAGGTTAGAATGGTATATTTTCCTGATAAATGCAATATGGATAATTATAGAAATATTTTTATTTTTTTCCTCAAATCTAGCTGCACCAGTTTTCTTCTGATTAGTATTTCTTAAGATAGGTTTTTCCTATTCTTTACCTTTTTTTGTTTTTGTTTCATCTCTTGTAAACAACAAAATGCTTGTTTTGCTTTTTAACTCAAAATCTTTATCTTAAACTTTATTTTTTCACTTTTACTGATGTATTTGTATTTTCCTCCAATGTCTTAAGTGCTTTGTATGCACCTGGTTTTCATTGCAAGCTTCTTTTTCTTCAACCTTAATCTCATTATTATTCTTCAACCTTATTCACATTATTTTTTATTTTCTCTACTTGTTTGGATGTTACATCTTATTCATTATTCTTTAAGCATATAATCTGAATTTTTAATACTACATATATGATAAATAAAATGTTAATTTAATCAAATCCTTATAGTTTTCCTTAGATACTCATAAAATATTTTACCTTTCATTATCCCTTTCATTTGAAGTTATATTGTTTCCCAGTTTTTTCTTTTTTTTAACTTTTACAGTGCCTCACCCTTAACACATACACACAAACTAGGTATTACTATTTTTATATATCAATGAATATCTAGATTACATATTAACTATATATTAATGTATGTTAAGAAAATATTAACTAATATGAATTATTATAATTCATTTCAAATTCCATTTCAAAATGTTTACATGTAATTCTTTTATTTCTGCTTAAAAAACATCCTTTAGCATTTTCTTATAAAAATCTGTTGAAAGTCCCTCTGCCCCAAATCATTCTGATTCATCCTCATTCTTGAAAACTACACATGAAATAGAATTCTTGGGAAAGATGTATTGAATTTCAGCACATTAGAGACAATATTTCAATATTTTTCAGTTTTAATAGTTTCCTTTAATAAGTAAGAACACTTTTACTAATGTTTCACTAATACTAATGTTCTTTTGAGGCTGATCTATCTTTACTCTATGGGTGCCTTTACATTTTCAGCTAATTTGGTATTCTGTAACGTTACCATGATATGTCTAGGAGTAATATTTTTAATTTTATTTTGAGGTTAGTTACTCACAGATGTTCCTGAATCAGAGGTTCATGGAGTGAATAAAGTGAAATATAGACCAAAATGAAATATCATGAAAAGAAAGAGATTAAGTCTACACAAAGAAACATCAATGAAACTTAAAACCACATAGCAGAAAGTTTTAAAAAATATATATGTACATATATATAATATTATAATGGGCTTCCTTGGTAGCTCAGCTAATAAAGAATCTGCTTGCAATTCAGGAGACAAAAGTTCGATTCCTGGGTCACGAAGATCCCCTGAAGAAGGGATGGGTTACCCACTCCAGTATTCTTGGGATTCCCTAGTGGCTCAGATGGTAAACAACCTGCCTGCGATGAAGGAGACCTGGGTTTAATCCCTGGGTTGGGACATCCCCTGAAAATCTTTAGAACCCAGCATTCCTAAGGGAACAATGCAAAGAAACAGAGGAAAATAATAGAATGGGAAAGACTAGAGATCTCTTCAAGAAAATTAGAGATACCTATGGAACATTTCACACAAAGATGGAAACAATAAAGGACAGAAACTGTATGAACCTAACAGAAGCAGAAAATATTAAGATGAGGTGGCAAGACTACACAGAAAAACTATATTAAAAAGATCATAATGACCCAGATAACCATGATGGGTTATCATCCACACCAACTTGGAGTACAAAATCAAGTGGATCTTAGGAAGCATCACTACAAGGTGATGGAATTCTAGCTGAGTTATTTCAAATCCTAAAAGATGATGCTATTAAAGTGCTACACTTAATATGCCAGCAGATTTGGAACACTCAGCAATGGCCACAGGACTGGAAAAGATCAGTTTTCATTCCAATCCAAAAGACAGGCAATGCCAAAGAATGTTCAAACTACTGCACAATTTCCCTCATTTCACATGCTAAGAAAGTAATGATCAAAACTCTACAAGCTATGTTTCAACAGTTCGTGAACTGAGAATTTCCAGATGTTCAAGTTGGATTTAGAAAAGGCAGAGGAACCAGAGATGAAATTGCCAACATTTGTTGGATCATAGAAAAAGCAAGAGAATTCTATATATGAATCTACTTCTGCTTCAATGACTACACTAAAGTCTTTGACCGTGTGGATCACAACAAACTGTGGAAAATTCTTAAAGAGATGGAAATACCAGACCACCTCACCTCCCTCCTGCAAAACCTGTATGCACGTCAAGGAACAACAGTTAGAATGGAATATGGAACAATGAACTGGTTCAAAATTGGGAAAGGAGTACATCAAGGCTGTATACTGTCACCCTGCTTCTTTAACTTATAGGCAGAGTTTACCATGCAAAATGCCAGGCTGGATGAAGCACAAATGGACTCAAGATTTCCAGGAGAAATATCAATAACCTTAGATATGCAGATGACACCACCCTTTTGGAAGAAAGTGAAAGGAATTAAAGAGCCTCTTGATGAAGCTGAAAGAGGACAGTGAAAAGGCTGGCTTAAAACTCTATATTCAAAAGCTAAGATCATGGCATCTGATCCCATCACTTCACAGCAAATAGATGGGAAAACAATGAAACAGTGACAGACTTTATTTTCTTGGGCTCCAAAATCACTGCAGATGGTGACTGCAGCCATGAAATTAAAAGATGCTTACCCCTTGGGAAAAAAGGCAATGATAAACCTAGACTGTATTAAAAAGCAGAGACATTACTTTGCCAACAAAGTTCTGTATAGTCAAAGATACAGTTTTTCTAGTAGTCATGTACAGATGTGAGAGTTGGACTGTAAAGAAGGCTGAGCACTGAAGAACTGATGCTTTTGAATCATGGTGTTTGCGAAGACTTTTGAGAGTCCCTTGAACTGCAAGGAGATCAAACCAGTCGATCCTAAAGGAAGTCAACCCTGAATATTCACTGGAAGGACTGATACTGAAGCTGAAGCTCCAATACTTTGGCCACCGGATGGCAGAACTGACTCATTGCAAAAGACCCTGATGCTGGGAAAGATTGAAGACAGGAGGAGAAGGGGATTACAGATGACAAGACGGTTGGATGGCTTGACCGACTCAATGGACGTGAGTTTGAACAATCTCTGGGAGTTGGTGAAGGACAGGGATGCCTGGCATGCTGTAGTCCATGGAGTCTCAAAGTGTTGGACATGACTGAGGGACTGAACAACAACATTATAACATTTAATTATAATTTTAACAATTTTTAGAAAACTGTATCAAATTCTTTTTTTTTTCAAGTTTAAGATGGTTTTATTTTTTTATTTTTTTTAAATTTTATTTTATTTTTAAACTTTACAATATTGTATTAGTTTTGCCAAATATCGAAATGAATCTGCCACAGGTATACCTGCGTTCCCCATCCTGAACCCTCCTCCCTCCTCCCTCCTCCCTCCCCTTACCCTCCCTCTGGGTCATCCCAGTGCACCAGCCCCAAGCATCCAGTATCGTGCAACGAACCTGGACTGGCGACTCGTTTCATACATGATATTATACATGTTTCAATGCCATTCTCCCAAATCTCCCCACCCTCTCCCTCTCCCACAGAGTCCATAAGACTGATCCATACATCAGTGTCTCTTTTGCTGTCTCGTACACAGGGTTA
>NW_011495032.1:12657355-12657712 GCF_000754665.1 Bison bison bison
AAAGCCTTTGAGAAAATTCAACATCCATTTATGATAAGAACTCTCCAGAAAGCAGGAATAGAAGGAACATATCTCAGCATAATAAAAGCTATATATGACAAACCCACAGCAAACATTATCCTCAATGGTGAAAAATTGAAAGCATTTCCTCTAAAGTCAGGAACAAGACAAGGGTGCCCACTCTCACCATTACTATTCAACATAGTTTTGGCCACAGCAATCAGAGCAGAAAAAGAAATAAAAGGAATCCAAATTGGAAAAGAAGAAGTAAAACTCTATTTGCAGATGACATGATCCTCTACATAGAAAACCCTAAAGACTCCACCAGAAAATTACTAGAACTAATCAATGATTATA
>NW_011495032.1:12657994-12685291 GCF_000754665.1 Bison bison bison
AATCCCTATCAAGCTACCAACGGTATTCTTCACAGAGCTAGAACAAATAATTTCACAATTTGTACGGAAATACAAAAAACCTCGAATAGCCAAAGCTATCTTGTATCAAATTCTGTACAGTTATTCACAAAGCATACACACCAACACTTTAGAATGGTTGTTTATTTTTTAGTTAATTTCTATTAGAGTATAGTTGCTTTACAATGTTGTGTTAGTTTCTACTATACACCAGGGTGAATCAGCTATACATATACATATATCCCCTCTTTTTTTGGGTTTCCTTCCCATTTAAGTCAGCACGGAGCACTGAGTAAGTTTTGCTGACCTATCCCTAATTATTTCTCATTAGTTATCTATTTTATATATAGTATCAATAATGTATATATGTTGATCTAATATCCCAGTTCATCTCATCCCCTCGTTCCCCACCTTGTTGTCCATACATTTGTTCTCTATGTCTGTGTCTCTTTTCCTGATTTTCAAATAAAATCATCTATACCATTTTTCTAGATTCCACACATATGCTTTAGTATACATTGTTTTTCTCTTTCTGATTTAACTCTGTATGATAGGTCAATCTCCATATCTACATATGACCCAATTCTGTTGTTTTATATGGCTGAGTAATATTTCATTTTATATATGTACCACATCTTCTTCATTCATTTCTCTATTGATAGGCATTTAGGTTGCTTTCATGTCCTGTCTACTAGAAATAGTGCTACAATGAACAGTGAGGTGCATGTGTCTTTTTTATTTATGTTTTTCCTGGGTATATGTACAGAATTAGGATTGCTGGATCATTTGCCTTGCCTTGCATGTGTGCATAGTCATGTCCAACTCCTTGCAACCCTGAGGACTGTAGCCTGTCCAAGCTCTGTTGTTCATGAAATTTTCCAAACAAGAATACTGGAGTGGGTTGCCATTTGCTGCTCCAGAGGATCTTGCTGACTCAAGAATCAAACTTTCATCTCCTAGATTACTGCATTAGCAGGCAGACTCTTTACCACTATACCACCTGGGAAGCCCCAGGGATTGCTGGGTCATATAGTAGCTCTATTTTTAGTTTTTAAGCAACCTCTTTACTGTTTTCCACAGTGGCTGTACCAATTTACACTCCTTACAACAGTGTTAAGAGCATTCCCTTTTCTCTACACCTTCTCTAGAATTTATTAGTTGTGGATTACTTGATGATAACCATTCTGAACAGTGTGAGATGATATCTTATTGAAATTTTGATTTGCACTTCTCAAATAATAAGTAATCTTGAGCATCTTTTCATGTGTCTATTGGCCATATGTATATCTTCCTTGGAAAAACATATTTAGGTCTTCCACTCAAGTTCATAAAGTTGGAGGGAAGATAAGAAAAAAATGAGGATGTTGTTGTTCAGTTGCTAAGTCATGTTTGACTCTTTGGAGCTGCATAAACTATAGAACCCCAAGTTCTTCTGTCCTCCACTATCTCCTGGATTTTGTTCACATTCATGCCCATTGAGTTGGTGATGCTATCTAACCATCTCATCCTCTGCTGCCCTCTTCTCCTTTTGCCTTCACTCTTTCCCAGCATCAGGGTCTTTTCCAATGAATCAGCCAAATTATTTAAGCTTCAACTCCGGCATCAGTCCTTCCAATGAATATTCGGGGCTGATTTCCTTTAGGATTGACTGGTTTGATCTCCATGCTGTCCAAGGGACTCTCAAGAGTCTTCTCCAGCACCACAATTGGAAAGCATCAATTCTTAGGCACTCAGCCTTCTTTATGTTCCAACTCTCAAATCTACTAGAAAAAAAAAACATAGTTTTCACTATATGGATCTTTGTCTGCAAAGTGGTATTTCTGCTTTTTAGTACACTGTCTAGGTTTTTCACAGCTTTCTTTCCAAGGAGCAAGGGTCTTTTACCATGCAGCCACCATCTACAGTGCAGTCACCATCTAGAGTGATTTTGCAGCCCCCAAAATATAATCTGTCACTGCTTCCACTTTTTCCCCTTCCATTTGCCATGAAGTGATGGCACTGGATGCCATGAATATAGTTTTTTGAATGTTGAGTTTTGAGTCAGCTTTTCACTCTTCTCTTTCACCTTCATCAAGAGGTTCTTTAGTTTTTCTTCACTTTCTGCCATTAGATTGATATCATATGCATATCTGAAGTGATTGATATATCTCCTGGCAGTCTTAATTCCAGCTTGTGATTCATCCAGCCTGGCATTTCACATGAAATAAAGGATAAAGTGTAGAAAACTCTTACACTGTTGGTAGGAATGTAAATTGGTACAGTAACTATAAAAAACTATAGAGAACAATTCTCTATAGTTGCTGCACCAATTTACATTTCTACCAACAGTGTAAGAACCTTTAAATGAGAAAATGAAAATCTAGACTTTATCAGAGGCCATATTCATCTGGCATGGAAAATACCTCTCTGTAGAACACAGCCACACAGAACCAAACAGAAGTAGGAAAAGCATTGAGAAGTTTGTAGAAGACTTTAGGAATATGATTTCAAACCCTGAGGTTCTGCTTTGGGCAATTCATCCTTGACCCTAATAGATCCTGAAAAGGCTGAAAGACTGAAAGTGAAGTCATTCAGTCATGTCCAATTCTTTGTGACCCCATGGACTGTAGCCTACCACGCTCCTCCATCCATGGGATTTTCCAGGCAAGAGTACTGGAGTAGTTTGCTATTTCCTTCTCTAGGGAATCTTCCCAAACCAGGGTCCAAACCCAGGTCTCCCGCACTGTAGACAGACACTTTACTGTCTGAGCCACAGGAGAAGTCAAATGAAAGTGTGAAAGTGAAAGTCGCTCAGTCGTGGCTGACTCTTAGTAACCCCAAGGATTCTCCAGGCCAGAACACTGGAGTAGGTGGCCTTTCCCTTCTCCAGGGGATCTTTCTAACCCAGGGATCAAACCCAATAGATCCTAGAACTAGCAATTCCCTTTTTTGCTTATGTTAATTAGCAGATCTTTATTTCCACTATATACAACAATGCATTTCTTCTCACTTGAAACTATTACATATCTCTTCCTACCTCCAGACTTAAAATTTCCCATTTCTAGTAGTTACTTAATTCACTGTAGAGATGATAGATGCATAAATACAGATGGGGCCATTCATGAAGTCCAAGTTGCCACGGCTTAAGTAATGGATACATGAGTATATTACCAGGCAAATAATGTCACTTTTTTTAAAAATTATGACTGGCAGTTTTGGTGAAGTTTAGAGTGCTTTGATAACAGACTATTTCAATTCTGTCATAGGAAGATTTGTTATCAATTGTCTCCTTTTCTTTATTCCAAGCAACTTTTTATATGTTCAAAAACAGAACCCACTATGGTCTATTAAGCAAAATATTATTCTGTTTTTCTTCATATCTATGTAAATATAAAATTGGATACTAATTCCTAATTCAACATTTATTGAGCTCCTAGTAATACCATACATGTTACATACATACCTACTACACTACATACATACCAGGTGTAATACAAGGCACTGCAGACAAAGATAAATGAAGGCCCTGCACCTTCTTTAAGGAGCTCACAGTAAAATAGGGAAGACATATGAGTAAGTTAAAATGTGTATGAAAGTGTGATAGAACAAGATAATGTAGACACATTCCTCTTTGCTTCTTCCAACTAAGAACAATGAGAAAGCAACATGAAAATAACAAAAGAAACAATCAAGAGAGATAGGAGGGCATGAAAGATGAAGGCAAATTGGTTTGAGACCCCAGAACTAGAAGAACAGTACAGGAGCAGGTTGTCTTGGTTCCCTTACCCAAAAAAAGAAGACACCCTGGAACATTCACTACGATAGAACATATTTTTAGTTATAAAACAAACTTGAATTTAAAAGGATTGATACCATACAAAGTATGTTCTTGGACCAAAATGGAATTAGACTGGAAATCAATAACAAGATAATTTTCAAAAATTTTCAAATCTTTAAATATTAAACAGCATACTTCTAAATAACCAAATGACTGAAGAAGAAATCACATTGGACACTATATAATAAAATTTTATGTTAAATGAAAATGAAAATACTGCATATCAAAAATTCCAGAGTAAAACTAAAGCATGCTTAAATGGAAATTTATAGCACAAATGCTTATATTGGAAAAAAAGAGATGTCTTGAATCAATTAGTCTTCAGACTTGAAGAACTATGAAAAAAAGAATAAAGTAAACATAAAGCAAGCAAAAGAAAGGAAATAATAAGGTTTAAGGAAGAAACCAATAAAATAGGAAAAAGAAAAACCCGTAAAGAAAGTAAATGAGACAAAAAAAGGTGGTTCTTTAAATTCAGTAAAACTGATACACAAGTGGGTAAAGAACAAGCAAAATAGATTTGGCAGTATCATACACATTCTACAAGCTATACAATGATAACAAAGAAATGTTAAGAACACTACTGTGCCAATAAATTTGATAACCTACCACTCAATACCACAGTAATCTAAGTCTAAACTCCAACCGGTAATACTGAAGAAGCTGAACAGTTCTATGAAGACCTACAAGATCTACTGGAACTAACACCCCAAAAAGATGTCCTCTTCATTACAGGGGACTGGAATGCAAAAGAAGGAAGTCAAGAGATATCTGGAGTAACAGGAAGATTTGGCCTTGGAGTACAAAAAAAGCAGGTTAAAGGCTAACAGAGTTTTCCCAAAGCAGGTTAAAAGTTAACAGAGTTTTGCCAAGAGAATGCACTGGTCATAGCAAACATCGTCTTCCAACAACACAAGAGAAAACTCTACACATGGACATAACCAGATGGTCAATATTGAAATCAGATTGATTATATTCTTTGCAGCCAAAGATGGAGAAGCTCTATACAGTCAGCAAAAACTAGACCTGGAACTGACTGTGACTCAGATCATGAACTCTTTATTGCCAAATTCATACTTAAGTTGAAGAAAGTAGGGAAAACCACTAGACCATTCAGGTATGACCTAAACCAAATCCCTTAAAATTATACAGTGGAAGTGAGAAATAGATTTAAGGGACTAGATCTGATAGACAGAGTGCCTAAAGAACTATGGACAGAGGTTTGTGACATTGTTTAAGAGGCAATGATCAAGAAAAAGAAATCCAAAAAGGCGAAATGGTTGTCTGAGGAGGCCTTACAAGAAGCTGAGAAAAGAAGAGATGTTAAAGGCAAAGGAGAAAAGGAAAGATATACTCATTTGAATGCAGAGTTCCAAAGAATAGCAAGGAGAGATAAGAAAGCCTTCCTCAGTGATCAAAGCAAAGAAATAGAGGAAAACAATAGAATGGGAAAGACCAGAGATCTCTTCAAGAAAATTAGAGATACCAAGGGAATATTTCATGCAAAGAATGGCACAATAAAGGACAGATATGATATGAACCTAACAGGAGCAGATGATATTAAAAAGAGGTGGTAACAACACACAGAAGAACTATACAATGACCCAGATCTGGGTCAATTATATATGACCCAGATAACCACGATAGTGTGATCACTCACCTAGAGCCAGACATCCTGGAATACAAAGTCAAGTGGGCCTTAGGAAGCATCACTACAAACAAATATAGTGGAGGTGATGGAATTCCAGTTGAGCTATGTCAAATCCTAAAAGATGATGCTATGAAAGTGCTGCACTCAGTATGCCAGCAAATCTGGAAAAATTAGCAGTGGCCACAGGACTGGAAAATTTCAGTTTTCATACCAATCCAAAATAAAGGCAATGCCAAAGAATGTTGAAACTACAACAAAAATTGCACTCATCTCACACACTAGCAAAGTAACGCTCAAAATTCTCCAAGACTGGCTTCAACGGTACATAAACTGTGAAATTCCAGATGTTCAAGCTGGACTTAGAAAAGCCAGAGGAACCAGAGATCAAATTGCCAGCATCCGTTGGATCATTGAAAAAGCAAGGGAGTTTCAGAAAAACATCTCCTTTTGCTTTATAATTTATATCAAAGCCTTTGACTGTGTGGATCACCACAGATGTGGAAAATTCTGAAAGAGATGGGAATACCAGACCAGCTGACCTGCCTCCTGAGAAATCTGTATTCAGGTCAAGAAGCAACAATTAGAACCCGATATGGGACAACAGACTGATTCCAAATCGGGAAAGGAGTACGTTAAGGCTGTATATTTTCTATTGTCACCCTGCTTATTTACCTTACATGCAAAGTACATTATGCGAAATGCCAGGCTGGATGAAGCACAAGCTGGAAGCAAGATTGCTGGAAGAAATATCAATAAACTTAGATACACAGATGACACCACTCTTATGGCAGAAAGCAAAGAAAAACTAAAGAGCATCAAAAAGTTGGCTTAAAGCTCAACATTCAGAAAACGAAGATCATGGCATCCGGTCCCATCACTTCATGGCAAACAGATGGGGAAACAGTGGAAACAGTGTCAGACTTTATTCTTTGGGGCTCCAAAATCACTGCAGATGGTGATTGCAGCCATGAAATTAAAAGACGCTTGCTCCTTGGAAGAAAAGTTATGACCAACCTAGATAGCATATTCAAAAGCAGAGACATTACTTTGTCAACAAAGGTTCGTCTAGTCAAGGCTATGGTTTTTCCAGTGGTCATGTATGGATGTGAGAGTTGGATTGTGAAGAAAGCTGAGTGCCAAAGAATTGATGCTTTTGAACTGTAGTGTTGGAGAAGACTCTTGAGAGTCTCTTGGACTGCAAGGAGATCCAACCAGTCAATCCTAAAGGAGATCAGTCCTGGGTGTTAATTGGGAGGACTGATGCTAAAGCTGAAACTCCAGTACTTTGGTCACCTCATGCGAAGAGTTGACTCATTGGAAAAGACCCTGATGCTGGGAAAGATTGGAGGCAGGAGGAGAAGGGGATGACAGAGGATGAGATGGCTGGATGGCATCACCAACTTGATGGACATGAATTTGAGTAATCTCCAGGATTTGGTGATGAACAGGGAGTCCAGGAGTTCTGTGATTCATGGGGTCTCAAAGATTCAGATACGACTGAGCGACTGAACTGAACTGAACTGAACTGAAAATCACTGCAGATTGTGACTGCAGCAATGAAATTAAAAGACCCTTGCTCCATGGAAGAAAAGTTGTGACCAACCTAGACAGCACATTAAAAAGCAGAGACATTACTTTACCAACATATGTCCATCTAACCAAAGCTATGGTTTTTCCAGTAGTCATGTATGGATGTGAGAGTTGGACTATAAAAGAAAGCCTAGCATGGAAGAATTGATGCTTTTGAACTGTGGTGTTGGAGAAGACTCTTGAGAATCCCTTGGACTGCAAGAAGGGCCAACCAGTCCATCCTAAAGGAAATCAGTCCTGAACATTCATTGGAAGGAATGATGCTGAAGCTGAAACACCAATACTTTGGCCACCTGATGCAAAGAACTGACTCGTTGGAAAAGACCCCAATGCTGGGAAAGATTGAAGGTGGGAGGAGAAGGGGATGACAGAGTATGAGATGGTTTGATGGGATCACTGATGCAACGGACATGAGTTTAAGTAGGCTCCAGGAGTTGGTGATGGACAGGGAAGCCTGGCATGCTACTGTGTATGGGGTCACAAAGGGTTGGATACGACTGACAGACTGAACTGAATTGAGCTGCAAAGAAATGGACAGATTCTTGAAAGCCACAAGACATCAAAATTCAATCAAGAATTACATTCTTATTCAACATCCTTTCCAGAAGAAAAAAATCCAGGTTACATAAGTTCCCTGGTGAAATCTACCTATTACTTAGTAAGAAAGTTATATAAAATTATAAAAAAATATTCCAGAAAAAAGTAGAATATGTGGGAAGACATTCCAATTTATTTTATGATGCCAACATCATACTGATACTATTATGAGACAAAGAAAGTACAGGAAATGAAAAGTAGAGATCAATACTCTTATGAATATAAACATCCTTAGCAAATGGCTAGCAAATGGACTCCAGCAATAAAAAAAAGATATGGATAATAAGTGAGGTTTATCATAGGAATGCAAGGTTGGTTCAATATGGAAAAGCCAATCAATGTGGCCAATAGAAGTCCTTACCCAAAAGAAAACTAAGGAAAGAAGAGTAAAATCCAGATTAGATGGACAGTGAAGGCATTTCTTAAAAAATATCTTCTTATTTGAAGTAATACAACTTTTTATTTGAAGAACAGAAATTAATAAAATTGATACTTAAAAAACAATGGAGAAAGTCCATGAAATCAGAAGTGATTTAGGACTTCCCTGGTGGTCCAATGATAAAGATTCCACCTACCACATGAATTCAATCCCTGACCAGGGAAAATTCCACATGCCTCAGAGCAACTATGCTGGAGCAACTAAGCCCAAGCACCAGAACTACCAAGCTGACTCTAGAGCCTGTGAGCCACAACTACTGAAACCTGGGCATGTGCTGAGAGCCTGGCAAGAGAAGCCACTGCAATGAAAAGCCTGCATACCACAACAAAGAGTAGCCCCCACTCACTGCAACTAGAGAAAGCCCATGTGCAGCAAGGAAGACCCAGCACAGCCAAAAATAAATAAATAAATAAATAATTTTTCCAAGGCATTGACTTGTTCTAAAAAATTAATAATATTGATAAACTACTAGCAAGACTGAAAAAACAAAAGGAGAACTGAATGACCAATATTAGGAATGAAACAGAGAATAACACTAGAGATTCCACAGCAATAAGAAACATTGCATGCAACTTCATGCTCATAAATTTGACAATTTAGGATAAATGAATGAATTCCTTGAAAGACTTAAGCAAGATGACAATCTGAATCGTCCTATAGCCATTAAGAAAAAGAATCAATAAGTTAAAATCTCCAGAAAAAGAAATGTCAAACCATAAAGGGTTTCACTTGAAAATTCTACCAAACATTTCAAAAAATTTGCACATAACCTCTTCTAGAAACATAGTTAAACAAAATCTTTCCAATCCATGTCATGAAACCAGCATTACCCTGATACCAAAAGCCTAAAAAAGCGATACACAAAGGGAAACTATAGACCAACATCTCTAATGAACTTAAACCTCCAAAATCTTTACAAAATATTAATAATTGAACCTGTCAATGTATAAAAAAAATAATTACATCGTAGAATTAAGTAGGCTTTTTATGTATACAAGGCTTTAACATTTGATAGTCAATTAATGTAATCTTACTATATCAACAAGTTAAGGAAGAAAAGTCCTATCATCTTACAAGGGACACATAAAACTATTTGACAGACTCCAACTGCCATGCATGTTAAAAACTCCCAACAACTTAAGCATAGAAGAGAATTATCTCAACTTGATGATGAACTTTCCAACTTGGTCCAGTTAGGCTTATCTATACAATATTGTTTCCATTACTGCTACAATGTCTCCTTTTCTTCTTGGACACCTCTTAAAGGCCTTAAACAGAGCCTCCTACAGGAAGCCTTCCATGACTGAAACAATTCTCGTTTATTAGCCAGTTCAACATAAAAAGTAATGGATTATATGTGTTACAAAATATAATAGAATAATATTGTTCATTGTTACTACATGTCACATTAGCTTTCATCTATCAGTGACACCAGAAGATACTCTTATTCTTTTAGATTCTTTTTCATATTCTTTTCCATTAGGGTTTTTAACAGAATACTGAATATAGTTGTCTGTGCTATATAGTAAGAGCCTGTTGTTTATTCATTCCTTCTATAACGGTTTGTATCTTCTAGTCTCAAATTCCCAATCCAATCCTCCACCAACTTCTTTGGCAACCATAAATCTGTTCTCCATATCTGTGAGTCTGGACACCAGAAGATTCTTAAGGACAGGAATTGAGAATATAGTCTCTGTATTAGCCACAGGGATTTCTAATTTTTAATAAACTAATTGTAAGTTCTGAGTAAACATAAAGAAACAGGAAGAGAAAGTAAATTAAGTTAAAAATGAGAGGGGGATTGAGAGAAAAAGAGCACTAGTGTGTAGGAAAATGCATGTTCTATTTTATATTGCATTATTTTAGTAAAATCATTTTCACAGCTTCATTTTCATCATACTTAAAATGGAGAGAAAAGTACTGGCCCTAATTATATTAAAAGCTATTGGGCTAAACTAGAAATGGGGACAGCTCTCAGAGAAGGGTACTGGGAGGACATGAGAAGTCTCTCCTAGGCTGATGAGAAGCACTCACCACTATGGTGTCCAGGTGTAGAAAGAGGGCACGGGAGTGGGGATGAATAGGTGGAGGGAGTTGGGATAGAGTGCTTCCTCAAGAAGGGTGACTTTGGAGGTATAAACCACTTGGAGGAGCAGCAAGTCTTTAGGTAGGAAGCTCCAGAGAGTGAATCACTTTATAAACAAAGTGGAAAAGGAGGTAGTGCTCGGAACACGTCCATAAAAGATAAGAAAAAACAGTCAGAGCACCCAGATCTGACTTGAGGGTCAAAGAAGGTTTTCCTGAGAAAGCATAGGATACTGTGAATCTTCAAAAGTGACAAAGACTCTACTAAAACTAGCATAGGTGAAAAGAGAAAATGATTGATTCATGTAACTAAAAGGCTAAGGGGACAGCTGTTCTCAACCTTGATGGAGTTGCTCTGGGAAATATCTCTGCTTCTTCCATTCTTGCTGGTCACATGTTCTCCTACTATAAGCACATTTTCTCCTCGTGGTGGTGAGTGTTGAGGGGAGCTTAGGGTGCATGGGGTTGGCTGGGCAATCATAAAACCCAAGCTTACCTCATTTCATATTGAAAGTATCTGTAGGAACTATCAGCCCTGTATCCCAAGGTCCCTATACAAACTTCAGAAAATAATTCTGATTAACTCAGCTTGGTGGATATGTTCATTCCTGATATAAACTCTGTAGCTAAAGAAATAAGAGTGTTATATAGGAGAAAGGTCAAACATAGGTCCTCTGCCCAACAGTGGAGGAAGAATGAGACTGCAATATCAGTAGATCCATCAGAATGACATGAAGTAAAGGAGTTCCTCAAAGCGTTTTATTTTTATTGAAATCACAGGGGAACGAGGCAGGACAGAATAATAGTCTATTCCATAGGCAAAGACTTCTAAATACAGTTTACTAAATAATTAGTAAATTATTGCTTTGAACTATAAACACTCTAAGAATGCATGACAAACCTCTCTACACACTACTGCTGATGATGCTTCCTTACCACTAAAACACATTTCCTTTGGTTTCTAAGAAATGTACATGTGGCTTATGGTCCTCCTGCCTTTTATTAGTTGTCCCTGAAGGTCTTCTTCCCTTCTCTTTATCCTTTCTTTATGGATTGGTTTCCCCCAGGCTTCCAGTCTATACTCTCTTCTAGACAGTCTCCATCACTGTTGCAGTTTCAATTTTCATTTCCCACAACATAAATCCCAAAACTATACATTTCCTAATGCCCAACTGCTACTGAATATCTCTTGTAATTTATTTTATAGATATCTCAAATCTAGAATGTCTAATATCAAATTCACTACCTTCCCTTTTCAGCTTATCCTTCTTCATATATTCTATACCTCAGTTAATGGTACCCATTGTTCAAGCACAGGTTGCAAAACGGTTTTTCTCCTTCTGATCCCAAAAAATGGTACCAGGATAAATTCAGTTTTCCTCCTAAATGTTTCTTGAATCTTTCTTATTATCTCCAATTTCACATCATGTTCAGGTACTCTATATCACTCCCCATTGCTTAAAACCACTATTTATTGAGAATTCACTTTACTTTATATTAACCCTAGAAATTATACTTTTGGGAGGAAGAAAATGACCAGTTGCTTTCTTTTCTGTTCATTCTTTTTCTGCCTATTTGCAAGGCAAAAGTCGCTGCTAATATGATTTAGTTCTCAAAATACAACAGCATTACTCTTAACAAGCATACGTAAGTATTTGGAGACATTTAGAAATGATTAGGGGAAGAGTATTACTGGAAATTTGGGGCAAGGCCAAGAATGTTAAAACTCCAATACACAAAATAGCCCCACTCAATGAAAGATTGCCTCAAAAACATCTTTTTGTCTCTGTTGGGAAATCAATTTAGAATATAAATTGTGCTGTGTTTCTAAGCCAGAACTCGCTCACCAGATGTTTAAAAGAAACGTATTGATGTGTGGTTCTCCCTTCCACTTTTATAGCTGTGAGGACTTCTGGAGTCCAGCCATTTTGGGGGGTTCATTCATCCATTCACTCATTCAGTGTTTTTCACTAATTGTTGAGCAATTACTGTGCCAGGTACTTGGCTAATTGCTGGATAATAAGCAATGCTGACCATTTTTGCCTACAAGGAGCTTAGAATAAAGTTAGAGAGAGAAAAGGCAACTACCAGTCACATAAATAAATGCAATTATAACTTACACAAAAGCAGTGAAGGGAAGGTACATGGACCTAAGAAGTAGAAATTAAAGGAGCAGGAACTCTCGACCTGGGCTGGGCAGAGGAGATTCTCTTGCAAAACTGAGATATCAATATAAAGAAAAGGTAGGAATTAACTAAGCAAAGATGAACAGAGAGTGCAGAGAGAGAAAAGAAATTTCCCAAAGGAGTAAGCAACAACTTCAAGTATCATGTTAGAAAGAATACATTGCATTTAGATACCCAAAGGGGGACCAGAGCAGTTGGCACAGCCCGTCAAACTGGGTGTGTGGACAGGATGAGCTGGAGAGACAGGCAGGGCCCAAACAATATATAAATTCATAGCCCACACTGAAAACAGAAAGTCACAATCCAAGTGATACAGGAAGCCAATTAAATCTTTCCAAACAGGTTGATGTGCTCATACTTGCATTTTGTGACAGGTCACTCTGGCCCCATCATAAAAAAATAGATTGGGGTGATGCAAGAAAGGGTGCAGGCCTGCTCAGTCACGTCTGACTCTTTGCTACCCCATGAACTGCATCCTGCCAGGCTCCTCAGTCCATGGGATTTTCCAGGCAAGATACTGGAGTGTGTTGCCATTTCCTCCTCCAGAAAGAAACTATACAATACACCAAGTAGGCTGCAATGGCATCAACCCTGTGAGCAGGGTGATTCTGATAAAGTGGTGGCAGGACATATGGGAAAAACAAATAGAACAGTCTGAGAATAACTTAAAAAAGAGAAGAGAAATACCTATTTTAGAATTAACTTGAAATGCTGTACTTCAACTATGGTTTCCAGAATTATTGCCTAGGATATCAGGCTCCACCCAGACATTAAGATTGATAACTATTTTCCTACTTAACATATGCCATCTATCACCTCAATAGTATTCTGTTTGTTTCTAAGAAGCTTCATTTAAGGGGCTTGTATAAAAGCAAATCTTAGTTTTTAAAAAAAAAAATGGAGCTAACTTTAAATTTCAGTTCTGTTCCATTCAGTCATTCAGTCGTGTCTAAACTCTGTGACACCGTGGACTGCAGTACACCATGGACTGCAGGCCTTCCTGTCCACTGCCACTTCCCGGAGCTTACTCAAACTCACGTCCATTGAGTTGGTGATGCCATGCAATCATCTCATCCTCTGTCATCCCCTTCTCCTCCTGCCTTCAATCTTTCCCAGCATCAGTGTCTTTTCAAATGAGTCAGTTCTTCGTATCAGGTGAAAGTATTGGAGTTTCAGCTTCAGCATCAGTCCTTCCAGTGAATATTCAGTACTGATTTCCTTTAGGATTGACTGGTTGGGTCTCCTTGCAGTCCAAGAAACTCTCAAGAGTCTTCTCCAAACTACGGTTCAAAAGCATCAATTCTTTTGTGCTCAGCTTTCTTTATAGTTCAACTCTCACATCCATACATGACTACTGGAAAAATCATAGCTTTGACTAGACCGACCTTGTTGGTAAAGTAATGTCTCTGTTTTTTAATATGCTGTCTAGGTTGGTCATAACTTTTCTTCAAAGGAGCAAGCATCTTTTAATTTCATGGCTTCAGTCATCATCTGCAGTGACTTTGGAGTACATCAAGGCTGTACATTGTCACCCTGCTTATTTAACTTATATGCAGAGTACATCATGTGAAGCACTGGGCTGGAGGAAGCACAAGGTTGAAGATTCAAGGTTCAAGGTTCAAGATTCAAGGTTCAAGATTGCCAGGAGAAATATCAATAACCTCAGATATGCAGATGACACCACCCTTATGTCAGAAAGCGAAGAAGAACTAAAGAGCCTCTTGATGAATGGGAAAGAGGAGAGTGAAAAAGTTGGCTTAAAACTCAACATTCAGAAAATTAAGATCATGGGATCTGTTCCCATCACTTCATAGCAAATAGATGGGGAAACAGTGGAAACTTCAAATCTAGTTCTGTAAAAGTCTTGACTCTTCTGAAATAATGTCATACTTTTTGTCTTTATGCAATGGCACAGAATCTAACTGTGATTCTGGCCTCAAATTCTACCATACAACTCAGTGATTCTCAAACAGTGACCTCAGACCAGTAGCATCAGCATCACTTGTGAATTTGTTAGATGTGCAGCTTTCTCCAGCCCCATCTCAGTCCTACTGAGTCAGCCATGTTTCGTGTTAAGACTCTCGGGGATATCTGATGCACGAATACATTTGAAATCTGGTGACTTAATTCATTTCTACACTGCTTCTGTAAGAAATGCCTTGAACATTCCTCAACCAAGAGTCATAAATAGTGAATGAACTCTGAAAAACAGTTCCCTTCCCTACAACTTATCCAATCCTCTCAAAGATAATCATAGTCATGAAGGTTAGTGACTTAATGATTCTTTTTTTACTATTACTCCAATCTCCTAGGATAGTGTTTGGAACATAAAAGGCACACAGCACGTGCTGACTGAATAAATATGATGACTGTCTCCTCTGACTGTCACTTTTCTACTTAGCCCTTCACTTCTCATAATCAGTCTTACAATTTAACTTCAGTTAAGCCTATTTTCTTACAATTATTTTAAGGGTAAATTACTGATACCTAAAGGAGTATAAACATCATTGTTTCTATTGCTCAATACCCACACATCTTCCCAAACTCTTTGCTTAGGAGAAGGAGTCATTGTGGTTAAAGTGAGCTATTCCCAGTGCATTTTTAAAAGCCTCATCCTCTCTCCCAGCAAAATGTCAGGAGCTATTTGACTAGGAACACATAATCTGGTAGGTAATAAAATAAGCATAGGTTTGATAATCATATCTTTAAAACTAAAGGACTCAAAGGAATTTTAAATAAATGATTTCTCTAAATGGGTAATTATATTAATTGCTATAACCAGAATTTAGCTTATCAATTAATATGCCCTGGTGAATTCAGTGATATGGCTCATTCCCAAGGGGCTTGTGGCCATCAGGAGGCCATTCAGACAGGATGGCATGCCCACAGAAAAGCTAAGTGAGAAACATTATCTCAGCAAAGCTGTAGTCTGGACTGGAAACACATGGGCAGAGGAAGTTAATGGACACTGCAGAGGCAATAGACATATGACACTAATCACTAAGAAAATCCATTAGATATTTAAATTACATACTCTAGTGTCGACCTATTTAAATGGACCTATTGATCTTTCAGTCTCAATAAAATTGCCTTCATCTTGATTACATGCTAAACCTTGTAGATCTTGAGAAAACATCTCCATCCCAGAAATCTGTTTCTCTCTATATATTATATTTTAATCATTTCTTCCTTTCCCTCTTTTTTTTTCTCTTTCTCCCTTCTCCACAATCCTAAAATTTACAGAGTTATATAATGTGTATTGAAGATCCACTATATTATATACAAAGGGAAAAAGTATAAGCGGGAGATAAAAAGAAAACAAACACAATATTCATTCTTTACTCCAGGAACTATCTACCTTGCCTTTGAGATTAGATTGTCTCCAGTGATTGCATCTGCTGTTAAGTCACAGGATAATACAGTGGTTAAAGGCACAACTATTGCAGGCACACTGTCTGGATTCAAATTTAACACCATCTAGCTGTGTAATCTCAGCAAGTTGATCAATTTTCCAATCTATGGGATGGGGAAAATAATAATATTTTATTTTATATTTATACATGATTATTATGAAGAATAAAAGAGCATATTTAAGAAGAATTTAGGGCATATAACACACTTAATATAAATGTTATTTGTTATTTAAGTGCAGTAATAAAAATATGAGGCAGATATCACCTCCAGGATGGAGAAACTGCTGCTGCTGCTGCTAAGTCGCTTCAGTCATGTCCGACTCTGTGAGACCCCATAGATGGCAGCCCACCAGGCTTCCCTGTCCCTGGGATTCTCCAGGCAAGAACACTGGAGTGGGTTTGCCATTTCCTTCTCCAATGTATGAAACTGAAAAGTGAAAGTGAAAGTGAAGTCGCTCGGTCATGTCAGACTCTAGCGACCCCATGGACTGCAGCCTACCAGGCTCCTCCGTCCGTGGGATTTTCCAGGCAAAAGTACTGGAGTGGGGTGCCATTGCCTTCTCCAGGATGGAGAAAAGATGCACTAAAAAGACTATACCTAAAACAACAGTATTTGAGATAAAAATTTAAGAATTGAAGTACCATTTTATTCATTTGTTAAATATATATTGACTTTTAAAATATTATGTACTGGGTATGTATATATTTCATGTGATAGGTACATGAAATAAACTGATTGTGCGGGTGCGTGTGCGTGTGTGTGTGTGTGTGTGCTCTAACCCATGAGTGTAAAGACAGACAGGCTATTTCAACTCAACATGGGACTAATAGAGATGATCATTTTAACCAGAGTCTTCACTTGGAGTTGTCCAGGACTGTCATCAGGCATAGCACCTTGACTTTGGCCTCTTCCAAATCTTGCACTTTTTTCCCTCACCGACAGTCTTTCTTAATAAATATTCTGCAAACTCCATCTCAGAATTGGCCTCTAAGAAAACCCAATCTAGAATAACTGGTCACCTGGGTTTACACAACTAGATTTTTCAAAGAAGGGGGCAAGTATGTCTTTTACAGTATCCCCACTTTCACATAAGAAAAAAATCTGAGTTTAGCTATGAGAAGAGGCTTTCCCCTATGATGAAATGAAAAGTAGTAAACCCATGGCTCAAATTTCAATTGCCTCATTTAAGCCCTACACTCACTTCAATATTCATGGAGAATAATCTGAATCTTCCAAGACAGTTTTGGTTTAATATAGTTCAAACTTCTGCAATAACTATATGATATTTTATGTTTTCATACCTGCAATCATTTAGGTTAAAATGCATTTTAAATTGAGATAAAGCTTTTTTAATTACCAGTGTCTGAAAGTTTCCTTCAGAAAATATAATAATCATCATTTTCTGTAGAACCCAAAATTTATATTTTCAACCAATTCTATACTAACTTTTACTTTTCTTTTTGTGATTTCCTGTAGAGTTTTTTAAAAAATCAATACTTGTGTTACTCATCCATTACTGTCTAGTATCGCTTACATGGGGAACAGTTTAGGTCAATACTTTTGAAACATGGAAACACTTTTAAGTCTCTTCAGAAGCTTTTCAAAAATACAAATTCTAGACATCTCTCCTATCAAGCCGAGTAAATTAGAATCTCTGGGGAAGGACTGTAGACATTTTATATTTTGAAGTCTCACCAAAAGATTTTAAAGTGAAGCTAGTATTACAAACCACTGGTTCAGTGTGATTGGCTTCATTTACATAGACTGGCTTCTTTTAAAGCTATGTAACAACTGATAAGATTGTAGCATTCATTAATTCATTCATTCTTTATTTCTCTAAAAGTTTATTTCTGAAACAAGCATTTTCAAAGCACTTACCCTGTGTCAAGCATTGAACTAAGCCATAGGTATCCATATTTGAAAAACATGCAGTCTTCCACTTTGAATAATTTCTAGTGGGAAGTGGAAAAGGATAGAAACATTTTAAAAATTTAACTGCAAGACTTGATAGTTTGTGCAATGAATTAGAGAGTCAGAAGAATGGCAACTATGTTTTTAATTAAAATTTTCAATTAATTTAAAATAATTTTTAAGTATAATTTTCATTTTATATTATAGTTGATTTACAATGTTGTTAGTTTCAGGCATACAGCAAAGTGATTCCATTATACATATACATATAGTCATTTTTTTCCAGATTCTTTTCCCATATATGTTATTACAGAATACTGAATAGAGTTCCCTGTGCTATACAGTATATTCTTATTGATTTTTTATTTTATATATAGTAGTGTGTATGCATCACTCACAATTAACACATAATTTGTCTCTCACCCCTGTCTTCCACTTTGGTAGCCGTTTGTTTGTTTTCTAAGTCTGTGAGTCTATTTCTAGTTTGAAAATAAGCTCATTTGTATCATTGTTTAGATTCCACATGTATGTGATATCACGTGGTATTTGTCTTTGTCTGACTTACTTGTATCGGTGTGATAATCTCTACATCCATCCATATTGCTGCAAATGGCATTATTTCATTTTTTTTATAACTGGAAAGAGATGTGAATACCCGACCATCTTACCTGCCCCTGAGAAATCTGTATGCAGGTCAAAAAGCAACAGTTAGAATCAGACATGGAAAAATCAACTGATTCCAAATGTGGAAAGGAGTATGTCAAGGCTGTATATTGTCAAGTTGCTTATTTGATTTATATGCAGAGTACTTCATGTGAAATGCCAGGCTGGATGAAGCACAAGCTGGAATCAAGATTGCCAGGAGAAATACCAGCAACCTCAGATACGCAGATGACACTACCATTATAGCAGAGCGTGAAGAGGAGCTAAAGTGACTCTTGATGAAGGTAGAAGAGGAGAGGGGAAAAGCTGGCTTAAAACTGAACATTCAAAAAACAAAGATCATGACATCTGGCCCCATCACTTCATGGCAAATAGATGGGGAAACAATGGAAACAGTGAGAGAATATTTTGGTGAGCTCCAAAAGCATTCCAGATTCTGACTGTAGCCACAAAATTAAAAGATGCTTGCTCCTTGGAAGAAAAGCTATGACCAACCTAGATAACATATTAAAAACCAGAGACATTATTTTGCCAATAAAAATCCACAGTCAAAGCTATGGTTTTTCCAGCAGTCATCTATGGATGTGAGAGTTGGTCCTTGAAGAAGGGTGAGCACTGAAGAAAGATGCTTTCCAACTGTGGTGTTGGAGAAGACTCTTGAGAGTCCCATGGGCAGCAAGGAGAACAAACCAGTCCATCCTAAAGGAAATCAGTCCTGAATATTCATTGGAAGGACTGATGCTGAAGCTGAAGCTCCAATGCTTTGGCCACCTTATGCAAAGAGTCAACTCATTAGAAAAGACCTTGATTCTGGGAAAGACTGGAGGCAGGAGGATAAGGGAATGACAAAGGATGAGATGGTTGAATGGCATCACCAACTAATGGATATGAGTTAGGGCAAGCTCCAGGAGATGGTGAAGAACGGTGAAGTCTGGCGTGCTGCACTCTATGGAGTCTCAGAGAGTAGGAAATGACTGCACTACTGAACAGCAACAATATTCCACGTACCATACTTCTTTGTCCATTCCTCTGTTGATGGACATTGACGTCCATGTCACTGGTATTATAAATAGTGCTGTAATTAACATCAGGGTGCATATTTGTTTTCAAATTATAGTTTTCTTGTTAAGTTTTTAAACTCATACTCGTGGGTTATGGAGAGCTTTCTTGAGCAGGTTATTGTAAAATTGTCCCAAAGGACTCATAATTTTTATTCCAGAAGATCAAAAGAATAAAATATTTGCAGCAGAGAAAATAGATTCAGAGAATAAAATATGATATTTTATTGAAGTACTACAAGGAGAATAAATTCATATTCAAAAATCATGTCACACAAATTTAAAAGTATTCTTATTAACTTATGTTAAAAAGTTCTACAGAATTCTAAAAATAAAATATTTGCTTTTTGTGTGTTCAGTTGCTCAGTTTGTTCAACTGATTATGACCCCATGGACTGTGGCCCACCAGTCTTCTCACTCCATGAAATTTTCCAGGCAAGAATACTGGAGTGAGTCGTCATTTCCTACTCCAGAGGATCTTCCCAAACTAGAGATCAAACCCACTTCTCCTGTGTCTCCTGCATTGGCAGACAGGTTCTTTATAGCTGTGCCACCTGGGAATCCTTAAAATACTTGCTATTCTATGTGAATTCAAATGTTTATATAAAATAAAACACTAGACATAGGCTACAATTCTGAATCACATCTATACCTCAAGCATGATGTTAGGCAGCAGCGGCTAAGTCGCTTTAGTCATGTGGGACTCTGTGCGACCCCATAAACGGCAGCCTACCAGACTCCTCCGTTCCTGGGATTCTCCAGGCAAGAATACCAGAGTGGGTTGCCATTTCCTTCTCCAATGCATGAAAGTGAAAAGTGAAAGTGAAGTCGCTCAGTCGTGTCAGTCTCAGCGATCCCATGGTCTGCAGCCTACCAGGCTCCTCCGTCCATGGAATTTTCCAGGCAAGAGTACAGGAGTGGGTTGCCATTGCCTTCTCCAATGATGTTAGGAAGATTTGCATATATTATTTTATTCAATAATCTTGTAATGAATGCAGTATCATCTTTATTCTTCAGGTTAGATAAATTAAACTCAAAGAGATAAAGTACTTATACAAGGTCATATCTTTCAAGAGTTCAAAGTAAAAATAAGAATTTTTAAAGTGGAAGCATCTGTATTTTTTTCTACTCTCAGCCTTATTTTTTAAATAGTGAGCTAAGAATTATGAACTATGTGCAGACAAATACATTTAAAATAAAAAGGTTACATTCAATGGTTTCATAATAAAAATATAAATATACATATTTCTTGAGTAGTCAAAAATAATGCAAATAAAAATATAGTACTTGACATATAATTTAATTATATGCAATAGTTTGCAGCCATTATTGTTGTTTTAATAGTAATTTATTATTGTTGTTATTGCAAGCAATATTATACATAACTTGCAATTATGTTTTATAGAAACTTTTAGCTTTCTCGGTATTTTCAAAAAAATTATCTTACATGATATTTACACCAGTTCTACAAAGTAGGCTATCTCTATTTTAAAGACAAGGAAAAAGCATCTTCAGGTTTAGTAACTTTGAAGAAATTATAGACTTAGTGAATAAGAAAGATAAAATTCAAAACAGTATCATGGTCCTCTACTTGCAGTTGTGATGCAATAGTTTTTTTCAAGCCAATGCTCCAACCAGGAACAAGTAGGAAAACTGTAACACACATACACCCACATTCATTGCATCAGTGAAGAATACAGAAGTGAGCTCAATACATTATTCCCTGAAGGCATTTGCCACTGATTTTTAAGCATAGAATAATGAGATAAAGAAAAATAAAGCAGTTTCTAAGAAGCTGAGAAGCTAAACACAGTTTTTGAGAGCCTCACACTACTGGTACATTAAGAAATATCATTTAACAGAGGTGATGCTAAGTGGTAATTATGGCAACATACTATATCAGAGCAAGAAAAAAATTGAGAAATTTCCTTCTTATATGCCAACATTTTGCAAATGGGGAAACTCATGCCCAGACTGGGGACTTACCTGTCCAAAACTTCACAGCCTCGTAGTGGCAGAGACAAGTCCAAAATCTACCTGCCTAATTGCAGCCCATATGTTCTCTTACCACCAAATCAAACTTCTGATGTTGACTTACAGTGTGAAGTTTGTAGTAGAGTCTTTGTAAACATATATATGCATTTCCAACTGCAAGGCATTTCCTCAGAGACTTATTCCTTAGTCCCTGTACCCTCCCTTGCTCTCTCAGCTACACTCTGAAAACCAGGGGGTTTGTTTACAGACTGAATGCAGAGAACCTCATACAGATTAAGGAGTTTAAACACAGCAAGGAATAGTATCTACTGGTGAGCATTTTCTGAATTTATTTTATTGCTGTTTTAGTAGTTAAAACAAGAATTGTAAATAAATGTATCCACTCACCCAAGCAATCTGTAATGATGTAGAATAACTAATGCTACTTTTCTTTGATATTGGTTTTAATTAATTCATCTGCCTGCTAATTTCTTCATCTTGCTTAAGGATTTTTTTTCCCTTATCATTCTGTTATTGATTTTGTTCAATAAGATTTTAACCAAAATATAATCAAATGATAACCAAAACTAGTGGGAATCACATTTAGTAAGTATAGTGAAAAGGCATCATCACTTTTGATGTCTGTCAGTGAAGTAAACATATATAAGGTATATGTGAGTGAGACAAGATAGGCTTCTTTTTTAAAGTTATCTTCTCTATACTAACCCTAGGACACCATAACTGTCTCAGACTTGCCTTAAAGCTGATAAACTTAGTTCTCACTTGACACTTTTTCTAAATGTATCTTCACTGAAGCATAAAGTTCTGCTCTTCCTCAAGACTATTCCTCACTTCAACATGCAAGTTGTCTGGGAAATGGGCAAGAAAATCTTTCTGGAGTCATCTAGCTTAACCATTATTTCTCCTTTGCTTATGAAACCTTTCTCCAATCTGTTCATCCCTGGATACCAGGACCAACTCCCTACTGAGTAAATATGGCCCTTTTCAGGGCTGTGTGAATAGAGACCAGGGTTGCCAAACATGTACTCAGATGACCTGGACGTCATTTTAAAATGCAGTTTCTAATTCAGTAGATCTAGAGTGAAGCCTGCATTTCTAACAAACCCTGGGTAATGACAATGATAAAGATTCTTAAGACCACGATTTGAGGAGCAAGGGTTTAGAGAACACAGATATTAATCTGGATGACAGATATTTATGATATTTTTGAGGTTATAATATCTACCAAATCAGATGTCTGCATCTCAATTTAAAAGCATGTATTTTTTATCAAGACTTTCAAAAGTTTCAAAAAGCTCTTCTATCACGAAGTTTCATAATAATCCTCTCATGGGTCTTCTTTCTGTCTACAGAGTATCATATGACTAAAAAAGTAGTGGATGTATTATAAAGAAAGAAATCTAACTTCTGTCCTAGTTTAACCAACAAGGTTTCACCATATATATTTTTATCTAAGTTCTCAGTAGCTATAGGCTACTATCTATGGTATGATATACCAATGGTATGATCATGCATAAAAATATATACATTATATATAAGGGCCAGTTTTCTTTCTGTATCCTATACGAGGATAATCATTGAATTACACCCTAAATCCACTCTCAGTGAATCAGAGGAATAACAAAAGTCCATAGTATTGCAAAATACCTGGATGAAAAGAGAAATTGAAAGTTTCAAAGCAAAGTGTTATCTCCAGATGGCTCTTTTTTAATGCTAAGCAAATGCACAATCACATAGGCTTGTATTTGTACCTAATTATAAAGAACAGAGAAAAATACTGACCAGTAAACTTTAACCCCAAAGTCTCATCATTTCAATGGTGAATCCCTAATGGTTACCTTTATTCTAATTGAAGTTAGGTCAACAAAATCTCTGCCTGGCCCTTTTTCCTTCCATTATCTCTTATCACTATTTTTCCCCCCACTTTGAATTCTACAAAGATAAAGAGATGGTGAGATCCATGTGCACCAGCACAGGTTCAAACTGTGATTCTCCCCTTGTGACAAGACCCAGTGGGCACTATCACACTTCTGAGTTATTGTGTTTGCTTTTTAATCTGATTTCTCTATTCCCTTTCCCCTGTGATCCATTCTCTTGCTTTTATTTCATGAAACAGCAACCTATATGCTGTACAGAGTCTGTTAGATGAACAGCAATCACTATATTATTGTCAGAATCTTAATTATGATCCTAACTCCCCTCTCCTTCCTCAGGGAAACTGCCTTGATTTCTCAGCTCAAGTACTTGCCTATTGTTTCACAGTCTCTTTATTTGTCAAACTGGAATAACTAGAAGAAATTTTAATTCTCTTTCAAAGCATGCTGAAGAATAGAGATGATGGTCAAAAGTTATTCGAAATGTTGAAAATCTTGAATTAAACTAGAATAGTTATTTTAAGTCATGGTTTATTATGTAATTGAACAACAATGTAGTAGGTTTCCAGCATATTGAAAATAGTAGTTTTGTTTCACAAAAAAAATTTCTACACATTTTTTCCTTCAAGAAAAATGTAGTTTTTATTACTCTTCAAAATCTCCTAGTCTCTAGTCTCAGAATTTTTAAAAGAAACTTCACTCAAGAGTGTTTGCATTTACAGGAAGATATAATAATCATGGTTTCTTTTATTTTTTCAGAAGATGGTTTGGGGAGGGTTCCACATTATTGCTACATCCCTTGACAGTCTAGTTTCTAGAAAAACAGAGGTTCATCTTCCACTGTCCAATTCTAGCCTAATAAGAAAGTTATTTCACTGTTGACAGCCTTGTACTTTCTTAATAAATCCAGAGATTTCTCCTATAAGAAATGTTCATTTTCTTACAGACGTGAAATGACCATTAAGAGCCGCTAGTAAAGAATCCATGGCTTTTAGTGCCTGGCTCTATTTCTTCTAGTTTAAAGATTTTAAGGAAGAACTATTACAATAAAAGAGTATATTTTTTATTATCAACAAGGCAGATGTATTTCTCATTTCCTAGTAAATGGGAGTTGTAAAACTGTTCAAATAGCCAGGATTTGTATTTTGTTAAGTTGAAAATTTAAATAAAAGATACATGTTTAAGAATAAAAGATAAATTACAATTTACTTGTAGAAAATATCTCTCCAAGTGGAAATAGTTTTGCAGATTATAATCAAGACTGGTTGGGAGCAATGGGATCTACAAGCAGAGAGTGGTGCCATAAAAGGAGGGAGTGATTCAGGACAAAAGAGGAGCTGGGTCATCAAAGGAACCATAATGGCTGAAAATATGAGGAGATCCACAGTGAGGTCTAATCTTACCCTCTTTAAGTAAAGAAATTGATCAGTTAGGAAAGGTGACCCTCTATTTATCTCTGAGGATTGTTGACTTTGCGTGATATTTTCTCTTAACAATGCCTGCTTTCATGGAGAGAGATTAACATTCCATGCTATCAGGAATTTAAAAAAAAAATGCCTTTACAAGTATTGCAAGAGGAAATATGGTTGGTAAGGGTGTGCATACATGGAGAGCAATGAGGCATCATTTATTGTGTACATACCATGTGCCGAAATCCAGGCTAAGATGCTTTCATATGTATTTTCTTGAATAAACAATCATATTCTGTACTGTTTAAATATTCTTAGTACTGAAAAATTAGCTTACTTGTTTTAGTAAGATAAAAAGAGATAGTTGGTAAGTATTAAACCAATTTCAACCCCTTATTTTGATGTTCCAATCACAGCGCATCATACTTCATAGACATTTTACTATGATGGAAATAATATATCTGCACTGTTTAAAATGGTAGCAGCTAACATTGTGTGACTACTAAACCCTGATATTTGCTATTGTGAATGAGAACATGAATATTACATTTTATTTAATTTTGATTACTTTAAATTTAAATAGACACAATTGGCTAGTTGCTCTTCTATGGGCTGCAAAATCCTATGCTTCTATGGACTGCTATTCAATAGGAGTGTAGCACAGTTTCTTTACTGAAAACTGTAAAGGATTTTCATTAAACTACCATTTTCTTCCTCTGTCTGGTATCATTATTTCTCCCCCAATCCTGTTTATTTTTCAAAAATGCAGACATCAGTATAAACAGTAAAATAAAGACCTCTGACAGCTATCTTTTTCATAAAATCAATAAGATAACAAACAAAAATTGTGAGAATCAACTTGCTCAAAATTCTGGAAATTAAATCGGTTGTAGCAATGTGATTTATTCCAGAAAAATAGCTAAATTCAGTAAAAATTCAGTAAGAACAGTGAATTTTGAGGTGTTTTCACTTGTCCTATCTCCACTCATACCTCTCCAGCTTCACAGTATCCTTGAAAATCTATCGCCTGAAATCACAGTGAAAATAAGCAGCTTGGCAGGCACCCTAGGAAGAAGAATGGTGTTGAAACTCCTTTGAAGCCTAATTCCTAGAGAACTGTCATTAATTTTCCTGTCTGCTAGGTCACTAGAAGATCCCTCTTTCAAGGCTGTCTTTATTTGACCTGACTCAGAGCTTGCCCAGTGTGCAAAACCTTTCCCAAGGGCATTTATCAAAAACAATCAGAGGAAATTTAACTTTGCAGCTTGCTGAGGCAGTGGATAATAGTTGGGGCATATAATAGGCTAACTGAAAAAAGCTCAAAAGGAAAATCTGGGGAATGGGATGTCCATAAGTGCTTTGAAAAACTCTGGCATATTTCTGGGAATACAGAAATTTCATGATACTGAGAGGTTAACTTACTTATTCAAGATGAAACATCTGGTAAAAATTAAAACCAGTATTAATCTTATGTATTCAGTTCACATCACATTATGATGCTTCAAAAATACACAAGACAAGCACCAATCATAGGGTTGTGTGCATGATCAAGACTGTGTACATATTAAGAAAAGACTTGGAATGTTCTAAGCTCCAAACTTGGGCTAACACTGAGGATCTGTCCAAGCTTGAAGGATAACTCGGTGTACTCAGATGCCAGACTGAGTATTGAAGCTATGCTTCAAAAGCTACATACAGTTCCTTGGGAAATACTATAAAAACTGTTGATTCCATGTATTTATAAATTATTAGCCAATCACAAGGGTAACAGAGACCTCAGTGAACACACATACAGATAATAGCACAGACTTAAACAAAGAACAATAATAAAAACAAACAATAACAACAAGTCCTGAGGAAAAGGGTTGAATGTGATTTCCAGAATATTGACTATGCCAAAACCTTTGACTGTGTGGATCACAATAAACTGTGGAAAATTCTTCAAGAGATGGGAATACCAGACCACCTGATCTGCCTCTTGAGAAATTTGTATGCAGGTCAGGAAGCAACAGTTAGAACTGGACATGGAACAACAGACTGGTTCCAAATAGGAAAAGGAGTACGTCAAGGCTGTATATTGTCACCCTGTTTATTTAACTTATATGCAGAGTACATCATGAGAAACACTGGGCTGGATGAAGCACAAGCTGGAATCAAGATTGCTGGGAGAAATATCAATAACCTCAGATATACAGATGACACCACCCTTATGGCAGAAAGTGAAGAGGAACTCAAAAGCCTCTTGATGAAAGTGAAAGTGGAGAGTGAAAAAGTTGGCTTAAAGCTCAACATTCAGAAAACGAAGATAATGGCATCCGGTCCCACCACTTCATGAGAAATAGATGGGGAAACAGTGGAAACTCTGTCAGACTCTATTTTTCTGGGCTCCAAAATCACTGAAGATGGTGACTGCAGCTATGGAATTCAAAGACGCTTACTCCTTGGAAGGAAAGTTATGATCAACCTAGATAGCATATTCAAAAGCAGAGACATTACTTTGCCAACAAAGGTTCGTCTAGTCAAGGCTATGGTTTTTCCTGTGGTCGTGTATGGATGTGAGAGTTGGACTGTGAAGAAGGCTGAGCCCTGA
>NW_011495032.1:12685391-12689800 GCF_000754665.1 Bison bison bison
GCGCCAAAGAATTGATGCTTTTGAATTGCGGTGTTGGAGAAGACTCTTGAGAGTCCCTTGGACTGCAAGGAGATCCAACCAGTCCATTCTGAAAGAGATCAGCCCTGGGATTTCTTTGGAAGGAATGATGCTAAAGCTGAAACTCCAGTACTTTGGCCACCTCATGCGAAGAGTTGACTCATTGGAAAAGACTCTGATGCTAGGAGGGATTGCGGGCAGGAGGAGAAGGGGACGACAGAAGATGAGATGGCTGGATGGCATCACTGACTCAATGGACGTGAGTCTGAGTGAACTCCGGGGGTTGGTGATGGACAGGGAGGCCTGGCGTGCTGCGATTCATGGGGTCGCAAAGAGTCGGACACGACTGAGCGACTGATCTGATCTGATCTGAACATATCCAGTTTTTAACAAAAGGAAATAGAAGACATGCAAAAAGCAAAATGTTGGTTTATGTTGGTATAAACCAAATGTTGGCAGCAAAAACTAATAGCCAGTATAAATTATCCCCGAGGAAGCCCTTACACTGGACTTTATAATTAAATATTAATATTAGAAGTATGTTCAAGGGACTAAAAAAATCCACAGCTAAGCAACTAAAATAAAGTATGAGAATATGTCTCACAAAATAGAGAATATTAATGAAGAGAGCAAAAATGTAAAAAGAATCAAAAGAAATTTATATCAAAAGTTTATACTGAAATTAAAATCTCACAAGCAGGATTTGACAGTGTAGGTGAGCAGGAATGAGGAAAAAAAAAAATCCATGAACTTGAAGATAGATGAAATGAGATTATCTAGTCTGAGGAACAGAACAAAAAAGAGAAATGAACAGAACCTCAGAGGCCAGTAGAATATCATTAAGTATAGGAATATATGCATAATGGGAATCACAGAGAAAAAAGGGGAAGAGAGAAGAAAATATGTGAAGAAATAATAACTAAAAACTTCCTAAATGTTATGAAAAATATTAATCTATAGAGTCAAGAAATTCAACAAAGTGTGCATAGGATCAATTCAAAGAGTTTCACAGCTAGTTTTGAAAGTCAACAAAGCTTATGTCCATGAGACACACAAAACTACAGCAAACAAAGAAACAATCTGTAATAGACTGTGAGAACTCACTGTGTTTTTCCCCTTAAGTCTCAACACAAAGAGAGCAGACAGAAATATCCATGTCCCAAACTGTCTCTGAAAGGTGTCTATCTGCATGCTTTAGAAACTGCTACCAGAGAGCCAGCCTTATAATTTACAATACATCTAGAGGCTGACTGTAATTCCTTACGAATTCTAGGAAAGTCAGTTTATACTGCTAATGACAACCCATTCAAACATGGTACAAAATGCCAACATCTCCCTGGAAAAAATTTGTATATACATCTGCTGTCAACAAATTTTTGGCTGCTGCCCAAGAGTCAGGCCCCTATATAACTAGGCTCTAATAGTCAGTGGAGTTTTCATCCACAAATACTGTAGGACAGTAACAAATAAAACCAGCTATTAACAGGTGCAAGAACAATGCCTTCCCCAGCCATATCTATACAAATGGGCCAAGTGCAGAGGGAGAGGGCAAAAATGTCCATCTCCCAGCCGCTGACTGAGATCCTCCCATTTGGGATACTGACAGATCTTGGCACACCCTGAATGACTGGTAGTTGCTAAAAAATAAAAAAGGCAACTTGGACAATCACAAATGTTTCAGAGATAACCAAGAGTTCAGGACAGGCTAAAAAATAATAGTTTACTCCTACATGAGATCACTCCATCAATATTCACAGAAGTGATTGTTTTAACTCAGAGAGGTGATTGTTAATGTGCAAAAACCAACACAGAGAATCAAGAAAAATGAAGAAATAGGGGGATATGTTTTAAATTTCCAGAATCAGACCATAATTAAATGGAGATAAGTGATTTACACAACAAAAAGTTAAAAACACTTCTCATAAAAATGCTCACAGAGGTCAGGGAAACAAGATGAGAAAAGTGACAATTTCAACAAAGATTGAAAATATAACAAGGTACCAAACAGAGATCACAAGCCATGAACACAATAACTCAACTAAAATCTTCAATATAGGGATTCAACATCAGACTAGAGAAAGCAGAAGAAAGGATCAGCAAACTTGAAGACATGGAAGCAGGATTATCCCATCAGAAGAGCAAAATTGAAAAAGAGAATATAGCCTAAGGGACTTATGGGACATCATTAAGCAGATGAAAACATGCATTTCAGGGGTCCGAGAAATAGAAGACAGATAGAAAGGAATAAAAACTTATTTGAAGAAATGATGGTTGAAAACTTCCCTAACCTGGACAATGAAACAGATATTTAGATCAAGGAGGCCAGAAAGCATCAAATTATATGAATTAAAGAGATCTATACTAGGACACATTATAACTAACTGTCAAAAGTTAAAGAAACTCAAAAGTAGCAAGAGAAAAACAACTTGCTGCATGCAAGAGAACTCCTATGAGCAGACTTTGTAGCTGAAACTTTACAGACCAGAAGGGAAAAGAATGCTACGTTAAAGTGCTGAAAGAAGAAAGAAAACTACCAACCAAGAGTACTCTACCTAGCAAAGTTGTTCTTCAGAATGAAAGTACATATAAAGAATTCTCCAAATAAACAAAAGCTGAAGGATGTCATAAACATCAGAACATCTTATAAGAAATTTTAAAGAGATTTCCTCTAGTTAAAAGTAAATGATAGATAATAATTTATGAAACAAAACAAATATTAACAAATTTAAGAAGATTGAAATCACATTAAGCATTTTTCAGATCATAATTATTTCAAGAAAAAATCATACAAGAAGAAAAATAGAATTTTAAATATGTGGAGATTGGCAACCTGCTACTGAAAACCAGTGAATCAAAGAAGAAATCAAAAAAGAAAGCAAAAAAAAAGTTTTGAGAAAAGTAAAAATTGAAATATAATATATTGAAACATATGAAATGGAGAAAAGAGGGCTTTAAAATGAAAGTTCATAAAATATACACCTACATTAAGAAAATAAAAAGAACTCACACAATCTAATGTGTAGCCCAAAGAACAACAAAAAGAAGAACAAACTAAGCTCAAAGTTAGGAGACAAAAAGAAATAACAAAGATCATAGCATAAATACATACAGACTAAAAGACAATAGCAAATATTAATACAACTAAGAGCTATTTTAAAAGATAGAAAGAGACAAATTATTAACTAGACTTAACAGAAAAGAGATTCACATAAGTAAATTAGAAGTATTGAGAAAATGTAATAACTGATACTACACAAATATAAAGGTTGCTATAGAGTACTCTGAAAAATTATATACCAACAGATTTGACAACAAAGAAAAAAGAATAAATTCCTAAAAGCATACAATCTCCTAAAATTGAATAATGAAGAAATGGAAAATCTGACAAAGTAATTGCTAAAAAGGAGACAGTAGGTAATCAAAAACTTTCCAACAAAGAATATCCACTAGACTCCTTCACTGATGAATCCTACCAAATACTAAAAAAATAATAATTATTATTATTATCAAACTCTTCCAAAATGTTAAAAAGAAGAGAGAACACTTCCAAACTCATTATAAGAGGCCAACATTACCCTGACACTAAAACCAGATAAGAAGAAAAGTATAGGCCATCTTCAGTGAACATAGGTACAAAAATTTCAACCCAATATTAGCAACCAAATTCAACAATATCTAAAAGGATCATACACAGTAACAAAACAGAATCTATTCCAGAGACTCAAAGATCATTAAAATGCAAAATTCAATAAATATGATGCACCACATTAACAAAATAAACTTTGCAAAACATATGGTCATCTAAATCTATGCAGAAAAACCATTTAACAAAAGTCAACATTCAGAATAAAACTTTCAACAAATGGAGTATAGAGGGAGATACCTTAAGAGAATACAGGTCATATATAACAAATACACTGCTAACATAAAACACATCAGTGAAAAGACGAAAGTTTTTCTTGTAAAATGGAGAACAAATCAAGGATGCACACTCTCCACTTTTTTTAAACATAGTACTTGGAAGTCACATCCAGGGCAACTAAGCAAGAAAAAGTAACAAGAGGCATCCAAACCAGAAAGAAAGAAATAAGGTGTCTCTATTTGCAGTTAGCATAATATTAAATATAGAAAATCCTAAAAAACTACACAAAAAACTATTCAGTTCAGTTCAGTCCAGTCATTCAGTCGTGTTCAACTCTGCAACAGCATGAATCACAACACGCCAGGCCTCCCTGTCCATCACCAGCTCCTGGAGTTCACTCAAATTCATGTCGATTGAGTCGATGATGCCATCCAGCCATCTCATCCTCTGTTGTCCCCTTTTCTTCCTGCCCCCAATCCCTCCCAGCATCAGGGTCTTTTCCAATGAGTCAACTCTTTGCATGATGTGG
>NW_011495032.1:12690295-12691058 GCF_000754665.1 Bison bison bison
CAGTCCAAGGGATTCTCAAGAGTCTTCTCCAACACCACAGTTCAAAAGCATGAATTCTTCAGCGCTCAGCTTTCTTCACAGTCCAACTCTCATATCCATACATGACCACTGGAAAAACCATAGCCTTGACTAGATGGACCTTTGTTGGCAAAGTAATATCTCTGCTTTTCAATATACTATCTAGGTTGGTCATAACTTTCCTTCAAATGAGTAAGCATCTTTTAATTTCATGGCTGCAATCACCATCTGCAGTGATTTTGGAGCCGAAAAAATAAGTCTGACACTGTTTCCACTGTTTTCCCATCTATTTCCCATGAAGTGATGGGACCAGATGCCATGATCTTAGTTTTCTGAATGTTGAGCTTTAAGTGAACTTCTTCACTCTCCTCTTTCACTTTCATCAAGAGGCTTTTTAGTCCCTCTTCACTTTCTGCCATAAGGGTGGTGTCATCTGCATATCTGAGGTTATTGATATTTCTCCCCACAATCTTGATTCCAGCTCATGCTGCTTCCAGCCCAGCATTTCTCATGATGTACTCTGCATAGAAGTTAAATAAGCAGGGTGACAATATACAGTCTTGATGTACTCCTTTTCCTATTTGGAACCAGTCTGTTGTTCCATGTCCAGTTCTAACTGTTGCTTCCTGACTTGCATATAGGTTTCCCAAGAGGCAGGTCAGGTAGTCTGGTATTCCCATCTCTTGAAGAATTTTCCACAGTTTATTGTGATCCACACAGTCAAAGGCTGTGGCATAATCAATAA
>NW_011495032.1:12691158-12706841 GCF_000754665.1 Bison bison bison
TGGCCACTGGTGAGTTTTCCAAATTTGCTGACATATTGAGTGCAGCACTTTCACAGCATCATCTTTCAGGATTTGAAACAGCTCAACTGGAATTCCATCAGCTCCACTAGCTTTGTTCGTAGTGATGCTTTGTAAGGCCCACTTGACTTCACATTCCAGGATGTCTGGCTCTAGATGAGTGATCACACCATCGTGATTATCTGGGTTGTGAAGCTCTTTTTTGTACAGTTCTTCTGTGTATTCTTGCCACCTCTTCTTAATATCTTCTGCTTCTCTTAGGTCCATACCACTTCTGTCCTTTATCGAGCCCATCTTTGCATGAAATGTTCCCTTGGTATCTCTAATTTTCTTGAAGAGATCTCTAGTCTTTCCCATTCTGTTGTTTTCCTCTATTTCTTTGCATTAATCACTGAGGAAGGCTTTCTTATCTCTCCTTGCCATTCTTTGGAACTCTGCGTTCAAATGCTTATATCTTTCCTTTCCTCCTTTGCTTTTCACTTCTCTTCTTTTCACAGCTATTTGTAAGTCCTCCTCAGACAGCCATTTTGCTTTTTTGCATTTCTTTTCTATGGGGATGGTCTTGATCCCTGTCTCCTGTACAATGTCACAAAACTCCATCCATAGATCATCAGGCACTCTATCTATCAGATCTAGTCCCTTAAATCTATTTCTCACTTCCACTGTATAATCGTAAGGGATTTGATTTAGGTCATACCTGAATGGTCTAGTGGTTTTCTTACTTTATTCAATTTAAGTCTGAATTTGGCAATAAGGAGTTCATGATCTGATGCACAGTCAGCTCCTGGTCTTGTTTTTGCTGACTGTATAGAGCTTCTCCATCTTTGGCTGCAAAGAATATAATCAATCTGATTTCAGTGTTGACCATCTGGTGATGCCCATGTGTAGAGTCTTCTTTTGTGTTGTTGGAAGAGAGTGTTTGTTATGACCAGTGTGTTCTCTTGGCAAAACTCTATTAGCCATTGCCCTGTTTCATTCCATACTCCAAGGCCAAATTTGCCTGTTACTCCAGGTGTTTCTTGACTTCCTACTTTTGCATCCCAGTCCCCTATAATGAAAAGGACGTCTTTTTGGGGTGTTAGTTCCAAAAGGTCTTGTAGGTCTTCATAGAACCGTTCAACTTCAGCTTTTTCAGTGTTATTGGTTGGGGCATAGGCTTGGATTACCGTGATATTGAATGGTTGCCTTGGAAACAAACAGAGATCATTCTGTCATTTCTGAGATTGCATCCAAGTACTGCATTTCAGACTCTTTTGTTGACCATGATGGCTACTCCATTTCTTCTAAGGGATTCCTGCCCACAGTAGTAGATATAATGGTCGTCTGAGTTAAATTCACCCATTCCAGTCCATTTTAGTTCGCTGATTCCTAGAATGCCATCTCCTGTTTGACCACTTCCAATTTGCCTTGATTCATGGACCTGACATTCCAGGTTCCTATGCAATATTGCTCTTTACAGCATTGGACCTTGCTTCTATCACCAGTCATATCCACAACTGGGTATTGTTTTTGCTTTGGCTCCATCCCTTCATTCTTCCTGGAGTTATTTCTCCACTGATCTCCAGTGGCATATTGGACACATACTGACACGGGGATTTCCCCTTTCAGTATCCTATCATTTTGCCTTTTCATACTTTAGAACTAATAAATAAATTCAGTAAATAATATAGTACAAAATCAACATACAAATATAAACTCTGTTTCTATATACTAACACTGATCTATCAGATGAGAAATTTAGTAAGCAATCCTATTTACAACTGCATCACAAAAAAAAAATTAAAAATAAATTTAAACCAAGAGGTGAAAGAAAACTGCAAAACACTAATGAAGAAAATTGAAGAAATTGTCTTCAACTCTTGAAAAATATTCTGTTTTCATAGATCAGAACAGTTAATACCGTTAAAATGTCAATATATCAAAATATTCAAATATTAATAAATCTATAGATTATGTAATTCTTATCAAAATTCACATGACATTTTTACAGAAATAGAAAAGAATCCAAAAATTTTTATGGACCATTAAATAACAAAAGCATATCTGTGAAAAAAAATGATTCTGGAGGTATCACACTTGCTGATTTCAGAGTATATTAAAAAGGCATAATAGTAAATATAGTATTGTTGGTTTTTTTTAGTTGCTAAGTTGTGTTGACTCTTTGCCTTCCCAAGCACTGCAGCATGCCAGTCTCCTCTGTCCTCCAATGTCTCCTAGATTTGCTCCAGCTCATTTCCAAGCTCACTAGGTGATGCTATCTTATCCTCTTTCACCTGCTCCTCATTTTGCCCTCAATTTTTCCCAGCAATAGGGTATTTTCCAATGAGTCGGCTCTTCCAATCAGGGGACCAAAGCATTAGAGCTTCAGCATCAGTCTTTCCAATGAATACTGAGGGTTGATTTCTTTAGGATTGATTGGTTTAATCCCCTTGTAGTTCAAGGAACTCTGGAGAGTCTTCTCCAGCACCACAATTCAAAAGTAACAATTTTTCAGTGCTCAGTATTCTTTATGTTCCAACTCTCAGATCCATATATGACTACTGAAAAAACCATAGTTTTGACTATATGGACCATTGTTGGGAAAGTGATGTCTCTGATTTTTAATATGCTATCTAGTATTGCCGTTAATTGTCTTTCAAGAAGGAAGTGCCTTTTAATTTTGTGACTGAAGTCACCATCAACAGTGATTTTGGAGCCCAAGAAAATAAAATCTATCACTGTTTCCACGTTTTCTCTTTGTATTTGCCCTGAAGTGATGGGACCATATGTCATGAACTTTTTTTTAATAGTGAGTATTAAGCCAGCTTTTTCACTCACTATTGCACTCACATCAAGAGGCTCTTTAGTTTCTCTTCACTTTCTACATTAAAGTATTATCATCTGCATATCTGAGGTTATTGATATTTCTCCTAGCAATCTTGATTCCAGCTTGTGATTCAAGTCTGGCATTTTGCATGATGTATTCTGCATATAAGCAGGGTGACAATATATAGCTTTTTTTTTTACTCCTTTCCCAATTTTGGACCAGTCCATTGTTCCGTATCCGTATTCTAACTGATGCTTCTTGAAATGCATACAGGTTTCTCAGAAGATAGGTAGGTTTGTCTGGGATTCCCATCTCTTGAAGTCAAAGGCTTTAGTGTCATCAATGAAGCATACGTAGATGTTTTTCTGGAATCTCCTTGCTTTCTCCATGATCCAACAAATGTTAGCAGTTTGATCTCTGGTTCCTCTGCCTTTTCTAATCCCAGCTTTTACATCTGGAATTTCTCAGTTTACTTCCTGCTGAAGCCTAGCTTGAAGCTTTTTGAGCATAACTTTGCTAGCATGTGAAATAAAGGCAATTTTATAGTTCAAAAAAATTGAACATTTTTTTGGCATTGTCTTTCTTTGGGAATGGAATGAAACCTGATCTTTTCAAGTCCTGTAGCCAACTCTGAGTTTTCCAATTTCCTGACATATTGAGTGCAGCACTTTAACAGCATCATCTTTTAGGAATTTAAAAAGCTCAGGTGGAATTTTATCATGTTCACTAGCCTTTTTCTTAGTGATACTTCATAAAGCCCACTTAAAACAATCCAGGAGGTCTGGCTCTAATTGAGTGATCACACCATTATGGTTATCAGGGTCATTAGAATCATTTTTGTATAGTTCTTCTATGTCTTCTTGCCACTTCTTAATATCTTCTGCCTCTATTAGGTCCTTCCCATTTTTGCCCTTTATCATGCCTATTTTTGCATGAAATTTTCCCTTGATATCTTTAATTTTCTTGAAGAGATGTCTAGTCTTTCCCATTTCATTATTTCCCTCTATTTCTTTGCATTGGTCAAATAAGATGGCCTTCTTATGACTACTTGCCATTCTCTGGAATTCTGCATTCAGTTGGGTATATCTTTCCTTTTTTTCCCTTTCTTTTCATTTCTCTTCTTCTATCAGCTATTTGTAAGGCATCTCTTTGCCTTCTTGCATTTCTTTTTCCACTACTTTCTGTACAAAGCTATGAACTTCTGTCCGTTGTTCTTTAAGCACTCTGTCTACCAGATCTAATCCCTTGAATCCTCCACTGCATCATCATAAGGGATTTGATTTAGGTCATAACTGAATGGCTTAATGATTTTCCTTACTTTCTTCAATTTAAGCCTGCATTTTGCAGAAATTTTGAGTAAGAGGCTCATGATCTGAGCCAAATTAGCTCCAAGTCTTGTTTTTGCTGATTATATAGAGCTTCTCCATCTTCAGCTGCAAAGAATATAATCAATCTGATTTTGGTATTCACCATCTGGTAATGTCCATTTGTAGACTCATTTCTTGTGTCGTTGGAAAAGGGTGTTTGCTATAGCCAGTGTGTTCTCTTCACAAAACTCTGTTAGGCTGTGCCCAGATTTATTGTGTATTTCATGGCCAAACTTGTCTGTTACTCCAGGTCTTCTGACTCACTACTCTTATATTCAAGCCTCTATGATGAAAAGGACAACTTCTTTGCTGTTAGTTCTAGAAGGTCTTGTACATTTTCACAGAACCAGTCAACTTCAGCTTTTTTAGTATCAGTGGTTGGGGCATAAACTTGGATTACTCTGATATCAAATGGTTTGTCTTGGAAAGGAACTGAGATCATTCTGTCGTTTATGAGTTTGCACCCAAGTACTGCATATCAGATTCTTGCTGACTGTGAGAGCTACTCCATTTCTTCTGAGAAATTCTTCCTGCAGTAGTAGATATAATGGTCATCTGAATTAAATTCACCCATTCAGGTCCATTTTTATTTCACTAAGATATTCCCAGATGTTCATATCCACTCTTGCCATCTCCTGCTTCATCAGTCTGATTTACCTTGATTCATGGACCGAATATTCTAGGTTCCTATGCAGTATTGTTTTTTCCAGCATCAGAATTTACTTTCACAACCAGACACATCCACAAATGAATGCCTTTTCCTCTTTGGCCCAGCCACTTCATTCTTTCTAGATCTATTAGTAATCACCCTCTGCTCTTCCCCAGTAGCATACTGGGCACCTTCTGACATAGGGAGTTCATCTTCCAATGTCATATCTTTTGCCTTTTCCTACTGTTCACTGGATTCTCACAGCAAGAATACTGAGTGGGGTGCCATTTTCTCCTCCAGTTGACCATGTTTTGTCAGAATTCTCCACCATGATTCATCTGTTTTGGGTGGTCCTGAACACATGGGTCATAGCTTCATTGAGTTACACAAGCCCTTTTGTCATGACATGTGATCCATGAAGGGGAGTCAAACATTTAGAGAAAATTAATGCCAGTTCAACACTCTCTATTGAAATGCTTAATGCTTTTTAATTAATTTTACAAAGTCAGTATTACTATCATATCAAAACCAGACAAAGAAATCACAGGAAAATAAAACTACAGACTAACATAATTTATCATTGCACATGCAAAAATTCTTAAAAATAATGCCCCAAATACTGCAACATATGAAAGGATTTTACAGTATAATCAAGTGAGATTCATTCCAGAAATACATTATTTCAACAGGTAAAATTCAAGCAAAGTAATACATCTTATTTACAAAATAAGAGACAGAACCTACTTGATTGTCTCCACAGGTATAGAAAACAGTTGACAAAACCCAACACTCTTTCATGATTAAACAAGCACTCTACATTAGGAAATAAAGAAAACTACTCATTCTAGTAAGTTCAGTTCAGTAATGCAGGCAACGTCCTACTCTTTGTGACTCCATGGACTGCAGCACACCAGGCTTCCCTGAATATCAGCAACACCCAGAGCTTGCTCAAATTCATGTCCATAGAGCTGGTGATGCCATCCAACCATTTCATCCTCCGTCATCCCCTTCTCTTCCCACCCTCAATCTTTCCCATCATCAGGGTCTTTTTGAATGAGTTACTTCTTCCCATCAGGTGGACAAAGTATTGGAGTTTCAGCTTCAGCATCAGTTCTTCCAATGAATATATTCAGGACTGATTTCCTTTAGGATTGACTGGTTGGATCTCCTTGCAGTCCAAGGGACACTCAAGAGTCTTCTCCAACACCACAGTTCAAAAGCATCACTTTTTCAGTGCTCAGATTTCTTTGTAGTCCAACGTTCACATCCATACATGACAACTGGAAAAACCATAGCTTTGACTAGATGAACCTTTGCTGGTAAAATAATGTCTCTGCTTTTTAATATGCTTTCTAGGATTGTCATAGATTTTCTTCCAAGGAACAATCATCTTTTAATTTCATGGCTGCATTCACCATCTGCAGAAATTTTGGAGCTCCCTAAAATAAAGTATGTCACTGTTTCTGTTGTTTCCCCATCTATTTGCCATGAAGTGATGGAATCAGATGCCATGATCTTTGTTTTCTGAATGTTGAGTTTTAAGCCACACTTTCATTCTCCTCTTTCACTTTCATCAAGAGGCTCTTTAGCTCTTCGCTTTTTGTCATTAGAGTCATGTCATGGGCATAACTGAGGTTATTAGTATTTCTCCCGGCAATCTTGATTCCAGCTTGTGCTTCATCCAGCCCAACATTTTGCATGATGTACTCTGCATATAAGTTCAATAAGCAGAGTGACAATATACAGCCTTGACATACTCCTTTCCCAATTTGGAACCTGTCTTTTATTCCATGTCCTGTTGCTTCTTGGCCTGCATACAGATTTCTCAAGAGGCAGGTCAGGTGGTCTGGTATTCCCATCTCTTTCAGAATTTTCCACAGTTTGTTGTGATCCTCACAGACAAAGGCTTTGGTGTAGTCAAAAAATCAGAAGTAGATTTTTTTTTCTTCTGGAATTCTCTTTCTTTTTTGATGATCCAACAGATGTTGGGAATTTGATCTCTGGTTCCTCTGAGAATCAGAGGAACAAGTAGTTTTTGTTCTTTTTCTAAATCCAGCTTGGATATCTGGAAGTTCACAGTTCACATACTATTGAAGCCTGGCTTAGAGAATTTTGAGCATTGCTTTGCTAATGTGTGAGATGAGTGCAATTGTGTGGTAGTTTGAGTACTCCTTGGCCTTGCCTTTTTTTGGGATTGGAATGAAAACTGACCTTTTCGAGTCCTGTGACCACTGCTGAGTTTTCTAGTTTTGTTGGCATATTGAGTGCAGCACTTTCACAACATTATATTTTAGGATTTTAAATAGCTCAGCTAGAATTCCATCACCCCCACTAGCTATGTTCGTAGTGATGCTTCCTAAGGCCCACTTGACTTTGCATTCCAGGATGCCTGAGCTGAATGATCACACCATCATGGGTATCTAGGTCTTAAGATTTTTTTGTATAGTTCTTTTGTGTGTTCTTGCCACCTCTTCTTAATATCTTCTGCTAGTAAAGGACCTGGGGAAAACACACAGCTAACCTTATACATAATGGTGAAAGACTGACTTTTAATCACAACATGAGGAAAAAGACAAGATTTCCATTGTCTCTACTTCAACATTGCACTTAGGGGTTTTGCCAGGGGATTTGGAAAATAAATTAAAGGTGTCCACATTATAAAGAATTAAAACTATTTGTAGATGATATGATCTTGTTATGCTAGTTTTCTATGGCTGCCATAACAAAGTACCACAGATTGATGGCATTAAAAACAGAAATGTATTGTCTCTTAGTTTCAGAAACTGAAAGTTCAAACTGAAGCTGTCAGCATGGTTGACTCTTGCTGAGGGCTGTGAGGGAAAAATCCACCCCTGGCCTCTCTCCTGGCTGTCTTTTCCTGTATCCCTTTACATATCTTCCTTTTATGTGTGTCTCTGTACCTAAATTTCCCTCTTTATGTAAGAACACTGATTATATCTGGTCAGATTAGATGTCACTCTAATGAGTTGATTGAACTAGATTACATCTGTAAAGAACTTTTCTCCAAATAAAGTCAGATACTGAGGCATACGATTCTGGAATATCCTGGAATATTCTAAGTCATATTCTAGAATTTAGGACTGCAATATGTAAATATGGAGGGGGGCAAAATTCAACTCATAACACTTGTATATAGAAAATCCTAAGAAACCCACTAAAAAATTGTATAAGGAATGAGTGAATTTATAATAATTATAAGATAGATTAGTATGCAAAAATTCACTGTGAAACTAGTGTAAAAAAACAATAAGAAACCAAAATGAAATTAATAAAAGAATCAATTTAAATAATATAAAATCATGAAAAAATTTAACAAAATAAATACAAGATTTGTACAATGAACAGCACAAAACTTCATTGAAAGATGTTAAAGAATGCTTAAACTAATGGAAAGACTTCACATATACAAGAAACATCCAACTTGTTCTACAGATTCAATGCAATACTTATAAAAACCAAAGCTATGTTCTTTACAAAAACTGACAAGCTCATCCTAAAATTTACAGGGAAATTCAAAGGACTTAAAAGAGCCAAAATGTAAGCATAAAATTGGAGGACTCACATTTACAGATTTCAAAGCTTATTGCAAAACTACAGTAGTTGGAGGTAGGAATATACAACTGAGAAAAAGTGGTGCAGGGAAAACCAGAAAACTACATGTAAAAGAATGAAATTAGAACACTGTCTAATATCATATATAAAAAATAAGCTAACATGGATTAAACACTATAAAATTCCTAGAAAAGACATAAGCAGAACACTTTTACATAAACAGCAACAAAATTTATTGGATCTCTTACAGCAAAGGAAACAAAAGCAAAAGTAAATTAATGGAACATAGTTAAAAGCATTTGCACAGTAAAGGAAACTGTTGACAAAATGAAAAGACAACCTACTGAATGGGAGAAGATATTTGCAAAGAATTTGACCAATAGGTGGCTAATATACAACATAGTTCTACAATTCAACATCAAAAAAAAAAATCAGATTAAAAAATGGGCAGAAGAACCGAATGGACATTTTTCCAAAAGAGAAATTCAGATGGCCAATAGGCACATGTAAAGATACCCAACATTGCTAATCATCAGGGAAATAAAAATCAAAACCACAGTGAAATATCACCTCACACCTGTCAAAATGGTTATCATCAAAAAGAACACAAATAACAAATGCTAGTGAGGATGTGGATAAAAGAGAACCCTCACACAGTTGATAGGAAAATAAATTGTGATGCCACTTTGGAAAACAATACGGAGTTTCGCACAAAATTTAATAGAGCTACCAAATAACCTAGCAACTCCACCCTGAGCATATATCCAAAAAACAAAAACAGTAATTTGCAAAAATATCTGCACCCCGATGTTCATTGCAGCATTATTTACAGTTGCCAAGATACAGAAGCAAACTGTGTCCATCAACAGATGAAGGAATAAAGTGTTTTATATATATATATATGTGTGTGTGTGTGTGTATGCGCACACACCATAGAATACTACTCAGCCACACAGAAGAATTAAATTTTGTCATTTGCAGCAACACATTTGTACTTGGAGGGCATTATACTATGTGAAATAAGTCAGACAGCAAAAAGCAATTATTAAATTATATCACTTATAATGTGAAATCTAAAAAATACAACAAACTATTGAATAGAACAGAAAAGAGTCAGACTCACAGATATAGAGAAAAAACTAGTGATTACCAGTGGGGAGAGATAAGGAGGAGGAGCGATATGAAGGTAAGGGGAACACAGTGGGGTTATTACGGTACTGTATGATAACTGAAAGTCTATTTTAAAAAATTCCTCACATATATGGTCACTTAATTTTTGGCAAATATCTCAAGACAATTCAGTGAAAACATGAATAGGTTTTTTCGACAAACAGTGCTAATATAGCTGGATATTTTCATGTAAAAGAAAAGTTGCACTTCCTCCTCACACCATACACAAAAATAAACTCAAAATGAATTTAAGAGGTAAAAATAAGATCCTAAATATAACAGCTGAAACTATGAGACTCTTAGAAGAAGTCATAGCTGTAACTCTTCAAACCTTATATTAGGCAATAATTTCTAAGCTACGGCACCAAGAGCACAACAGCAAAAGAGAAAAAGTAGATAAATTGTACTTAATCAAAATTTAAAACATTTGTTTTCCCAAAGATACCATTAAGAAAGTGAAAGACAACCTACAAGTCAGAAGAAAATATTTGCAAATCAATATCTGACAAGAGACTTCTATCCAGAATATATAAATAATTTTCACAAGTCAATAACAAAATGACAAACAGTGAAAAATGGACAGAGGACTTACAAAGACAGTTCCTCAATGAGGATACACAAATGTCCAATAAGTGCATGCACTATCTAGACACTAGAAAATTGCAAATAAAAACCCCTGAGATATCACTTCACACCTCCTAGGATGGCTATTGTTGAAAGAAAATAACAAGTGCTGACAAAGATAAAGATAAATTGGAATCTTCATACACCGTGGAAATGGATAACAGAGCAACCACCTCGGAAAACCATCTGGACATTCTCAAAAGTATAAACATAGGTTTGTCATATGATTAAGAAATTTCACTCTTAGGTATATACACAATACAAAAGTAACCATATACCTATATTAAAACTAGCACATAAATTTTCATATCATTATTTATAATAGATGAAAATTGGATAAAAAACATATTTCTGTCAATTGAATGGATGAATAAATGTATCTGTCCAATGAAATATTACTCAGCAATTAAAAGAAATACTTACACATGCAATAATTTGGATAAACTTGAAAATAAATGTGAAGTGAAAAATGCCATATACAAAAGGCCACATGTTATATGATTCTATTTCTATGTAATGCCCTAAATAGACAAATCTATAAAGAGAAAGTAAATTAGACTCTGCCAGGGGCTGGGGAGAAGAAGAAATGGGAAATAAATACTACTGGTTTAAATTTTTGGGGTGATAAAAATGTTCTAAAATTGATTGTAGTGATGGCTCCATAACTCTGTGAATGTACTAAATACCACTAAGTAGTATAATATAATCATACATATATAGTGTATAGTATAATTTAAATTGCATAAATTTGTAGTATGTGTAATATATATATATATAATATGTAAATTAAGCTGTTATTAAGGAAGGAAAGAAAGAAAGAAAGAAAGAGGGGAGGAAAGAAAGGAAGAAAGAAACTTTCAAAGCTCTAGGGAAAGTATACCACATGAGTGTCTGTGATATTAATGACAGTTTTAAAGTTTGCCTTCCATCCAATCAGTATCAACCTATTGAAGACTAGAAGAAAAAGATCTGAAATGTGGGTGGGGTATGTTATCATTCAAGAAGATGATGTGATCTCAAGAGTGGGATGGACCACTAGAAATAAGGGCTGAGTAGAAAGTGATATGTGGGCAAATAAGTGAGGTACTACTTGATTTAAGGGAACTGCAGGCAAAAGATTTGAGAAATATCTGAAGAACCTCTGAAACACCACACAAGAACAGTAGACAGCTGTAGATGCCCTCCAAAGCCAGACAGCACCAGTGGAAATTCACGGCCAACTCACCCCATGACTCAGGCTTCGTTCTCCCTCCTACCCACAAACTCTTCTTTCTACATCCTGGAGGAGTTGAGAAACAAAGGGACTGGTACTCTTATTTATTGCAGAGTCCCAGTTTCCAAAAGACCTGAACTGAGAAGGAATAGGGTTCAAATTTAGATGAAGTTCACAATTCTGATTATTATATTAGACTGAATATTTTAATTAGCTATGAAACCACTTGACTCTGTTTCTTTAATGTGATTAAATTATTATAAGAACTGTCAAAAAATATCTTCAAGGGATGAGCAAAAGAGAATATATTTAATACCTTTAAATATGTAGCAGAGAAAAAAATACTATTTTTCCTGCGTCATCCTGCATCAGTGTCTCAATCATTCAATGTAATAGACCTATACTTAGACTAGATACATAGGTAGATAGATAAATAGATAGGTAGATAGATTAGCATTAAGCACAGAGCATGGCATGCAGTAGAGGTCAGTAAAAGCTAGTTCTCTCCCCTTTAACTTTTCCTCCTCTATGTGCTTCAGAGTAGAGGCTGAAGGTACCTAGTCTTAACTTGAGTCCTGTAGCTATAATAAGGATAGTTTTTTTCCTGAGAATTTCACATTTACGGAAGACTGAAAAACATGAAACTTGAGCATCTACAATGGCCAGTAGAGGGAGGGGCAGTTGAGCTGCTAAAACACAAGTCTCATAAATCACTGAGATTTATTTGGCTACACTGCTTGACTGAGCAAAAATTGGAGAAAATTGAGTCTGTAAGTTCCCCCTGATTAGTTGATGCTGTCACTTAAGTGTTCCCATGTGTGAAAGGAGAGTCAAAATGGAGTTGGTATTGCTAAGAGAGTCTCTAAAATGCAGCACTAGGGTCATTCAGGAAAAGTATGACTTATGCATATCTCAGCCTGGATGGAATCTGACCTTTCCACCACTCATTGTCATAATTAAGTCATTCATAACATCTGACAGAAATCAAAATATGTATTGGATCCTTACTCTAAAAAACTCCTGACACCCTATCTACTTATCAGGCCCCGACCCCAAATAACTCATGATTCCTTAAGGACAAATATTTCCAGGTTTACATCAGTCAACCACAACTTTTATCCGTCAGCTTCTAATGACCTTGTGACTTTTATATCTTTATAAGCCCCTGACTCTTCTTTATTCTCAGAACACTCTTTTGGTTTTACCTGAATCTGTGTTTCCTGAATTGCAATTCTTAAGACTGCAAATAAACTCTTCTTAATTGCAGCTTTCTGCCTTGTTTTTGGCCAACACATGTCATCTGACCCAGGAAGCAAAATGGAGTTAGGATTAGGGTTAGGATTAGTACCTTAGTACTCACCCTGGGTTAGTACTCAACTTTGGGTTGCTGCTGCTAAGTCACTTCAGTCGTGTCTGACTCTGTGCAACCCCATAGACTACAGCCCACTAGGCGCCCCCATCCCTGGGATTCTCCAGGCAAGAACTCTGGAGTGGGTTGCCATTTCCTTCTCCAATGTGTGACAGTGAAAAGTGAAAGTGAAGTCGCTCAGTCGTGTCCGACTCTTAGCGACTCCATGGACTGCAGGCTACCGGGCTCCTCTGTCCATAGGATTCTCAAGGCAAGAGTACTGGAGTGGGGTGCCACTGCCTTCTCCACAACTTTGGGTTAGTGAATACTATTTCTCACCCTAAGTACTAATACTGAGTACCTAGGTGAGTACTAACTCACAGTATACTAGAGAGCCCTGAGCAGAGAGCAAGGAGGATGTGGTTTTATGGAGTATGTCAGACCACATCTGGGGAATTGACGCTAATGGGAACCCAAGGGACATTCTGCCGGGTATACAGAAAAGTGCTCGTGAAAAGAACCATCCCACTAATTTCTGATCTGGCAGCTCACCTGGATTAACAGAAGTAGAGGAATACTTAGCCCAAGATCATACCTTTCAAAGGTGTGCATTGGGTAAACTGCATCTTCCCCCACCCTGATCCTGGGTGAGTGATCCTTTCCTGGAAGGGACTGAATACCTGAGAAAATGTGTGCCTAGACTCCAGAGTGTTTCCTGGCTCAGGTGACTCAGGTCACATGACTCTTGTTTTCCTCCATCCTTTACACCATCCTGTGCTCAGATAGGCAGATTTCTGCTGTCACCTGATGGCACTAACTTTGTCAGTGCAGACAAAAGAAATCTATTACTTTATTCCCCAAGATGTTCTGGATTCAGGTTAGAAAACGCCAGTCAGGTTTGCTTCCTGCTGAGCATGATGACCTCAGTATCTGGCCTCATCTTTCAGAAATTTCCCATTCTAGGCCAATTTTTTCCTGTTTGTTTTTTCCTGTATTTTATTTCTTAATCTTAGAGCTGGAGGGGCCATTTAAAGTTCCCTGATTTATACCTCTCCCCTGTGTGGGTCTCTAAATATATCCACCAGACCTCAAGCAAATCACAGGTCTTCTGTCTCAGTGTCAGTGATGAGAACAATGGTCTTAGCAATAGAAGCATGTATGGTTTTGAGGTGAGTAATCCATATACATAATTAGTCACACATGCTGCTGCTGCTGCTACTAAGTCGCTTCAGTCGTGTCCGACTCTGTGCGACCCCATAGACGGCAGCCCACCAGGCTCCCCCAGTCCCTGGGATTCTCCAGGCAAGAACAGTGAAGTGGATTGCCATTTCCTTCTCCAATGCATGAAAGTGGAAAGTGAAAGTGAAGTCACTCAGTCGTGTCCAACTCTTAGCGACCCCACGGACAGCAGCCCACCAGGCTCCTCCGTCCATGGGATTTGCCAGGCAAGCTTGCTGGAGTGGGGTGCCATTGCCTTCTCCAAGTCACACATGAGTTAATCTAAATCTCTTCATCCCCCAAATGAAGAGAAGATTTGGGTTAGTTCCATTTAGTGTTGAAGTAAACACAGTGTGCCTTAAGTCACTTCAGGACGCATAGAAGAGCTGCATCATTGTCTTTGCAACTTGTTCTATTGTCTTACCCTCTTGGGACTAGAACCACAGCCCAGAATGGTGATTTTACTCAAATTAGCCATGTGTTCCATACTTTTCTCTTTAAGACGAACTTCATCCTTTCTCCGTCCTATCCTCCCAGTTTGTCTAATTCTGGCACATATTTTCTGTTGTGGTCCAGTGCTTTTCATCCATTTAGTCTTCATATATTTTGTGGTTGTTTGTTTCTTTGCTACGATTTAGTGCTTTGTTTTAACTATACCCAAGTGTTAGGTTTTACACTCAGTACTAGAATAGTTATACTACAGAGCTTACCTATTGGGGCCTGCACTATCCTTTATCCCACATCCCTTTTCAGACATTGATAAGCAATCCATATAACATGATTACAACCAGGTGGCAAATCTCTAATAAAGAGGTAGAAGCAGTTTAGCATGTTAAAATCTACCTCAGCAAGTCCACCGGAACTCTGATTCTTGGCAAAAGAATGAAAGAGTCAGACATCATCAATGCCAAATGGAGACAAAAACATGCTGAACAAAAACTAAACGGGCTGTTTTATACTTAACTTTTTTCTATGCAAACCTACCAGAAGCATTTAGATGTCAGGTCTCACTTTCAGTTTTAAGCAAGGGGGTGTACAAACAGTCTGACAATAGCTGATGAAACACAGGAAGACTCAGTGCAGATATTCATCACAGAAACAATAGTGAGTGGCCATGAATTCTAGCAACTCTCTCTTTAGACTGTAGTGGTAATTGAGTAACCAGAGATGAATGGATACTCTAGCCAGCAAACTTTGAATCCCACAATGCTGCTTGATCATAGAATTTTCTGTAAATATATGATTGTTTACCTCAGATTATGGGTGCTTCTTGTGAACAGAGGCTATGATTTAATCCTATAGCACACCACAGCTCTTTTCATTCTACCCAACACAGACCAGAACTCTGCAATTGCTTACTGGGTTTATTATCTGAATTACTGTAAGGTTGATGATGAGAAGCAATTGTTTTCAAATTGCAATTGCTATAACAACTGTAACTAAACTCACAATAGTTTTAGTTGTTTTACTTTTATAAAAAAAAAGAATAATATAAAAAATACAATATCCAGAGTTATTTTGGTTTTCTACCCTTTTTTTATAAACTGGGGCAAAAGTCAATTTTATAAAGCGTACTATTTTAACCACATTTAATTGTACATTTCTGTGTGGCACTTAGTATATTCACATTGTTGTGCAAATCTCAAAATCATCCAACTCCTGAATTTTTTCACTTTCCTAAACTGAATGCAGAGTAC
>NW_011495032.1:12706941-12711411 GCF_000754665.1 Bison bison bison
TGGCATCTGGTCCCATCACCTCATGGGAAATAGATGGGGAAACAGTGTCAGACTTTATCTTTTGGGCTCCAAAATCACTACAGATGGTGACTGCAGCCATGAAATTAAAAGACGCTTACTCCTTGGAAGGAAAGTTATGACCAACCTAGATAGCATATTCAAAAGCAGAGACGTTACTTTGCGAACAAAGGTCCGTCTAGTCAAGGCTAGACCACATTCCTGTGGTCATGTATGGATGTGAGAGTTGGACTGTGAAGAAGGCTGAGTGCCGAAAAATGGATGCTTTAGAACTGTGGTGTTGGAGAAGACTCTTGAGAGTCCCTTGGACTGCAAGGAGATCCAACCAGTCCATTCTGAAGGAGATCGGCCCTGGGATTTCTTTGGAGAGAATGATGCTAAAGCTGAAACTCCAGTTCTTTGGCCACCTCATGCAAAGAGTTGACTCATTGGAAAAGACTCTGATGCTGGGAGGGATTGGGGGCAGGAGGAGAAGGGGACGACAGAGGATGAGATGGCTGGATGGCATCACTGACTCGATGGACGTGAGTCTGAGTGAACTCTGGGAGTTGGTGATGAACAGGGAGGCCTGGGGTACTGTGATTCATGGGGTTGCAAAGATTCGGACATGACTAAGGGACTGAACTGAACTGAAACTGAAATTCTGTCCTCATTAAACACTAATGCCCATTGTCCCTCCTCACCCTCCTGCCAAGATCCTGGCATCTACCTGTGTACTTTCTGACTCTGTGAATGTGACTGCTCTAGGTGAATCATATAAGTGGAATCAAACAGTATTTGTCTGCACTGACTATCTATTGGAATGCAATATTAAGGTTAATTTAATATATATACATAAAAAATTCCAAGATTGTTTCATGTGTACAAAATGCTTAGTACACATACTTGAACAAGCACAGTAGCACAGAATTTGCTATTGGCAGATGAACCTAGATATCTTCATTGTGTGATGCCCAGTAAGATCACCAGTCTTTCATGTTAGCATTAGCTGTTGGCTGACAGAACAATGGTTGTGTGATTAGGGACTGTTTTGAATGAGACTTTCAGTTTTGCAAAAATTATAAATCTGACTCAAGAAATGACATTTTGCAGTAGCAGAGAACAACAAAAACAATGTGAGTGCCATCTTATCTTAAAAAATCAGCCTTAGAATTCCTTTTAAGATATAGCATTCTGAAAGTTTTAGGCAGGCACCACAGTGATCATGCATTTAATGGCAAAGAAAAGAAGAGATGAGAGAGCTGAATTGACTACAAATAGGGAGCAGTCCCGCCGAGATATGTGGTGTTCTTGCCTTTGATTATGAACACATTTTTTTCCCTACAAACCAGTAAAAAGAAACCAAAAACCCATCAAGATCTAGAAAGGAGATCAAGTATGACATAGACTTGAAGTTAGTATTCATTAATACTAGTATGTTTAAATTGTTCCTTGAAAGAATTTTGGCTAAGGAGAGAGAATGATCATTTTTAGTCGATAATACTGTTCTTGCACAATTCACAAAAGCCAAGACATAGAAATAACCTAAATGTCCATCAACAGATGAATGAATAAAAAAAAATATGGCATATAAACACAATAAAATGTCCCTCGACCATAAAAAGAATGAAATAATGTAATGAGTGAACCTAGAGTTCATCGCACTAAGTGAAGTAAGTCAGCAAAAGAAAGACAAATAACATATGACATTACTTATATGTCAAAACTAAAATATGACACAAATGAATATATCCATGAAACAGAAACAGACTTACAGACATAGAGAATAGACTCGTGGGGGATGGGAGTGGGAAAGATGTACATGGAAGTTTGGGGATAGCAGATACAAGCTATTTTATATATAATGGATAAACATGCTACTGTATAGCAGAGGGAACTATATTCAATATTCTATGATAAAATGGAAAAGAATATTTAAAAAGAATGTATATATATGTATAACTGAATCACTTTGTATATATAATTTATATATGAATCAGTTTACTGTAAAGCAGAAATTAACACATCACTAAATCAACTATATTGTAATAAAAATATATATTGATAATAAAATACTACTCAATACAAATAAGTATAACATTCTGATAGAAAAAGAGATCTCTGCATTAAGTATTATTGAATTCGAATTACAAAATAAATACGAAACAGAATCTCAGGCAACATCTTTTCACTTTTAAAGCCTACATTGGCAATTTTGTTTTAGTAAAACATAATCCATAAGACATTACAATGTATACATATACACTGAGCCCAGTTGCTCAGTCGTGTCTATGACTCTGCAACCCCGTGGACTGTAGCCCGCCAGGCTCCTCTGCCCATGGATTTCCCAGGCAAGAATACTGGAGGGGGTTGCCATTTCCTTCTCCAGGGAATCTTCCCAATACAGGCATTGAACCCACATCTCCTGTGTTTGCTGCATTGGCAGGCAGTTTCTTTACCACCTGGGAAGCCCCAGTTCTTATATTTATATTAGCTATATAATTCTACAAAGACTGCAAGTATGCAAAGATTGAATCTCTATTTTGTGTATACTTAAGCAACATAAAAAAAGTGATTTCTGTCAACAGATAATGTCAGAATTTCATTAGTCTTTAGAATTATATTTCTCAACCATGCTGGCATATTACAATTATTGGGGAGGATGCATTTCTGGTGATTATTTAACTGATGTAAGTTGAGGCACTGAACTCCAAATCACTGTCAGTACCCATCTCCCTGTAAACAGTATAAAAAAAGGGAAAAATAATAAGAATGTAGAAAACTTGAGCATCATTAACCAGATTGGCATAATTTGCCTTTATAGATCATTACTCATTACTCCTAACAAATGTAAATTTATTTCAATTGCAGTTGGAATCCTCATGAAGACAGATTACTTGTTAAGCCATTAAAAGAAATTTCAGCAAATCAGGAAACAATTGGAATATTTTATAATATAACTTCTGACTACAACATAATTAGAATTCCATGTCAGTGGGTTTCTCTGGCCGCTCAGTGGTAAAGAACCAATGCAGAAGGTGTGGGTTCTATCCCTGGGATTGGAAGATCCCCTGGAGAAGGAAATGGTCACCCACTCCAGTATTCTTGCCTAGGAAATACCAAAAACAGAGGATCCTTACAGGATACAGCCCATAGGGTTGTAGAAGAGTTAGACACAACTTAGTGAATAAACAACAAAAAAAGTCAATAGCATATTTTTAAAAAATACAAAAAAGTTTGGAAATTAAGATACTTCAAAATAATAATTGGACAAAAATGAATTGCAAGATATATTTGAAAATATTTTGAACTGAATAATAATGAAATTACAGATTATCAGAACTTGATGAATGCAGGCAAATAGCATTTTGAGGAAGTGTAATAACTTTAGTTATTTTAGAAAAGAAAAAAGATTTAAAATCAATTATCTACATTCCTACCCTCAAAAGTTAAAAATGAAAAGCAAATTAAACCCAAAGTAAGTAGAAAAAAGATGATAATAAAATAAAGCATTATTCAGTGTACTAGAAAAAAAATCAGAAAAGTTAATAGACTCCAAATTGGTTACTTTAAAATATTAATAAGATTGAAAATTCTTAGATAAGAATGACTAGAATACTTATTAAAAGAAAAAGTGCTGCAATCAGAAAGAAAACCAAAAATATCCCTATATATCCAATGTTAATGACCAATTATCTATAATTAAATTTGACAATTCATATGATGGAGAAATTATATGAGAAATTCAGACTACCAAACTGACTCCAAATTAAACAGAAAATATAAAACAGTCTTATATTTAGTAAAGAACATGAATCCACATTTGAAAAATCTTATTTAAAAAAAACACAAAATAATGGCGCTGGTTTGTGCTATTAAGCATTTATAAGTGGAACTAGTACTTTGCCTAAAGAAGCTCTATACATTCTTTTTTTTTCTCTTAAAAGGATATTGAGTCACCACAATCCTGATACCAAAACTTGAGAAAGTCATTATAAGAAAAGCAAATTACAGGTAATCACTTGTGGTCCAATGTTAGGACTTTGTGCTTTCACTGCCGAGAGTGCAGGCTCAATCCCCGGTCAGGGAACTAAGATCCCACAAGATGAGTGATGCAGCCAAAACAACAACAAATACAACAGAAAAGAAAAGTAACAGACTAACACACCTCCTGAATAAACAGCAAAGATTTTTTTTAACTAAATATTATCAAACAAATTCAGCAATATATAAAAAATAATAATGTATTATATGTCCTTGTAGGGTTTATCCTGGGCTCCTCTGGTGACTCAGCAGTAAAGAATCCACCTGCCAATGCAAGAGACACAGGTTGGATCTCTGGTTCAGGAAGATCCCCTGGAGAAGAAACTGGTAACTCCCTGCACTATCCTTGCCTGGGAAATCCCATGGACAAGGGAGTCTGAGGGCTACAGTCTATATGGTCACAAAAACAGTGGGACAGGTCTTAGTGAC
>NW_011495032.1:12711582-12718313 GCF_000754665.1 Bison bison bison
GGAACATTCTCAATACAGTGTAGGACACCCACAGAAAACCTACAGCAAACATTTCATTTATTACTAAAATGTTGAACCCTTTTCCAAAAGATCAAGGAAAACAAGGATATCTTTTAGGTCCTTAGTCTTTCTGATAATAATACATACCTATTTTTGGCTGGTCTTTCCATTCATGATAAAAGCATTGACCAGTAGAGATAGACATCAGTCCAACAAACAGAAACTGCTAAACACATTTTGTTGTTGTTGTTGTTCAGTCACTCAGTCATGTCAGACGCTGTAACCCCATGTACTGCAGGCTTCCCCGTCCATCACCAACTTCTGGAGCTTGCTCAAACTCATATTCATGGAATCAGTGATGCCATCCAACCATCTCATCCCTTGTTGTCCCCTTCTCCTCCTACCTTCAATCTTTCCCATCATCAGGGCCTTTTATAATGAGTTGGCTTTCACATCTGCTGGCCAAATTATTGGAGCTTCAGCTTCAGCACTTTTGCCTATTCTTAATTTCTTCCATTTAATCACATTTCTTCAGACACTAATGTCTGATTATTTTTGAATCTCATGTCAGCTTGTTTCAGAGAAATAGGAGGTGATAGCAATGTTTGCTAAGTGACACTTGAATGGGATTTGACCAAAAAATCAAATATACTTGGTCTGGGTTTGAAATCTAGATTTCTCTGGGTCATCCCAGTGCACCAGAATATGAAAATGTAAAACTTTCAATAAATGTATCATTATCATAATCAAAAAAATTTTTAAAAAGTTAAAAAAAAAAGTGATTGAAAGCAAAAAAAGAAAAAGAAACCTAGGTTTCTCATTCATGCTGTTGTACTATAATCTGAAGTTTTAAATTCCTTAGGCAATACATTTGACCTTAAAACACTGCTCTGCTTCAGGGATCTCCATGAGTTGTAGTATCTCCTCTTTTATCTAGCCCAGCTTCATTACTTCTAAAGCATTTGCGAATGAGCTTCTTTATAGGAGGGTACTAGTATGTTTATAGCCATAAATTAATGGGTATTTGAGAGAGATTTTCTATGACAACTATTTTAGGTTATTTGAATATCATTTTTGTTTTAAAAGATTGCTTTACTGGAATTTGAAACCTTGAAAATAGCAAGTAATTCAAACAGTCTAAGCAGCGAGTATGATGCAGCTATAATTATCTGAATATGTTAACATTTAGGGAACAGTCAGGAGCATTACTGGCCTTTAGAAAAATAGAACGCTTCATGTAGACACTAATTAATCAATAAAATCCTAACTGGATTCTATTAAGTATTGAAAACGACATTTCAACTTAAATATTCCATGTACAACTTTGACCCATTCCCAAGCAGCAATAAAAGCCAATTAAGGTGGTATTCATATTATAATTACGAGTGCTATGACCACCCTCATCTACATTAATATTATAACAATTAAAGAGAACACAGTAAGGAAAGAATCAGGTAAGTACTCCTATATGGATGCCTCAATTTTTTTGCTATTGTTGAGGGATTCAACAATATTACACAAAAGTGGCTTTTAAAGAACAGAAGTTTTGGAATTAGAAAGCCTGAGAAAGTACCCATGTTTTACTAACTATCTGAGATCAGTGTCTCCCTCTGTAAAATGAGAATAAGAGTGGCTGTTTTCAGGACTATGTTGAAGATTAGAATTGATGTATATCAGTGATCCAGCCAAGGACTGGATAAGATAAAGTCATGCAGAACGTGGCAGATCTAGTGTAGAATACTGAGGTCTGTGCTCCATGAATTTTAGGAAGAAACCCAGGATTCATCAAATCCCACCTGCCATTTTCACTGCAGAAACCCTTTTGACTGTAATCCCCAAAGATTATATTCCAGCCTCTGCTTGAACACTTGAATCTATTCCCTCATTGGGTACCACAGTTTCATTGCTAATATTGTTAGAGCATGCATAAATTAACCACTTTATTGATTCTCATCAGACCTAGTATTACCATCAACAATAACATAAACCATACTGAAATTATTTTCTAGATGAATTGTTCAGGAAATGCAGCCATATATTTAGCTGACTTTGAACATAAGTTGCCTCGGGTCAAATTCTAGCCCTATCATTGACTTGCTCTGTTACCTTGGACTGGTTAACCTCCCCATGCTTTGCTTTTCTCATCATTAAATGTGAATAGTAATTTCTGTCTCTTCTATGCACTGTGGATATTAGCTATTACTCCATTCCTTTCCTTTACCTTTTTCATATTCTCAAACATTCTTTGTAGAATATGATGTACAAGCCTTTGTCCAGCCCAATAAGACTTCACTGGATGTCAGTTTAACACCAAAACCCATGTTGCATTGGTCATTTTGATTCTCATCTTTGTGGGATGAGCTACGTATATCCAGATATGCTTGACAACAATTTTTTTTCTTTTTACAGTGCAAGGTAAGGAGACAGAAGTTTAGAGAAGTGAGGTCAGGAAACTTGTCCACACTTCCCAAGTTTGTATGTGGAAGGTCAAGATCAGAGCAGTTGCAGGTGCCACAGACTTGGCACTTAAGGGCTTTGGGGTCTCTCTAACATCACCATTTCCTTCTCCATAGCATCAGCCACCAGTAGGCAAAGAAAGGAAACCAGAAAAGATGATCCGACAGTTGTGAGAAACTGAGATCCTGGCTTTGTAACTGGCCACCATGAAGAGGAACAATGCAAACCAGGGATAATGGACATCACAAAACTACTTGATCTGGTAGCAGCCAGAAAGTTTACCAGTGATACTCAGCAGTCAGGTAGGAGAATCAGGCTGATTTCTCCTGGGAAAGGAAGATTGTGGTGCTGTGATACAAACATTCAGCTAAAAATGGTCTATTCCTTGCACACAAAGTGTAAGAGCACCTTAGCAATGAGAAGAGATGTGTGCAGTTCATCAGTGACTTTCTGAAAACAACATTTTGTTCATAGGATGAGTTTAATAGTCAAATGGGAAATCTGACTAAGACTATACTTGGGGTGGTGCCAAGAGTGATGATAACTTTAAAATCATATTATGTAATTAGTCATCTCTTTATTTTTATATTGAACATTCTTTATAGAAATAGGCCTGATTCTTAGGACAATAAGGACAGTGCTATCCAAATGCTGCTGAGTTAAGACTTGTTCCTAAAACACAGCCTGAAAGGGAGGAACATTCCTAGACTGTATCTCAAGGTGGTATAGACTGACTGCTCTATAGATCCAGAATGTTATCTTGAATTAATTTCCGAGCACCACAAAGTCAGAAAATCATTGAGATAGGTCCTAGATCAAACCTCTTTACAATAAACCCTGAAATTCTTTTTTGGCAATAGTTCCTATGATATAAATTAAGCAAAGATCTCAAGATCAAAATGATTTTTTTAAGATCAAAAGTTATTATGTGAATTATTTTATTAATTAATCTATAAACTTTCCCATTATAAGCTGAAGTTTTGATAATTTGGATTTATATACTTTCTATATTTTAAATTAATTCTAATTTAAAGGGCCATTAAATAATTATGTGATTCCATTTATATGAAATATCCAGTATAGGACCATTCATAGTAACAGAAGGAAGATAGTGGTTGTCAGTGGTGGCAGGGAGGGGAAATGGGGAGAGGCTGCTCAATGAGTATCTGGTTTCCCTGAGGTGATGAAAATATTCTTGAACTAGATGTGGTTATGGTTTACAACAGAGTAAATGTCACTAATGGTAAGATTTTTTTACGATGTGCATTTTACCACAAAAAAAATCACAAAAAATAACTTTAGGAATATTTTGTCCTTTGGAAGTTATTGGAGTTTCATGCAGGGAAAAAAAAAAAAAACTAGGAACAAAAATAGACTCTTGTTCTAATCCTGGCTCTACCACTATGGGCTATGTGACCTTGGATGACTGGCTTGATTCCCCTGAACCTCATGAACCACATAAGCTTTTTGGAGGAATGGCTAATGCAGATCAAACACCTTGCAAAGGATTTGATGTATAGCATGTGCTTAGTAATAGTAATAGCCACATAGTCATGGATTCTCTAAGGTGATATAATAGGTAAAAAGACAATGATTTAGAGGTTGGTTTTATTGTAAAGAAATTTGCTGAAAATGTGCAGCAGTGATTCCAATGAGACTGATGATGGTGTATTCATATTAGTCCACTAAGTTATCATCTTTTATTTCTCCCTGAGCTGGAATTCAGTGCAGAGAATATTTTTGACATTTAAATAAGATAAAAAAGAAAAACATTGTCTACCCAAATTATTGAGTTTCTGGGGTTGATAGAAACACTATTTCTTGAAAAACTTAAACTGTGAGGCAAAAGATCAAGTTAGTAGGTATAAAATATAAAGGATTAGACTGATACAGAGTTCTATATTTCTGGAATGTAAGAACTTTACTGACATTTCTTGAAGGGTCTAATCTTGGTTTGATGAATTAGGCAAAAGATATGTGGGCCTCTCAGATGGTGCTAGTGGTAAAGAATCCACCTGTCAATTAAGAAGACATAAAAGATGCAGGTCTGATCCCTGGGTAGGGAAGATTCCCTGGAGCAGGGCATGGCAACCCACTCCAGTATTCTTGCTGAAGAATCTCATGGACAGAGGAGCCTAGCAGGTTACAGTCCATAGGGTTGCAAAGAGTTGGACATGACTGAAGTAACTTACCATGTATATACATATATATGACAACAAGTAATACAGGTACTATTTTTATCCTCCCATTTGAAATGAGAAATTTGAGGTAATTTGATTTGTTCCTTACCCTTATTATACATATAGTAACATGCTAAACCAGTATTATAAATTGTGGTACTATACCTCCAGGAACCTTGGTTTTAAACACCATACAGTAGCTCTGTCTCTATTCCATACATCTAATTTTACTTTTGACTTGAAGCATTTTTAACTTACATCTTTATGAAGACAAGGAATTTATTTATTTGTTTTCCATAATGTGCAGCATTCAGGATCTTAGTTCCCTGACCGGGCATTGAACCTGCACCCCTGCAGTGAAAGCATGGAGTCTTAACAACTGGACCACCATGGAAGTTCTAAGAAAAGTGTTTATTGATACTTATTAAACATGAAGTATAATGAGAACTTTATATAGTATGATTGTTGTTGTTTAAACACCAAGTTGTATCTGACCCTTTAGTGACCCCATGGACTGTAGCCCACCAGACTCTTCTTTCCATGTGAATTTTCCAGACAAGAATACTGGAGTGGGTTGCCATTTCCTTCAGGGATCTTCCTGACCCAGGGATTAAACCCATGTTTACTGTCTTGGCAAGTGGATTCTTTACTTCTGAGTCACCTAGGAAGTCCATATGGTATGATACAGCTAGCTATATAGTCATCTACAATAAGCCATAAATGTTTTTATTTGTGTTCTCTTAAAATTTCTAATTCTTTCTGAGCAAGAAACTTCTGGGAAGTTTTGTTGTGGACAGCTAAATATTTGTATTAGGTGTTCAGTGTCCTTTTTGTAGCTTTTCCCTTCTAGACATTTTGAGGTTCTATTTCATGGAAAAAAGCCCAGAAAGATTAAAAGTCGAGTAAGAAATAAACATTATTTTAATAATCTTGAGGAGACCTCTGTAATCACCCAGAAAGCAGATGTTATCATTTAGGATGTCACTGGATACAAGTTGTAGAACATACTATGAAACTGACTTAAATGATAGAGAATTTACTGTTTCACATAAAAGTCTTCTAGAGCCAAGCTATATTTGGTACAAATGTGTAAAGGCTCAATACTGACTTCTGGGACACACACACTTTCCTTCCTGCCTCCAGCACCATCTTCAAGGTGTTGGCTTTCATTTGGAGATGTATGGCTTCCTGGTTGCAGGAGGAGAGCTTCACCTCCAATAATCACATCCTAACACAACTGTGCACAGCACAGAAAACTGTATTCAGTATTTTGTAATAACCTATAGTGGAAAAGAATATACACATCTGAATATACACATCACTTTGCTGTACACCTGAAAGTAACACAATATTGTAAATCGAGTATACTTCAGTTAAAAGATCATATGATCCTCTCGATTGGTAGACGAAATTCATTTAACAAAAGTCAACACTCATATAAAAAAAGTTCTGAATTAAATGGATATAGAAGGAAAAAAATATCAGCAAAATAAAGGCCATATATGACAAACCCACAATTAATATCATACTAAGCAATGAAAAGCTGAACAGTGAAAAGTTTACCTAAGATCAAGAACAAGACGCAGATTTTCACTTTCATGACTCCTATTCAATATTTTACTAGAAGTCTTCAGTTCAGTTCAGTTGCTTAGTCCTGTCTGACTCTGTGACCCCATGAATCGCAGCACGCCAGGCTTCCCTGTCTATCACCAACTCCCGGAGTTTACCCAAACTCATGTCCATCGAGTTGGTGATGCCATCCAGCCATCTCATCCTCTTCCATCCCCTTCTTCTCCTGCCCCCAATCCCTCCCAGCATCAGAGTCTTTTCCAATGAGTCAACTCTTCACAGGAGGTGGCCAAAGTATTGGAGTTTCAGCTTCAACATCAGTCCTTCTAATGAACACCCAGGACTGATCTCCTTTAGGATGGACTGGTTGGATCTCCTTGCAGTCCAAGGGGCTCTCAAGAGTCTTCTCCAACACCACAGTTCAAAAGCATCAATTCTTCAGCACTCAGCTTTCTTCACAGTCCAACTCTCACATCCATACATGACCACTGGAAAAACCACAGCCTTGGCGAGATGGACCTTTGT
>NW_011495032.1:12718413-12722795 GCF_000754665.1 Bison bison bison
TCCACTGTTTCCCCATTTCTTTGCCATGAAGTGATGGGACTGGATGCCATGATCCTAGTTTTCTGAATGTTGGGTTTTAAGCCAGCTTGTTAACTCTCCTCTTTCACTTTCATCAAGAGGTTCTTTAGTTCCTCTTCACTTTCTGCAGTTAAGGAGGTGTCATCTGCATATCTGAGGTTATTGGTATTTCTCCGGCAATCTTGATTCCAGCATGTGCGTCATCCAGTCAGGCATTTTACAAGATGTACTCTGCAAATAAGTTAAATATGCAAGGTGATATTATACAGCCTTGAAATACTCCTCTCCCAATTTGGAACCAGTCCATTGTCCCATGTCAAGACCTAACTGTTGTTTCTTGACCTGCATACAGATTTCTCAGGAGGCAGGTAAGGTGGTCTGGTGTTCCCATTTCTTGAAGAATTTTCCGTAGTTTGTTGTCATCCACACACTCAAAGGCTTTAGCATACTCAATGAGTAGAAGTAGATATTTTTCTGGAATTCTCTTGCTTTTTCTATGATCCAACAGATGTTGACAATTTGATCTCTGGTTCCTCTGCATGAAACTAGACCGCATTTTATACCACTCTCAAAAGTTAAGTAAAAGTGGATTAAAAACTTAAATATAAGACCCAAAATTATAATGTTCCTAGAGGAAAATACAATGGAAAGTCTCTTTGATATTGATCTTGGCAAGAAACAAAAATGTAAAAATAAACAACTACAATCACATCACACCAAAAAATATCTGGACAGCAACAAAAGCATCAGTGTATGGAATGGGAAAATATTTGAAATCATGTATAAGATAAGGGGTTAATATTAGAAATATATAAAAAACCCATGCAATTCAATAGCAAAATAATAACAATGGGAGTACAACCTGAACAGACATTGTTCTAAAGAAGATATAGATGGTCAACAAGTACATGAAAGAGTGTTCAACATCACGAATAATCAGAGAAATGAAAATCAAAACCACAGTGAGATATCACCTCATACCTGTTAGAATGGTTATTATGAAAAAGGGAAGAGATTAAAAAGGATTGGAGAAAGGGAACCATTTTGTTCCACTGGTGGAAATGTAAATTGGTCAAACATTATGGAAAACAGTATAGCATCCTCAAAAAATGAAAAATAGAGCTGCCATATAATCCAACAATTCCACTTCTGAGTATATATCTAAAAGAAATCAAACCACTATTTTGAAAACATATACACATCCCATGTTCTTTGAAGCATTATTCACATAGAAACCACCTAAATGCCTATTTATGGAGGAATAAAAAAAGAAAATGTAATATAAAGAATTCCCTGGTGGCCCAGTGGTTAGGATTCTGAGCTTTCACCACCATGCCCTGGGTTCAGTCCCTGGTCAGGAAACTGAGATCCAGCAAGCCACCTGGCATGGTGAAAAAAGAGAGGAAAAAAGTGTATATATACACATATATATGTGTATATATAATGGAATATGACTCAACCTCATAAAAAGGAAATCCTGCCATCTGCAACATGGATATTAGATCTGGGTAATCTAATAGCATAGTGACCTCAGTTGGCAATATTTATTATATAATTGAAATTTGCTATGAGTAGATCTTAAATGTTCTCACAACACACATATACACACACACTGTAAAAATGTGAGGTGATGAATGTTATCAAAGTAATACTTTTGTGACACATACATATTTCAAATCACCGCATTGTATACCTTGAGCTTCCCTGGTGGCTCAGATAGTAAAGAATAAGCCTTAATCCATATCTGTATGCCTGAACCCATATACCTTAAACTTACACAATGTTGTGTGTCAATTATATCTCAATAAAGCTGGGGAAAATATAGAAAATATTGTTAATATAGAGGAAAATGGCTTTTGGTAGTCTAGGAAACCATGTCAAATGTTGTAGGTCTTAGGTTCATGTAGCCCTTTCTACTTCCTCCTCAAATCTAAATTTAGAAGCCAGAATTCCCATAAATACAGAGGCAGACTGTGAAAACAATAACGAATTAACAGATTACTACCTAAAGAGAGGGCCTCACCAGCTTGGTTTTACCTATAAATTGCAGGCAGATTAAAGATGTAGCAGGAGGGTCTCCCCTTGTCATTTTGAAGACCTTTCCTTTGTACTTTTCAAGAAGCAACAGTGCAAGAGTGCCTTTTATACCTAAGCAATGGATGTGAAAATAGAAAGTTTAGGACTTGTCAGAAGGGCACAGACCCTCAGTGGGGTCCAATTAATTGTCTGGATTCTGATCAATCAGAATGTTTAATGTCTTTTTCCATGAGAGATTTTGATCAAGGGACAAAGAGTCTAGCAAGTTAGGGGGAGAAAGAGAAGCAAGCATTCCCCTGCCCCCATATTAGTATTCTTGGCTGGAATTACTTTTTGATTGATTGGTGTCAAGTGTTTGTGAGTTCTCCTGATCCTCCTCTGCGTGCACCTACCTATTTTGCCTCACCTCATTTAATTTAGAAAAAACGGCATTCATGAATTAGAAACAGTTACTTCTCTCTGAAGAAGGTGCCTGTTCTTTGCACATGCAAATGCTCAAAATTCATTTTAAAATCAAGTCTCTATACACTGATACTTCTGAGGCCTTGACTCTTTCATCATGCTATAAAAATTGTTGACTTCATTTTTTTATGGTGCTGGAGCTGTCTTAGGACTGCCTGCCTGGCTCTTTAATGTCTCTCTCGCATCTGAGTATAATCGAGAGTTGGACCATAAAGAAGGCTGAACACTGAAGAACTGATGCTTTTGAATTGTGGTGTTGGAGAAGATTCTTGAGAGTCCCTTGGACTGCAAGGAGATTAAAACAGTCAATCCTAAACAAAATCAATCTTGAATACTCATTCAAATGACTGATGTTGAAACTGAAGCTCCAATACTTTCTCCACCTGATGGGAAGAACTAACTCATAAGACATGGGAACAACTAAGATGCTGGGAACGACTGAAGACAGGAGGAGAAGGGGGCAACAGAGGATGAGATGGTTGGATGTCATCATTAACTGAATGGATGAGTTGGAGCAAGCTCTGGGAGATGGTGAAGGAAAGGGAAGCCTGGCATGCTGCAGTCCATGGAGTCACAGTGTCAGACATTACTGAGCAACTGAACAGTAAGTCTGAGTTTTGGGTCTGTGTGTGGAATCACTGCATCAGTGAAGAATATTTGACTTTAGGGATGCAAATTACAAAGAACGTGTTTGTTTTGAAAAAATACTTCTGATTGAGATCTGGGTGGAAATTTGAATGTACACTCCTTGAGTAGAGTCATAACGTCCTGTATGACACTATTTAGCATCATCTCCCAAGACCCCCAAAAGCAAAGGGGACATTAACAGTTAATCACTGCAGGTCACTCTGGTCTTTAGGCACTGATAATACAAAGCTAGAAATGACTTGCAATTGCTTTTCCAAGATCTTAGTCTAAAAAAAGTCACACAGGTAAGGGTGATCAGATCAGATCAGATCACTCACTCAGTTGTGTCCAATTCTTTGTGACCCCATGAATCACAGCACGCCAGGCCTCCCTGTCCATCACCAACTCCCGGAGTTCATTGAGACTCATGTTCATCAAGTAAGTGATGCCATCCAGCTATCTCATCCTCTGTTGTCCCCTTCTCCTCCTGCCCCCATCCCTCCCAGCATCAGGGTCTTTTCCAATGAGTCAACTCTTCACACGAGGTGGCCAAAGTACTGGAGTTTTAGCTTTAGCATCATTCCTTCCAAAAAAATCCCAGGGCTTATCTCCTTCAGAATGGACTGGTTGGATCTCCTTGCAGTCCAAGGGACTCTCAAGAGTCTTCTCCAACACCACAGTTCAAAAGCATCAATTCTTTGGCACTCAGCCTTCTTCACAGTCAACTCTCATGTCCATACATGACCATTGGAAAAACCATAGCCTTGACTAGACGAACCTTTGTTGGCAAAGTAATGTCTCTGCTTTTGAATATGCTATCTAGGTTGGTCATAACTTTCCTTCCAAGGAGTAAGTGTCTTTTAATTTCATGGCTGCAGTCACCATCTGTAGTGGTTTTGGAGCTCAGAAAAATAAAGTCTGACACTGTTTCCACTGTTTCCCCATCTATTTCCCGTGAAGTGATGGGACCGGATGCCATGATCTTCGTTTTCTGAATGTTGAGCTTTAAGCCAACTTTTTCACTCTCCACTTTCACTTTCATCAAGAGGCTTTTTAGTTCCTCTTCACTTTCTGCCATAAGGGTGGTGTCATCTGCATATCTGAGGTTATTGATATTTCTCCCAGCAATCTTGATTCCAGCTTGTGTTTCTTCCAGCTCAGCGTTTCTCATGATGTACTCTGCATATTAGTTAAATAAACAGGGTGACAATAGACAGCCTTGACGAACTCCTTTTCCT
>NW_011495032.1:12722895-12734168 GCF_000754665.1 Bison bison bison
TCTCAAGAGGCAGACAGGTGGTCTGGTATTCCCATCTCTTGAAGAATTTTCCACAGTTTATTGTGATCCACACAGTCAAAGGCTTTGGCATAGTCAAGAAAGCAGAAATAGATGTTTTTCTGGAACTCTCTTGCTTTTTCCATGATCCCGCAGATGTTGGCAATTTGATCTCTGGTTCCTCTGCCTTTTCTAAAACCAGCTTGAACATCAGGAAGTTCACAGTTCACGTATCGGTGAAGCCTGGCTTGGAGAATTTTGAGCATTACTTTACTAGCATGTGAGATGACTGCAATTGTGCAGTAGTTTGAGCATTCTTTGACGTTCCCTTTCTTTGGGATTGGAATGAAAACTGACCTTTTCCAGTCCTGTGGCCACTGCTGAGTTTTCCAAATATGCTGGCGTATTGAGTGCAGCACTTTCACAGCATCATCTTTCAGGATTTGGAATAGCTCAGTTGGAATTCTCTCACCTCCACTAGCTTTGTTCGTAGTGATGCTTTCTAAGGCCCACTTGACTTCACATTCTAGGATGTCTGGCTCTAGGGCAGTGATCACACCATCGTGATTATCTGGGTCGTGAAGATCTTTTTTGTACAGTTCTTCTGTGTATTCTTGCCATCTCTTCTTAATATCTTCTGCTTCTGTTAGGTCCATACCATTTCTGTCCTTTATAGAGCTCATCTTTGCATGAAATGTTCCTTTGGTATCTCTGATTTTCTTGAAGAGATCCCTAGTCTTTCCCATTCTGTTGTTTTCCTCTATTCCTTTGCATTGATTGCTGAAGAAGGCTTTCTTATCTCTTCTTGCTAAGGGTGATACAATATGAATTTAGAAATTTGAACAAAATAGCACAGAGGCTACAGAAGAGATAGATCCTAAGTGTTTAGAGCAGCCATCAGATTTCTGTAATTACTGTGCCTTGGATAGATGTTAGTGATTGGGCATCTATCTAGCCCTATTTGTTTGTATAAAAAATAGAAAATTACTTGAAACCCAGTTATAAGTTTCCAATCTAAATTTCACCAAAGCTGTTGTCTTGGAAAATATGTGATAGGCCACTGAGTGGACAAGTGAGACTGTCTGTCTTAATGCCCATAGAAATAAAAGTAACACACACATACACACACACAAGATCCCTCTTTTAAGAAGGCTCAAATTTTCCTTCTTCAATAAAACTGCTCATTTTCTCTTTGCTCCTCTGTACTTTGTCTTTGTCACACAAATGTGAAACATTTTAATGAAGTCCTACTGTTCAAAACAAAGAGCATTTTGGAGCCCTAGGAAAGCCTCATTGAGAGTTTCTGAAAGCTGTCTGAACTCACTGGGCCATCCTGGATTGGTTCTTGCGTTGCTACAAGATATTATTACTGAACTGGAAAATTTTTAATGTATCGATATTTGACAAAAGAATAATAAAAAAGACAAAGTCATTTGGAGGAACAGTTCATGAAGTAAAAAAAAAAAAAAACAACAACAAAGAAAAGAAAATTTTAACTGTACCTAGTGTTATACAATTAACATGCAATTAATTTTAGGAAACACTGAGTGTCTATAGTTGTTCTCTTCTGCATGTTCTCAAACAAGATGGAAAAGAAGAATGAGGTTGTTTAAAAAGTTAATATTGTCAGACTAAAAACTGTCCATCTAGAGGAAAAAAAGATTTACCCAGTTAAATTTGTCAATGTTAAGAGCAGAACTAATAATGATTTTGAGCTCTATAATTTCCTTTTTTGGGGAGAATACATAAAATAACATTTCAAAAATATATTATTTCACCATGTATGTATCAAGTTAATACTACAAAGAAATTGCTAAATGAAAAAAATGCCTGGATTCTTTTAGCTCACAAAAATACCTGGTGTTTTATGAAACTGTGTAATGTTTCTTGTATGTATTTTACAGACCAACAGCATCACAATAACCAAGGTGCTTAATGAAAACTAAGATTTCTGAATGACTTTTTCAGAATCTCTGGAGGTGCTATTTTGCAGTTTCTATTTTACCCGGCTCTGCATGTGTATTAGTTTCCTATTGCTACTGTAACAAGTTGCTGCAAATTTATGCTTGTGGGTGCATGCGTGCTAAGTTGCTTCTGTTGTGTCCGACTCTTTGCAACCCCATGGAGTGTAACCTCCAGACCCCTCTGTCCATGCTCAAATGTCATCTCTTACTGTTCTGGAAATGAGTTTCAATGGGCTGAAGTCGAGATATCAGAGGCTTTCGTGAGCTCAATCAGAAAACAAGTTTTCTTCTAGCTTCTGGAGATCACCTCCATTTCCTCATTCACTGTTCCTTCCTTCCATCACTTCAACTCCTTCCTTTTCTTGTCCCATTTTCTACTCCTTCTCTGATCTCTAGTTCCCCTCTTACAAAAACTCTATGATTATAAGGAAAGCACCTGGTGAATGCAAAATAATCTCATCTCAAGATTCTGACTTCAATTACATTTGCAAAGTCCCTTTTATCATTTAGGTCTTCTCTCGCATCTCAGACGGTAATGAATCTGCCTGCAATGCAGGAGACCAGGGTTTAATCCCTGGGTTGGGAAGATCCCCTGGAGAAGAGAATGGCTACCCACTCCAGTATTCTTGCCTGGAGAATTCCATGGACAGAGAAGCCTGGTGGGCTACTCCTGGTGAGTCTATGGAGTCACAAAGAGTTAGACACGACTGAGCAACTAACACTTTTCACTTTTACCATATAAGGTGACATTTCCAGATTCCAGGGATACGGATACGGACATGTTTGGAGGGGGGCTATTATTCGGTCTACCAAGGCGTGCTGTTTAGCAAATGAACATTTAAGAATCATTGTTGCAGAGTAGACCAGGTATCTTAGAGTAACAGGATGTTTAAATTTGTAAAACTTCAGTAATGATCTAGATCACTGGCCAGATACACATGATATTCTAAGAAATTAAAATACTAATCTCAACTATTATTAGATCAATATCCCATCAAGTGTATAAAATAGTTCAACAGAAAAGTAGAGAATGGGATAAGTTTTTAGAGATTGCTTTGTTGTCCCTTATGGAGACAGAGAGGGTGGAAAGGGCACGTAATTTCTTTTAATTCATATTCCCTGCTATATTTATGAACTTTTAACATATTGGGGCATCTCTAGTGGGCTCAGATGGTAAAGACTCTGCCTGCAATGTGAGAGACCTGGGTTCAATCCCTGGGTTGAGAAAATCCCCTGGAGAAGGGAATGGCTACCCACTCAAGTATTCTTATATGGAGAATTCCATGGACAGAGGAGCCTGCTGGGCTACAGTCCATGGGGTCACAAAGAGTTGGACTTGACTGAGTGGCCAACACTTTCACTTTAACATATTAATCATAGCTATTTAAAACTCCTTCTCTGGGCACTTCTGAGTCTGGCGTATTGAATGCTTTGTCTCTTGAGAGCAAATTATTTTTCCTTGATCTTTCTTGGTCTTATGGCTTCTCTCTCTTTGCTGAGCATCATGTGTAGAACAGAGGGGCTTGGGACAAATAGGACAGAGGTCTAGAAATGAGCATGCCTCCTCTACTAGGTTGTTAACATGGAGAATGTCAAGCTGGTTAGCCATTGATCTAAGATTGGCATTTGGTTTTGCTCTTATTAGCTTAAGTTTACCACCAACTCCAGACTCCTCTAGAGTCACCTGTGCTTCAAGGTGAAGTTGGGTTGCCAGATATTTTTCTTTTACCATCCTCAAGTCAGCTTCCCCACACACCTGCCACAGTGACTTAAAAAAAAATTGGTAATATGCTTTATGCTGTATTAAGTATGATAATTTTCTGTGACTAAAAATTACATAAATCTGTCAGATTGGGAACTGTTTTCTGTTCCTTCAGGTCACCCTTGAATCCTTATTCCATAACCCACCCTTGGTCAGCAACATCCTTGATCAGAGCCTCTCGTAGTGGGAAGAAATTTGTCCTTTTAAAGGGTTCATGTGATTAGGTTGAGCTGACTCAGATAATGTTCTTATTTTAATTTTAACTGATTAGTAACCTTAATTACATATGCAAACTCCCTTTGCCATGTGATATAATCCTGAGAGAAACACCAAGGGATAGGAATCATGACAGCACCATGGAATTCTTTCTACTACACTCTGCCTTGTAGTCTCCGTAAAGCCAGCCTATATAATATGAAAAATATATCTACAACTCCCAGTGTTCCCAAGGATCTCATGTCATTAAAGCTTTAAAATTCAAAATCTCATCTATACCTCATCAGCTCAAAAGTTCAAAAATGCATCACCTTAATTATGTATGTATGAGGCTTTTAAATGTAACCTATTAAGTGTCATTCCTCACAATCTATGGGCCTGTGAAACTAAGAAGTTACCATTTCTAAATACTCCTAACATACAATGGTTAAGATAATAGATATGTACATTCCTGTCCAAATGCAGGAATAATTGAAGGAATTGAAAATAAAACCAGTTTTGAAATGCAGCCTGGAAAAATCAGACAGAACCTTGATTACATTCTAGCGCGGAATAATCCTCCATGGTCCTCGTCACTGTCTGCGTGCTCTTGGTTTTGTCCTCTGAGCTTTCTTTTTTTGAATCGTTACACACTGTCTGCAGCTGACTAGTTTTGTCAGTCTGTCTCCTAGTTTTATCAGCCTGCGGTCATTTCTTTAGGAACCTTCAAAAGTACTAAACTGACCAGAAAGGGGAAAAAACAAGGTATGGAGAATGGAGTCAAGATAGTATCACTTTTGGAATCAAATATTAGTAGACCCATTGGTCATGGTTGTTGTTGTTTACTGAGCTCTGCCTCTTGACAGTTGTATGACCTTGCCTAACTTATGTGACCACTTTGATCCTCACTTTCTCCATTTCCAAAACAAGGCTTTATTACCAATTTCATAACATTCTTACAAATGCTAAATAAAGTAAGGTATTATTACCTTATAAAGTACTTAGCCCAGAGGCCAAAATTTGGTCAATGCATGGAAATTACACTGTTGATATTTTTTTCTCTTTCTCTTTCTTTTCTGCTATTGTGAATTCCAAACAATAGTTTCCATTTATAGTTGACATTGGGCTTCCCAGGTGGCTCGGTGGGTAAAGAATCTGCCTGAAATGCAGGAGATCTTGGAGATACGGGTTTGATTCCTAGGTCAGGAAGAGACCCTGGAGGAGGGCATGGCAGCCCACTCCAGTATTCTTGCTTAGAGAATCCCATGGATGATCAATGGTCCCTTAGGTCACAGAACTGGACATGACTAAAGCAACTGAGCACAGCACAGAACAGCATAGTTGCTACTGCAGTCTCCTCAGTTCAGTTCAGTTCAATTTCTCAGTGGTGTCGGACTCTATGTGACCCCATGAATCACAGCACACCAGGCCTCCCTGTCCATCACCAACTCTTGGAGTCCACCCAAACTCATGTTCATTGAGTCGGTGATGCCATCCAGCCATTTCATCCTCTGTTGTCCCCTTCTCCTCCTGTCCTCAATCTTTCCCAGCATCAGGGTCTTTTCAGATGAGTCAGCTCTTCACATCAGGTGGCCAAAGTATTGGAGTTTCAGCTTCAACATCAGTCCTTCCAATGAACACCCAGGACTGGTTTCCTTTAGGATGGACTGGTTGGATCTCCTTGCAGTCCAAGGGACTCTCAAGAGTCTTCTCCAACAGCATAGTTCAAAAGCATCAATTCTTTGGTGCTCAGCTTTCTCTATAGACCAACTCTCACATCCACACATGACTACTGGAAAAACCATAGCCTTGACTAGACAGACCTCTGTTGACAAGGTAATGTCTCTGCTTTTTAATATGCTGTCTAGGTTGGTCATAACTTTCTTTCCAAAGGGTAAATGTAGCTTTAAAGGTACTGACATTTGGGTTTTACCTTCAGAGTTTCTTACTTAATTGGCCAGGAATCTGCTGTGGGCTTTGGTATTAGTAAAATCCTCCAGCTAATTCTAATGTGAAGCTAAAGTTGAGAATCAATTCACAAAGTTAAAACTTTGTAAATTGTGACCACCACCTGAGCCTTCTCTATGACTTTCCCCTTTCAATTCACTAATAGGTGGTCCATACACAGGCAGAGTAGGGTTGACCCAGAGAGTGGGCTCTGATGAGTTCCTTAAAGCCTTTCTCCAGAACATCCCCTCCGAAACCCCCTTACTGCTGCTGCTGCTAAGTCTCTTCAGTCGTGTCCGACTCTGTGCAACCCCAGAGACGGCAGCCCACCAGGGTCCCCCGTCCCTGGGATTCTCCAGGCAAGAACACTGGAGTGGGTCGCCATTTCCTTCTCCAAGGCATGAAAGTGAAAAGTGAAAGTGAAGTCGCTCAGTCGTGTCTGACTCTTAGCGACCCCATGGACTGCAGCCTACCAGGTTCCTCCGTCCATGGGATTTTCCAGGCAAGAGTATTGGAGTGGGGTGCCATTGCCAAACCCCTTTAGATACCTACATATTAATACCTCTAATAAAACACATTTTTTAAGGAGGCTTTACAAGATCATCTTAAGATTTGTGTTGCTTCGTTGTATTTTGTTGTGTTGGGGTCCTCACATAATGTCAAGGGTACCATTCAGACCACCTGACCTGCCTCTTGAGAAATTTGTATGCAGGTCAGGAAGCAACAGTTAGAACTGGACATGGAACAACAGACTGGTTCCAAATAGGAAAAGGAATACGTCAAGGCTGTATATTGTCACCCTGTTTATTTAACTTATATGCAGAGTACATCATGAGAAACGCTGGGCTGGAAGAAGCACAAGCTGGAATCCAGATTGCCAGGAGAAATATCAATAATCTCAGATATGCAAATGACACCACCCTCATGGCAGAAAGTGAAGAGGAACTCAAAAGCCTCTTGATGAAAGTGAAAGTGGAGAGTGAAAAAGTTGGCTTAAAGCTCAACATTCAGAAAACGAAGATCATGGCATCTGGTCCCATCACTTCATGGCAAATAGATGGGGAAACAGTGGAAACAGTGCCAGACTGTATTTTTGGGGGCTCCAAAATCACTGCAGAGGTGACTGCAGCCATGAAATTAAAAGACGCTTACTCCTTGGAAGCAAAGTTATGTCCAACCTAGATAGCATATTCAAAAGCAGAGACATTACTTTACTAACAAAGGTTCATCTAGTCAAGGCTATGGTTTTTCCTGTGGTCATGTATGGATGTGAGAGTTGGACTGTGAAGAAGGCTGAGTGCCGAAAAATTGATGCTTTTGAACTGTGGTGTTAGAGAAGACTCTTGAGAGTCCCTTAAGGCATACAGAGGGACTGCAAGGAGATCCAACCAGTCCATTCTGAAGGAGATCAGCCCTGGGATTTCTTTGGAAGGAGTGATGCTAAAGCTGAAACTCCAGTACTTTGGTCACCTCATGTGAAGAGTTGATTCACTGGAAAAGACTCTGATGCTGGGAGGGATTGGGGGCAGGAGGAAAAGGGGACGACAGAGGACGAGATGGCTGGATGGCATCACTGACTCGATGGACGTGAGTCTGGGTGAACTCCGGGAGTTGGTGATGCTAGGGAGGCCTGGCATGCTGCAATTCATGGGGTCGCAAAGAGTCGGACATGACTGAGTGACTGAACAGAACTGAACTGAACCAAACCATCCAGACATACTTATTTACAGTTTGTCAATGGAAGTGAAAACCTGGGTGGAGATGAGACTAACTGAGCTGGGACAGCCTGGGGTGACTATGGTCAGAAGTGTAGAGTCAGAGAGAGTAAAAGTAGATGAATGTGACTTTGTGCAAGCTGGTACAGGAGGTGTTCTAAAGGCACTGATTTTGAAAGGAAGACAGAAGGATTAAGGAAGGAAAGATATATACAGAAGAACTATACAAAACAGGTCTTAATGACTCAGGTAACCACAATGGTGTGATCACTCACCTAGAGCCAGACATACTGGAGTGTGAAGTCAAGTGGACCTTAGGAAGCATTACCGTAAACAAAGCTAAGAGGTGATGGAATTCAAGCTGAGTTATTTAAAAGTTCTAAAAGGAAAGATGAGAAAGAGGGAGTTGAGAAAACAGAGTTCAGAATGGAAGGGATAAAAGATCCAAGAAAAAAAACAGTGACTTCACAATTAGTTACATATACAGTGCATGTGTACTCTATGTAGTACATTTATACAGTAGCTATAGCTATTAAAACATTTTCTTATGCCTTCTAGAGTATACAGGTAAGCATCCTTCCCATTATTAGGGGACACTGGAGTCTCAAGAGAGAGGTAGAATTTCAATAACAGCAACATATTTAATTATGTTGCTTAAATTGTTTAATTAAGTGGCTCAGTTACTCTGTTAATCTGTAGGCAATTTCTAAACATGCATTAAATGCAAGGCATCCTGAGGAGTTTTAAACACATCCAATCTTCATAATCTGTATGTGAAGGAAGCAGTTGCTGCTCATATTTCCTGCTGGTGACACCTATGAATTAAACTTATTAGGGGTGGTGGCAGGAAGTGGAGGGAGAAACAGCTGACTGGTCAGGGAGCCTGTGTTTAGTGAGAGTTAAGCTACCCACAGGGTATGTGACTTAGAGGAAGTTGGGTCTCCTCTCTCTGATCTCTGGTCTTCTGGTCTCAACAATATATACATATATCAAATTAGATCCTGCCAGGGCTGACATTTCCGGACTCAATGATAATATACTCAGACATTTAGAAAGTCAAGAATATATAAAATTTTATATTGATTGACATTGTTTGGAAGATTCTCAGGAAAAATCACCAAAAAAATTCCTGAAAATTCTGACAGCTATATAATAAATCCCTCCACCCACACCCCACCTTAGGGAATCAGGTTGTATTTGTCGATACAAACATTGGACAGGAAGCTATTCAACAAAGGATTCTGAACTTTTTCCCATAACAAAGGCATACAGAGGGACATAGGACAGAGCCTCTTACAAGCTTATAATTTGTCCTTTTATTCCAAATGCAATCAAAGAAAGCTGTGATGAGATTGTAGACCTGATCAAGATTTATAGTTAAATTTTTCATAGAAATCTTGCCTTCAAGAAAGTTGATATGAAAGATCCCTTCACCTTAGCTTCTTGAGGAAGTTTCCTGGGCTTTGAGTTACAGGCTAGTCTTGATCTCTGTCCCTCTCACCAGGCAAGCCATGCCATTGTAGTGACGAAGACTATTTGGGTGATTGACACCTCCCCTCTTCAGGGCAGCATTAGCAATCTCTACCTTTTATCTTGTGCAGTGCCTTTGATATCTCTGACACATTATGTTATACAATGCATAAACCAGCACACATGTTGTCCCAGAAAATACAGGTCTCCTAACTGATGGTCAGATCAATGGCTGATAACAAAAGGTCTCATTCATTTAATGATAGCAGAGCCAAGGAGTAGCCTGCAGAGTTCAAGTTTGGTTTCCACTTTATGTCTATAGATTGATTCCTTCATTTAGTGAACTCACTCGTTTCCTCTGGCTGAACCTCTAGTCCCAGGGTTTAGAATAGTGGAATTTATGTAGCTGACCAAGAATGAGTTGTCCAAATTAGTTATTTCAGAGATAAGATCACAAATATGCCTCCTTTAAGAAATAAAAATCTTTAAAGGAGTACAAAGCTATGGTAATCAAAACGATACGGTACTGGCATAAAAACAGACACATAGACCAATGGAATAGAGTAAAGAACCCAGATGTAAACACTTGCACATGTGGTCAAATGGTTTTTTATAAGGGTACCAAGACCATTCAAGGGGAGAACAGTCTTTTCCACAAATGACGTTGGGAAAACTGGATATTCACATGAAAAGTAACAAAGTTGGATCCTTATCTTACAGTAAAAAAGAATTAACTCAAAATGGGTCAAAGAGCTAAAAGTACAAAAAGCTGAGAAGAAACTGTAAGGGGAAGTCATCAATAAAATAAAAAATAGATAAGTTGGACTTCATCAAAATTTAAAACTTTTATATATCAAAGAACACAGAGTGAAATGGCAGCCTTGAAATGGGAGAAAACAGTTTGAAAATAACATAAGGGATTGATACCAAAGTATATAAAAACTTCTACACCTTAAAAAAATTTTAAATATTCAGTTTTACTATTTGAAAAACATAAAGAAAGCATAAAAAGTATATTGTATATAACTCTATTAGTCAAGAATTTTAAAAATTTCTCACTTTATACTGAATAAAATCTTCAAAACAACCCTTCCTTTTTTAATCTTTGGCCATACTTCTCCAGATATGATCATCTACAAGAAGTTATTATTTGCATGATTCATGCTTCAGATTTTATATTTACAATTTTTAAATCAAAACACTTTTATTTTCATTCACTTAGATGGAATTTGTTGAGTTTGCCTTTAAAAATTTCTCCTAACTGCTCCCTAAGAAAGCATCCCTTGTAAGTATCTTTCCAGACTAGGATTCATGTGCATTGAGACAATACCTGCTTTCATTTTTGTTTTTTCTTAGAAAGGAGGCATGGCCTGTTTTAAGAGCCTCTGATTAGGTTCAGTTCAGTTCAGTTCAGTTCATTCACTCAGTCGTGTCCGACTCTTTGCGAGCCCATGAATGGCAGCACACCAGGCCTCCCTGTCCATCACCAACTCCCGGAGTGCACTCAGACTCACGTCCATCGAGTCAATGATGCCATCCAGCCATCTCAACCTCTGTCGTCCCCTTCTCCTCCTAAGCCCAACCCCTCCCAGCATCAGAGTCTTTTCCAATGAGTCAACTCTTCGCATGAGGTGGCCAAAGTACTGGAGTTTCAGCTTTAGCATCATTCCTTCCAAAGAAATCCCAGGGCTGATCGCCCTCAGAACGGGCTGTTTGGATCTCCTTGCAGTCCAAGGGACTCTCAAGAGTCTTCTCCAACACCACAGTTCAAAAGCATCAATGTGCTCAGCCTTCTTCACAGTCCAACTCTCACATCCATACATGACCACTGGAAAAACCATAGCCTTGACTAGACAGACCTTTTTTGGCAAAGTAATGTCTCTGCTTTTCAATATGCTATCTAGGTTGGTCATAACTTTTCTTCCAAGGAGTAAGTGTCTTTTAATTTCATGGCTGCAGTCACCATCTGCAGTGATTTTGGAGCCCAGAAAAATAAAGTCTGACACTGTTTCCACTGTTTCCCCATCTATTTGCCATGAAGTGATGGGACCAGATGCCATGATCTTTGTTTTCTGAATGTTGAGTTTTAAGCCAACTTCTTCACTCTCCTCTTTCACTTTCATCAAGAGCCTTTTGAGTTCCTCTTCACTTTCCGCCATAAGGGTGGTGTCATCTGCATATCTGAGGTTATTGATATTTCTCCTGGCAATCTTGATTCCAGCG
>NW_011495032.1:12734268-12738348 GCF_000754665.1 Bison bison bison
CATAAGGGTGGTGTCATCTGCATATCTGAGGTTATTGATATTTCTCCTGGCAATCTTGATTCCAGCTTGTGGTGCTTCCAGCCCAGCATTTCTCATGATGTACTCTGCATAGAAGTTAAATAAGCAGGGTGACAATATACAGCCTTGACGTACTCCTTTTCCTATTTGGAACCAGTCTGTTGTTCCATGTCCAGTTCTAACTGTTGCTTTCTGACATGCATACAAATTTCTCAAGAGACAGGTCAGGTGGTCTGGTATTCAGTGAAAGACTGTGCTGAGCTCCCAAGTTCAGGAATCCAATTTAAGAGGAGAGAGAAAAACAAAGGAAAGCTATTCAAAGCAAAAAAAAAAAAAAATACAAACAAAAAACAGCTTGTGTGTCCATGCATGGAGGCTAAGTTGAGTCTGACTCTTTGCAACCCTATGAACTGTAGCCCGCCAGGCTCCTCTGTCCATGGGATTCTCCAGGCAAGAATACTAGAGTGGGTTGCCATGCCCTCCTCCAAGTGATCTTCCTGACCCAGGGATCAAATCCACTTCTATTATGTATGTCTCCTGCATTTGCAGGCAGGCTCTTTGTCAGCATGTGCAAATCCATCTAAATCTAAGGCAATTTGCTATTGTTGAAATGTAAACTGAGCTGGAGGTGGTGTAAGAGAAAAGAAAATGGGGGAGAGGGATAAAACTGAGGTGGCACCTTGGCAAAAATCAGATGACAAAGTGCCTTGTGAACCATACCAGGAATTTAAGTTTATACTTAAAGATGACAAGCAAGTGATCAAAGGTTCGTGTGAGATCACTCTGGCATTAGTTGGGAGGATGAGTTGAAGAGTTAGTGAGACTCAAGAAGTGTTTTGCTGAAAAGCAAGTCCTTGAGAGGGAAGTGGAATCTGGTTGACTCAAAGGTAACAAGTAGGAATAAAATGTAGGTGATAGAATGAACAGTCTTTAGTTACCGAACACCTGTGGAGATTAACCTGGGGACTGCTGGTATGTTTTCCAGATTCTCTGTTTAGTCATCTTTGCTAAGATGGGGAAGAGGGTAGGTGTTGGAGTGGTTTTGTAGAGGAAGGGGTTGCCCAGGCCTGCATATTTAGAGGCAGAAACACTCCATCTCTTGGCTTAGTCTACAGAACTCATCTGGATAAAACTTTTACTTTGAAGCAATGATACCCTGTCCCATCCACCTTTAAGTACCTCTATTACAATCCTATAGAAAAAGAGATGAAAATGTCTATCTAATATCTGGGTTGCTCATGTGGATTGGATTTGTTTTCTAGGAAAACTCCAGTCTCCTAAAATTTTATTATTATTACTTAAGACAATAGCCAATGCAAGTGTCCACTGACAAAAATGAACAACCTAAAAGTTGAGAGTTACGTTTTCTCTGTAGTCTTGCTGAGGACTTAAGTCCAGGAGCCAGCCTCTCAGATTGCTATGAGGAGCTACTCTGAGGAGATAAGGGAGGAGCCAGGATATACAGGAGCTTTGACAATAAAAACCAGGTAGTTGGAACATCAAAAGATTACTGTTAAAGAAAAGCAGATATCTCAAGTGAATGAATTCCATACACTTTTCTGCGTATGGAAAGATGCAAGACTGTCCCCTTGCAGCTCATTTCTTTTCCCTGGGTCAGAAGTTTCATTATTCAGTTCAGTTCAGTTCAGTTCAGTCACTCAGTCATATCTGACTCTTTACGACCCTATGAATCGAAGCACGCCAGGCCTCCCTGTCCATCACCAACTCCCGGAGTTCATTCAGACTCACGTCCATCGAGTCAGTGATGCTGTCCAGCCATCTCATCCTCTGTCATCCCCTTCTCCTCCTGCCCCCAGTCCCTCCCAGCATCAGAGTCTTTTCCAATGAGTCAACTCTTCGCATGAGGTGGCCAAAGTACTGGAGTTTCATTATTACTGCACAACTAAGCTGACTCCCTGGTCAAGATTTGCAATAACAATAGTTTGTTGTTTTCCTGGAGCAGTCCCTTTCTCCTCAGGGCTGCCTGACCCTTTTCCTTTAACCCCTACCCTCAGAGTGACAATCTTGCTGGCTGCTGAGTAAAGGAACACTCTTCCCCACACACAGTTGTTTTGCAGGATTTGCTAGGGATTAATTCTTTCCTTTCAGAGGCGGTTTGTCAGAGACAATGAGTGAACAAAGAGGAACATTAGGAATTGGAGATAGACTATTTGGCTTTGTCTGACATGGACTCCTATTCACTAAGCCAAGTTTCCTGATGCTGCTGTGACAAGGTATTACTGTGGGTAGAGAGCTTGGAGCTATAATGTATGCTACTACCATGCACAGCTACAGCTCTCTGCTTGGAGCTGGAGCAGAATGAACCCCTGTTAATTTGAGTCTGAGCACATGTTCCTTCCTCATTTGCATCCTGGGTAGCTGGGCTGTTCAACCCATAAAGGAGGCTAGTGGGCTTGGCCCTTTGGGGTTCTAGAGCTGAGAGTCTCATTAGGAGCTGCAATTTGCTTTTTGATACAGTGGAACAAACACTGTGGGCTTCAGTCTCAGACTCTCATTCTCTACCTGTTTAAAATAATAAGTATTTGCTGAGCCTTTACCAGAACTAGATACATGTGAAATGTACCCATTTCCTGGAAACATACTGGGGAGTCATTGCCTAGCAATGCATTTGTTCTCCACTTCTATGATTTCCCAGACCATTTGCCATTTACCTGTCCAGACATGATGACTGTTGCTCTGATTTCTCTGGCTCTCTGACCCCACTTTAGATTTATACCTTAGTGAATTGGCCCTCAGGAACCACTACTCTAATTTCTCTTTTCCTCCACTTTGTCCCACTACAGTCTATCTGATATAGTCCTGGGACAATGATCATTATGGTTGTAAGAATCCACCCACCAGCAAGGTCACCTCCAGCTTATAGTTATAATGGAACAAATTTTATTGAATGTGTCTACATGTATTAGTTGCTCCGTCATGCCTGACTCTTTGTGACCCCGTAGGCTGTAGCCTGCCAGGCTTCTCTGTCTATGGGATTTTCCAGGCAAGAATACTGGAGTGGGTTGCCATTTCCTTCTCCAGGGGATCTTCCTGACCCAGGGATCTAATCCAGGTCTCCCACATTCCAGACAGATTCTTTACCATCTAAGCCACCAGAGTTGCAATACAGGAGACCTGGGTTTGATTCCTGGGTCGGGAAGATCCCCTGGAGAAGGGAATGGCTACCCACACCAGTATTCTTGCCTGGAGAATTCCATAGACAGAGGAATCTGTCGGGCTACAGTCCATGGGGTCACAAACTTGGCTGAACGAATAACACTTTTTTGAATGTATATAATTTATAGTATTATTAATGAATTTACTTGGAATTAAATTTATATTTATTAATATATATTATAAATATAGTTCTAATAGCTTTAATTATAATTATATAATTTTTACAGTAAAGGCAATAAATACTGAAAAACTCAACATTTCATAACATCAAGGTTCTGAATAGTACTGGGAGCTGTATCCAATATCCTCTGATAAACTATAATGGAGAAGAATATGAAAAATATATGTGTGTGTGTGTGTATAACTGAATCACTTTGCTGTACAACATAAATTAAACACAACTGTGGAAATAAAGTATACTTCAATAAGATTTTTATAAGTTCACCATTTCATAGTGATTTTAGTGCCCCTGACCCTTGTATATGCTCTTAACATTATTTATATGTATAATATTAATAGAAGTACATGTGTTATGGTGTCCAATAGTACATCTCTTCCAAATTCTGGACTCAGAAGTATCACATTAATAGTTTAAAATCAGCCATGAAGCTATTTAGACTAGAGAAATAGACAAATGCTACAAACCAAACCTTGGTTAACTGTTATATTGATTGTTTACATAAAGGATCACCAAATGAAGGCAACTGGGGCAAATTTGGCCTGAAAGCTAAGATTTAATTTTACATTTTCAAAGAGTTTTAAACAAAAATCAAAGAAGACCCTGCTACACAGACTTTATGTGGCGTGCAAAGCTTAAAATATTTAGTACCTTGCTCTTTACAGAAAATTTCCTCACCCCAGTACAGAACAAGTTTTTTTTTTTTT
>NW_011495032.1:12738448-12747821 GCF_000754665.1 Bison bison bison
CCGGGACGGAACTCCGTCCCTCCCTCTTTTGTCTCTTTTTTTTTGTTTTTAATATTTTTTCCTACCTCCTTTCGAAGAGTTGGGTTGCTTTTCTGGGTGCCTGATGTCCTCTGCCGGCATTCAGAAGTTGTTTTGTGGAATTTACTCGACGTTTAAATGCTCTTTTGCTGAATTTGTGGGGGAGAAAGTGTTCTCCCCGTCCTACTCCTCCGCCATCTTGGCTCCTCCCCCTCCAGAACAAGTTTTGATAGATGATGGCTATTGACCAAATTCAGCCTGTTACTTGTTTGTATAAATAAGTTTAACTGCAACACAACCAGGCTCATCCATTTATGTTTTGTCTATCGCTGCTTTCCTTCTGCAATGGCAGAGCTGAGTATTTGTGACAGAGACTGCATGCCCTGCGAAGCCTAAAATATTTATGCTATGACACTTAATAGTAAAAATTTCCGACCCTTGGCTACACTAGAGAAATTCATGAAGAAAAGTTAGTAATGTGGATTAAATTTCAAATATGTTGTGTCTCTAGTTGTTCCATTGCAAATAGCACAAAAATTTAGGGAACTTTCTTTGTGTTTAATCTTTGTTAATTTGATTAGTATGCATCTCAGTATGTTTCTCCTTCTTCTGATTCATGTTGATGTATGACAGAAACCAACACAATATTGTAAAGCAATTATCCCTCAATTAAAAATAAATAAATGAAAAAAAAAAAAAAGAATCTGACTCAAGAAAGGGTCTACAGGACTTATTCCATCTACAGACATTCTACTCTGATTGTTTGTCAAGTTCATAGAACTATCCTTGAAAACTGTAGATTTTACTGAATGTGAACTATACCTCAATAAATCACTATAGCTTTTTACAATAGTTTGAAATCATGGAGTGTAATATCTCCCACCTTGTTCTTTTAGGAGGGTCTTTTAAGGGGGTTTTATGTGTTTCTATACAAATTTTAGAATTATTTTTCCTAGTTCTGTGGGAAAAAAAAGAAAAAACAACACCTTTGATATTTTGATAGGAATTGCACTGAACCTGTAGATTGCCTTGAATAGTATGATCATTTTAACAATATCAATTCTTCCAATTCCAGAACACAGTATGTTTTTTCACCTGTTTATCCTGTCTTCGGTTTCTATCACCAGTATCTTATACACACACCTAGAGCATATGTGTGTCTTTTACATATGAAGTGAATCTCTTGTAGGCAGCATATACATGGATCATTTTTTTTTCTTCATTCAGCCACTCTGTGTCTTGTGATTAAAGTATTTAGTCCATTAACATTTAAACTAAATAATGATAGCTATGTATTTATTTCCATTGTGTTAATTGTTTGGGGCTTTTCTATAATTCTTTTCCATTTCTTTCTTCTACTTTTGCTCACTTCCCTTGTGAATTGATGACTATCCTTATGTTTGGGTTTGGTTATTTCCCTCATATTTCGTGTGTGGGTATCTATCAGGTTTTTGGTTTATGGTAAACATTATATATGTAAGCTGATGATCTCAAATTTAAATACATTCTAACACCCTACAATTTTTATAATTTCGTTTCACATTTAATGTTTTTGATGTGATATTTTACAATTTTTGTGTGTATTCCTTACCTACTTATTGTGGATATAGATGATTTTACTGCTTTTGTCTCTTAAGCTTTTTACTAGCTTTTTGGTCATCTACTATATATTTGCCTTCGCCAATGAGATTATTTTCTTTTATAGTTTTAATGTTTCTAGCTGTGATATTTTCTGCTTAGAGAAGTCCTTTTAACATTTCTTATAAAACCAGTTTTGTGATGTTGAATTCTTTTAGCTGTTTGGTTGTAGGTTTTTTCCCTTTCATCACACTGACAGTCAACTCTCTTACGGACTGCAAAGTTTCTGCAGAAAAATCAGCTTATAGTCTTATGGGAGTTCTCTTCTATATAGTTGATTTTCTCTAGCTTCTTTTAAGATTTGGGGAACATGTGTATACACACGGCAGATTCATATTGATGTATGGCAAAACAAATACAATATTGTAAAGTAATTAGCCTCCAATTAAAATAAACAAATTTATATTAAAAAAAAGATTCACTCTTTATCATTAATGTTTGCCATTATAATTACAATGTGTTTGGATGTGGATCTCTTTGGGCTCATTTTGTTTAGGACAGTCTGTATTTCCTGTTTCTGATCTGCTTTTACCCAGGTTAGGTAATTTTTCAGCTATTATTTCTTCCAATAATTCTCTGAGCTTTTTCTCTCTCTTCTCCTTCTGGGACCCCCTATAATGCTAATGTTAGTAGGCTTGATATTGTCCCAGAGCTCTTTTGAATCATTCTCAATTTTCTTAATTCTTGTTTCTTTCTATTCAGGTTGTATGATTTTCATTTCTTCATGTTCCAATTCACTGATCCATCATTCTGTATCATCTAATCTATCGTTGGTACTTTCTATCATATTTTCATTTATTGTATTCTTTGAAAACCTCACTGTGTTCATCCATTTTTTCTCCTGTGTTCAGTGAGCTTCTTTATTATCTTGAACTCTGTGTCAGTTTTATTGTTTATATCCACTTCATTTAGTTCTTTTTCTGAGGTTTTGTTTACACCTTCATTGGAAACATATTCTTCTATCTCTTCATTTTGCCTAATCCTTTTTTACTTCTATAATTAGATCAGTTATGCTTCCTGTTCTTGGGGAAGTGGTTTTGTGTAGGAGACATCATATGCAGTCCAGCAGCTCTCTCCTCTCTGGTAAGGATTCCTCCTACATGGGCTGCATGTACCTCTCTATTGTGGTACCAACTCTTGTGGGAGTACTGGTAGCTGAAGTTGGCTCCGAGCCAGGTTGGCTTGAGATCCTGCTTTGTGTGGTCACTGTGATCCCACTCAAAACCCAGGTAGGCTTTCATGCAGTTGACTGTAGAGCTTGGTGATGTTTGGTGACTCTGGACCTGCCAGTAGGCAAGCCCATGTCCCTTCATGACTGGTGGCATGGCGCAGGAAGCATGGAGAAGCTGCCAGCCCACTGGAAGATAGTAAGTCTCCAGGATTAATAGGCTAGAAAGACAGTTCCAAAATGGTGCTTACCAGTGCTGATATCATTGTAGTAAAATGAGCTCCCCAAAATGACTGTAACCAGCATCACTGTCCTTAGGGCCTGCCTCCTCCCTCTCCAAAAGGCTCATCAAGATCAGCAAGTGGGTCTGACTCAGACACCTTTCAATCTACTGCCTTTGTGCCAGGACTCAGAGTTTGTGAGATTTTGAACGTGCTGTTCCAGGCCAGAGTCTACATTTTCTATGGTTCTCTGGCTATCCCTTAGGTTAGACTTGCTGGTTTTCAAAATCAGACATTCTGAGGGCTCATATTCCAAGTTCAGGAAGAAAGACCTCCAGACTGAGGAGCCCTGGGTAGAGCTTGTTCCCCTTTCTCCTTGTGGAGAACCTGTATGACTGTGACATCCTTCCATTTGTAGGTCACTAAGCCAGGGGTGTGGATCCTGACCATACAACGTCTCCCTTCTTCCTACTCACCTTACTGTAGCTTTTTATATCTTAAGTTGTGGAGAATCATTTTTGTTACTCTTCAACTCATTTACATAGATAGTTGCTCTGTATTTAGCTTTAGTTTTGGTGTACCTGTGGGAGGAGATGAACTCAATGTCTTTCTACTCCACCAACTTGGATACACCCCATTAAATAGTGTTTTGAAAAATCAGAGCTGGGAGTGGAGAAATAACTATATATTGCAAAAAGTTCTCAAGTGTCAGAAAAAGAACTGGGTTCAGCATGAGATCTTTCAGTTTCTAATTTGATTCTTTCAGGATTTAAGTTCCTCTGCTCTATAAAATTAAGTCACTACAGGAAATGGTCTTCCAGGCACTCCCCATGCCTTACATTCTGTGCAAGAGGGGAATCTCAATGATAGCTGCTGAATTTAGGCCCAAGTTGGCATGTCTGGCACATAAATGACTTAGTCACTTAGGGCCAACTCATAGAAAGTGGAGGAAACTGTGCCACTGCTGGAGAGAAGACATGTATGTCACATTGTGAGCTGGGCACTTCACAAGGTGACATGCCAAAGAGTTACAAGGTGTCAGGAACAAAGCACATAAGTCAAGGAGGATGCTAATATCCCAAGTAGACCTAGTCATAAAACCTCAATGATTAAGAAGGGAGAATGTTTAATTAAACTTTGTATTTTGAGATAATTATACTAGACATTTAACAATAGGAAATCATACAGAAAAATTCAATATGTCCGTTTTCCTACCCTCCCTTAGCGGTAATGTCTTGCAAAATTACAATACAAAATCAAGCAAGATATTAACATTGATACAGTCAAGATATCAGAGAAGGCAATGGCACCCCACTCCAGTACTCTTGCTTGGAAAATCCCATGGACAGAGGAGCCTGGTAGGCTGCAGTCCATGGGGTCGCTAAGAGTCGGACACAACTGAGCATCTTCACTTCCACTTTTCACTTTCATGCATTGGAGAAGGAAATGGCAAACCCACTCCAGTGTTCTTGCCTGGAGAATCCCAGGGACGGGGGAGCCTGGTGGGCTGCCGTCTATGGGGTTGCACAGAGTCGGACACGACTGAAGCAACTTAGCAGTAGCAGCAGCAGTCAAGATATAGAACATTTTCATCAGCAGAAAAATCTCTCGTGTTCCCCTATTATAATTACATCCACTTACCTTGATTCTCACTCCCTCCTTTAATACCTGGCAAACACTAGTATAGTATATGGGCTTCCCTGATAGTTTAGTTGGTAAAGAATCTGTCTGCAATGCAAGAGACCCCAGTTAGATTCCTGGGTAGGAAAGATTCAGTGGAGAAGGGATAGGCTACTCCAGTATTCTTGGACTTCCCTTGTGGCCCAGCTGGTAAAGAATCCACCTAAAATACTGGAGACGAGGGTTTGATCCCTGGATTGGGAAGATCCCCTGGAGAAGGGAACAGCCACCCACTCTAGTATTCTGGCCTGGAGAATTCCATGGACTATATAGACCATGGAGTAACAAAGAGTTGGACACGACTGAGTGACTTTAAAAAAAAAAAGAAAAAAGAACACTAGTATATTCTACTTATCTCTATTTTTCTTTATTTCATGTTATATAAACAGAATCAAACAATACATAGCTTTTGGGGGTTGACTTTTTGTGACTCAGTGAAATTCTCTGGAGTTTTATCAAAGTTGTTGCATGTGTCAATAATTTGTTCTTTTTGTTATTGAGTAGCATTTCAGTTTGTTTAACCATCCACCTGTTAAGAATCTCTGAGTTGTTTTTTATCTACTAGGAATAAGGTCACTCTAAACATTCATAGACCTAGTGGTAAAGAACCCACTTGCCAATGCAGGAGACACAGGAAATGCAGGTTCAATTCCTGGGTTGGGAAGATCCCTTGGAGAAGGAAATGGCAACCCACTCCAGTATTCTTACCTGGAGAATCCCATGGACAAACTAACCTGTCAGGCTACACTCCACAGGGTCACAAAGAATGGGACATGATTGAAGTGATTTAGCAGTCACGCAAACATTCAGTTGTGTAAACATGCTTTCTTTTCTTCTTAAGATTTATTTATTTATTTTTTTTTTGGTTTTGTTAGGTCTTCATTGCAGTGCTTGGGCTTTCCCTAGCTGTGGTGAGCAGGGGCTACTCGTCATGGTGGTGTGTGAGCTTCTCATTTGCAGTCTCTTCTCTTGTTGCAGAGAACAAACTCTAGAGTGCTGGCTCAGGAGTTGTGGAACATGGGCTTTGTTGCTCTGTGGCATGTGGGATCTTCCCAGACCAGGGGTCGAACCTGTGTCCTCTGCATTGGCAAGCAGATTCTTATGCACTAGACCACCAGGAAAGCCCTCGAACATAAGTTTTTATTTCTCTGGAGTGGGTGAACAAAAGTACTTAGTCAAGTGGTGGTTGCATGGTTAGTATTATAAGAAGTTGGCAAGCTGTCTTCCAGAGTGGCTGTTGCATTCAATATTCTCAATAATAATGTTTGAACAACCCAGTTTCACCACATTCTCACTAACACTTGGTGTGGACACTATTTTTTTTTATTTAAGTCATTCTGACAGGTGTACAATCATATTTTATTGTGGCTTTAATATGTATTTTTGTTCCTGATCTTATATAGTATCTATATAACCTTTTTGGTACAATATCTCTTCATGTCATTTGTCCAGTCCAAACTTAATAGACTGTTTTTGCTGTTTGTTTTGTTTTGATGAATTATTATACATTCAAAATATTACAGATTTCCCCTACTGAAAGTAGAGTGTTCCTATGAAACCTTTCTTAGCCAAAATGGAATAAAGAGAAGAAGCATTTAACCTAGGACACATCTTGCTAAGGGAAGCACGAAATAAATCAAGATAAAGCACAGATGCCCAGAGTCACAGTTCAAGGTTGCATTGGCTTGATCCTGAGATGTTGAGTATAATCCTTGGAAGGAGCTGAGGAGAGCCACTCCTGCTTTTCCTCAAGAAGCAAACTTCCTCTTTAATAGTTCCTTGCAAAACAAATGCTGAACACTATTCTCCCTGTTAGCCTTTTTTTGCAAATCCAAAAATTTTCTTGGAATTTTTTTCAGTTGGCAAAAACAAATGCTCATGCAGACTTTCCTAAGGGTACTGCTGTGTAAGGTGAACTTTTGAAAAGTGTGGATACCTTTTCCAGATATATGGTTACAAATACTTTCTGCCAGTCAATGGCTTCTCTTTTCATCATCTTCATGAGGTTTTTCTCAGAACAAATGTTTATATTTTGATGAGATCAATTTTTTTCAAATTTTCCTTGCTTTTGGTATCATCCTGAGAATTCTTTGCTTAACCTGATCCTGAAGACCGTGCAGATGTCCTTCTATGGGTTTTTGGAAAAATATTTGGAACTTTATGTTTTATGTTTAAGTTTTGATCCACTTTGAGTTAATTTTTGTGTAAGGTAAAATTTGATAATATTTTATCAATGATTTTTATGTTTAATTTCATGAGAGATATTGGTCTTTAGTTTTCTTTTTTTAACATCTTTCTCTGGTTTTGTTAACAGCTTAATATTTTATAAAATTAGTTGGAAATTTTTTATTCTGATTTTTTTTTTCTGGAAGAGATAGTATAAAACACAGGTTATAAATAGATAGATAGATCGACACAGGTTCGATCCTTGGTCTGGGAAGATCCCATTAATTAATTTAATTAATCAATTCCAAGTATTTAATTCTTTAATATTTGTCAGAATTGTAGAGCTCTACATTGTATAATTGGAATTTTATAATAAAACCAGGTGGGCCTAGAATTTCTTTGGGGGGAGCCTTTAAATTACAAATTCAATTCCTTTAATGATTAAAATACTACTCAAGTAGTATTCAAGTATTTCATTTTGTTAATTTGTGATTAGCTTTTTTCTAAATTGTCACATATACGGATGTAAAGTTGTTTACAAGTATCTCCTAATTATCTCCTTCCTGATTGCAGGGTTTACTGAGATATCCCCTACATCTTCTATTTAATTCCTAATATTGGGGAACTGTGTTACTATTTTTCTTTTTACTTTTGCAGTCTTATCAGAATTTTATCAATTTTACAGATTAGTTCTGAATAATCAACTTGATGCAGTTGTATAGTGTTTTTAGTGGTTGCTCACTTTTTTTTTTCTTATCACTTTGTTTAGTTTTCCAGTGGCTGTAAGTGAAAGTCACTGAGTGGTTTCTATCTCTTTGTGACCCCATGGACTGTAGCAAGGTTTTCCCGGTGGGTGGCATTATTGGTAAAGAACCTGCCTGCCAATGCAAGTGACACAGCAGACATGGGTTTGATCCCTGGGTTAGGACAATCCCTTGGAGGAAGGCATGGAAACCTACTCCAGTATTCTTGTCTGGAGAATCCCATGGACAGAGAGCCTGAAGGGCTACAGTACATAGGATCACAGAGTCAGACACTACTGAAGTGACTTAACATGCACGCATGCACCGTATGTGATGGTTTAATAATTTTTGTTTCAACCATCAAATATGATGTAATAAAATCATGATTAAGATAGGCTAGTATATTTCTCCCTGAATTCATCTGTTTCAAACTTTTCCTTTCCGACGTTTCAAGCCTTCTTCTGTTACATTTTCTTTTGTTTAGAGATCCTTCTGTAGCAAAGCTTTAGAGATAGGTATACTAACAACTTATTCTTCTAATTTTCCTTCATTTGAGAGTGTGTTTATTTCCCTTTCATTCCTGCAAGATATTTTTGCTGAATCGAGAATTCATGGTTTGCAATTCTTTTTCCTTCAGTACGACTGACCTTTAATAGACTGCATGGGAATTGGGGTGTCAACCCTTCCACCATCAAAAACATATATAACTTTACAGCTGGCCCTTTGTGTCTGCAGTTCTGCAACTGTGAATTCAGCTAACTGTGGATCATGTGTACTGTAGTCCACATTTAATGAAAAGAAAAAAAATCTATGTGTAAGTAACCCCATTCAGTCCAGATGTGTGCTGTTCAAGGATCAACTATACTTTAAAAAAAAAATGTTTTATTTCCTTCTGGCTTCCATTGTTACAAATGAGAAATGGACTATTATTCAAATTGGTGTTTCCCTGTAAGTAATGTATCTTTTCACTCTTGATACTTTCAAGATTTTCTCTTAGGCTTACATTACCCAAGTTTAATTATGATATGTTTTAGCCTTGACTTCTTTGAGTTGATCTTTTGCAATTTGTTCACCTTCTTGAATCGGTAGAGTTTTGTCTTTTGCCAAATTTGATGTTTCTGTAGTTATTTTTTGAGAACTTTTTCAGCCTCAATTTCTGTCCCATCTCCTTGAAATTTGATGATACAAACGTCAGGTCTTTCATCTTTCAGGTTTCCTGAAGCTCTATTTATTTTTTCAGTCTATTTTCTCTGTGTTGCCCAAATTAGAAAAATTATATTAATCTGTCTTCAGGTGTTCTGATTTTATCATTTGTCATCTCCAGTCTACAGTTGAACTCATTCAGTAAGTTCATGTCTGTTTGTTTTGGAATGGGAGTTATTTCTTATTGATTGATTTATTTTTATAATTTTTACTTCTAATATCTTTGTTTCCAAAAAATATATAATTTTATGTTGAAACAGTCTTACAATGGCTGCTTTAAAACCTTTGTCAGATAATTCCAGCCTTATAATTCATCCTGGTGTTTGTGACTGTAGATTTTCCTGGTTCTTAGTTTGAGTTGTTTATAGTTATATTCTGGGCTTTCTAGATAGTCTAATATGAAGCTCTGGATTCTATTTGTTATGTTTTGTTTAGTAGACCTTCTTTTTGATGTGGCATGATATCAGGGTGGCTGTGTTTTCTTAGCTTCTCACTGGGCCCTCCTGTCCTGGTGAGGCAGAAGCAGGGAGGATGAA
>NW_011495032.1:12747921-12749586 GCF_000754665.1 Bison bison bison
ACTCCACCTCATTAAGACTCTTTGCTGCTGGGTGGCAGTCGGAATACTGCCTGCTTCAGCTGTGGTGGGAACAGGAGGATCCCCTACTCAGCCTTACTGACACTTCGCTGTGTGCCCCTTGCTTTTGGTAGAAAAGCGATGGAAGATCAGCTCCTTGCTCAGCCTGTCTGACAGTACCCAGAGTATAGACGGTAGCATACTGCTTGTATCCAAGGGTAGCAAGAAGGTGGTGTGGAAGATCAACTTTTTGTTCACCCGTGCTAAACTTGCCAGGGCTGAAGACTATGTAGTTTCCACTAGTATTTGACTGGAGTAATCTGTTGCTAGGCCACACTTGCTTGCACTTTTCCTAGGGAAACAGACTGCATGCAGCTTCATTTTTCTCTGACTATTGGTTATTCTGGATCTGGGGCTTCCTCAGCACCTTGCATTGTTCTTAGTCACTCAGTTGTGTCCAACTCTTTGTGGCCCCATGGACTATAGCCCACCAGACTCCTCTGTCCATGGGGATTCTTCAGGCAAGAATACTGGAGTGGGTTGCCTTGCCCTCCTCCAGGGGATCATCCCAACCCAGCAATCAAACCCAGGTCTCCCACATTGTAGGCAGATTCTTTGTGGCCTGTCTAAGCCACCAGGCAAACCCAAGAGTACTGGAGTAAGTAGTCTATCCCTTCTCCAGGGGAATTTCTCAACCCAGGAATTGAACTGGGATCTTCTGCATTATAGGCAGATTCTTTACCAGCTGAGCCAACAGAGAAGCCTCATTAGCACCCTACCTGGAGGCAAGAAAAAGACCCAGAGAACCCACCACTGTGCTGTTCCTCAAGTCCCAAGGGACATATCAAGCAAGCAGTCCATCTTCTTTCTACATTTCAGAGACATTCCCAGCTGGATTATTCTGTTATGTCTAGGGCTTTTCAGCTATAAGATAGAGAGCCTTCAAGGAATGGGGTGGCTCCATCTTGGCAGAAAGAGAAGGCCATGAGGAGAAATTTTTATGTGAAATATTTTTACTGTCAGGTGACTACATGTGCCACATAGCTCCATAGATGAATGCCTAGGGAGTGGCTGTTTCACTAAACACCTTGCTAAAATGTGAGACCAATGAAACCCAACAGAAAGTAGGAGGGATGCGTTTTCTCCCCAGCTTCTCCAGCAGGCTAAATGGGGATCCATTCATTATTGGTGACTTTGACCAAAAGAGTTCATTTCCAAGGTAGCCCTTGATATCCAGCATGGCATATCAAGGTCTTTCTGGTCCTCAAACAAAGCTGGTTGGTAGAAAATAAAAATCTCCACAGGAGCTGGATTTTCCCAGTAGTATCTGCACTTTGAATAGTAACCTATGAAACATGAAGACATTCCTAAGAGAAAAGTTCTTAAAAGTTGGAAGTCCTGGGTTAACCATGCCTATTTATTGTTAAAGGTTGCTGAAACTTGGAGTTTATATTATGCAATATTTCTAAAGTTATTGTATGTTAGTATTCAATTCAGTTCAGTTCAGTAGTTCACTCATGTCGGACTCTTTGCGACCCCATGAATCGCAGCACGCCAGGCCTCCCTGTCCATCACCATCTCCTAGAGTTCACTCAGACTCACGTCCATCGAGTCGGTGATGCCATTCAGCCATCTCATCCTCTGTCATCCCTTCTCCTCCTGCCCCTA
>NW_011495032.1:12750183-12778720 GCF_000754665.1 Bison bison bison
TTCTCCCGGCAATCTTGATTCCAGCTTGTGCTTCTTCCAGCCCAGCGTTTCTCATGATGTACTCTGCATATAAGTTAAATAAGTAGGGTGACAATATACAGCCTTGACGTACTCCTTTTCTGATTTGGAACCAGTCTGTTGTTCCATGTCCAGTTCTAACTGTTGCTTCCTGACCTGCATACAGGTTTCTCAAGAGGCAGGACAGGTAGTCTGGTATTTCCATCTCTTTCAGAATTTTCCACAGTTTATTGTTAAAATAATAGGATCTAATATTCAACAGACCCTATTAAATATAATACATGTGTTATCAACCTCTTCATAACACAGCATATATGGCATAGAGCCACTTTCCCAGCCACTTCATAGTTATCAGTTGAATTTAAGCATCTAAGTAGTGTCTCCAAGTGCCATTTTTTTTTAATTTCCACTGAAACATAGTATAGTGAAATATCTGAATGTGCATGAAAGCATCCTTATGTGGAGATTATGAAAGATATTTTCACTTTTCTGATTTTATAGCTTCCAAAATGTTGGGCTGTTTCATTATGGCATATAATCTGTGGGCATAACGCATTCTATGATGACTTATATGGACCAATGAGAATTTTGTGTTTTCCAATTTTATTTCTGAACATTTCCCCCTCTACTTTCCTGCTCAAATTCTTACTCTTAATAGGTCCAGGTCCTTACAGTTCTCTTCACACAATTAGTATAGCAGACTGCATTAGTCAAAAAAAAAAAAAAAATCACAGCAATATTTCCAGTCCCACACACTCTTCTAAAACACCACTATTGTTCATCAATTGGTTTTCCCCTTTAACCACAGCAAATTTTGTGGCCACTTTGATGAGCAGAATGTGACAGAAGTGATACCAACTGACTTTTAAGGTTAGATCATAAAAGTGACATGGCTTATAACTGGCTCTCTCAGGGTGCCTTTGTTACTGAACCAAATTTGAGTCTACTTTCTGGCACATGAAGCATGTCTGTTTCCCCAAAATTTCAGACTATGAAAAATTTTCCCCTACGTTTTATTTTAGTACTTCCATAAAGTATGCTTTGGGGAAATTCTTTAACATGACCTCCCTCTCTCTCTCCCCAAAGTAATGAAACTCTGTGCAAGAACAAAATGGAGTTCATCTCAGAGACAATTAGAGGTGAGTCTTTGTGTGAGAGAATTTGATAGATTATAAATTGACCTTGACAGGGGCATACTAGCCTTTCATCCTGTTTTTGACTCCTGTCTCCTACCTGTTTCCATTTTCATGTTTGCAACATGCTGCTTCCTGAAATGTGTCCCTAAACTCTGATCTCTAGTGGAAGCTTCAGAAAGGAGGGTAGAGAAGAAAGGGGCTTAGAGGAAATATTAAAAGGATAAGTTTGCTTGAGGGGACATGACTCAAATTTCATGCCTATTCAGCCCAGGTAACCTTTAGAGAGAGCAGACAAGAAATTACTAGTAAATATCTATGTAGTAAGGAAGAGAGTTCACTTAACAAGAGTATCATTTGAGCCATACATTTCTCCTCACAAATATTTGTGTGTGTGCCTGTCAGGGAGACAGTGCTGATGTCAGTGAGAAGGAGATGAAACATATGGGAAGGGAGGAAGACAGGTTTGGTCTGGCAGTGGTAGAATCAGGAATCTTCACTAGGGTACCTGCTCTCTATAGTGAGAACCAACAAATGTGGCTTATCTCACTTATTTTCCACTCATCAGCATCCATCATAAAATATTAATAACTCCCTAATTCCTGATAGGTTCTGAGGATGAGTGAAACTTAGTTTCAATCCATGAGAAAGATACCAAGGAAGTATGATACATCTTTCACCAAAAAATGATCTTAATTTTCACCTCTTTGCCTGGGTTCTTCTCGACCAATGTCAGATGGTAGAAATGGCACTGGGGCATTTTCAGGTCGCAGCACACCTTGAGGACTTCTGCTCTTGCTTTTGAAGCTCTATCAGCTGCTATACAAATAAGCCCAGGCTAGCAAGCTGAATTTTGGGGAGACATCTGGCCCGGTTCTTCCATCCCCAAACCAACAGCCATGTAAGAAAAACTATCCTTAAGTCAGCCAGACCCCAGGTTGCACATAAACTGACTATAGACACATGACTGTTCCCTAATAGGTCAACCCAAACTAGCTCAGATCAGTAGACTACTCCTCTGAATCTTAGGTTCATGATCAGTAATAAATGATTATGGTTTTAAGCCACAAAGTTTTGAGGTGGTTTCTTAAGCTGTGACTGTTAACTCATCCAAGGAGAAAGAAACATAAACAAATCAAGTAAGTGCAGTTTTAGAGGTAAGCCTAGGATGCTTGCATAGCCAGAAAGAGGGTGACTAATAAGCCTTATAGAGACTATGCATGGTTTAAAAGATAACTCTCAGGGAAGATTTAGGCATTAACCACATGGTGAGTGTATTAGTAGCAGAGCATATGTAGGGGCAAAAGCACACAAGTGAGCAGGAAGCGCCAAATGTGTGTAAGGAAATAAAGGCGCTATAGGGCTTTCAACATGCTGGCATGCGTGCGTGCTAAGTTGCTTCAGTGGTGTCCAACTCTTTGCAACACCGTGGCTGTAGCCCACCAGGCTCCTCTGTCCATGGGATTCCCATGGACAAGGGATATCCCAGGCAAGGGTAATGGAGTGGGTTACCAGGCCCTCCTTCAGGGGCTCTTCCCCATCCAAGTATGGAACTCTCATTCTCTTCTGTCTCCTGCCAATCTTCTGTCTACTGCATTGGCAGACGGGCTCTTTACCACTAGCACCACCTAGCGGGGCCCTTCAATATGTTTGAAAGTGAAAGTGAAGTCGGTCAGTCGTGTCCCACTCTTTTCGACCCCATAGACTGTAGCCTACCAGGCTCCTCTGTCCATGGGATTTTCCAGGCAATAGTACTGGAGTGGATTGCCATTTGCCATTTCCTCCAGAGGATCTTCCCAACCCAGGGCTCGAACCCAGGTCTCCCGCATTGTAGACAGACGCTTTACCTCACATCAGGGAAGTGAGGAAATCAAACAGAAAGGGGAGCAGAGTGTTGCCTTGTTAAGAAGCCTACATACCTAGTTCAGTAACCTTTCAAGGCTCGAGTCAGTCCCCACATTCTGAGGCTGACCTGTCTGCTCTCTGCTCAAAACTAGTGTCCACTGTTCTGGTTTTTCTTGCTTTCTGTAATATTCCTTATCTTTGCCTTTCACTGGGCATTTACACAGCCCATGGGAAATTATTTAGGTCTCATACTTGTAAATGTGTCAGCTGTGAGAGAGCTTTCTCATCTAAAGATTCCAGATTTGTTTTTGTCTCCATAACATCTCTGTTTCAGAACTGTAACAACAGCAGTTAATGAAAAGAATAATTCACCTCAACTAACATTTGTTGGCCATCAATTATTTTTGAGACAGCGTGTTCTCTGCTTTCCATTCAAATAGAGTGGGATTAATTAGATACGAAGACAAGTCCCTGGGGCTCTCTTGGGCCTAGAGCTTCAACTGCTCATCTGAATATGGCTGAGTATCAAAAACAAACCGAAGCTGCCAAACATCTCAGGGACGGGAAGCCATGGACCTACCGAGAGAGGCATAACACCAGCTCGGCATCCGCGGCCCTGTGTTTGGACCCGGTCCTTCCACTTGCTAACACTCTAAACTGGGGGAAATTCCTTGCTTCTCATAGGCTTGGCTTTAATGCTTATGAAAAATGTATAATAATATTTTTATTTCATTTTGATTAATTTAATTGAAGTAGCCACATATGACTAGCAGCTACTTTATTGAACAACACAACTCCAGAGTCTGAGCACCCTGGATTCATATCCTGTCTATCTCACTTCGTAGTTGTGTGACTTTGGGAAATACACTCAACCTTGTTGTGCCTTGGTTTCCTAATCTGTAAAATAATTATAAAAATATTTTAAAAGTTATTGGGAGGCTAAAATGAAATATGTGGGCTTAGTAGCTGATATGCAAAGAGCATTCAATAAATATACTTTGTTATTTTATTATTTCAAACATTTATAATTTCACAAATATATGGATTATCATTGTCTTCCTACAAAAGCTAATGAGACATGTGACACAGGTTTTATCTACCAATTCTGTGTTACAGATGAAGCACAGGAAGCTTAGGGCCTGACTTGAAGGGCAAAGGTATATGCGATCCAATAATACTTGAGTATTTGTTTGCTGGGTGTTCAGGATCTTCATGACACTGTGCAGAGCACAACCAGGGTTACAGAAGACATGTGTAACACAGACCCTTTTCTCAAGCTGCTTAGTGTCCAATGGCAAGATGAATTTTGATTCATGGGTGGTGGGGGGAGTAGGAATCAATGCTCTGATAGCTGCATGGTTCTGATCATGCCTATCAATGGTCCAGCAACATCCTTGGAGACAGTCCAATCTTCAACAGTGGCTCAGGAACTGCACCAGGCCCATAAAACTTAATATCTTATTAAATGCTCACACCCATCTTTAAACAGTATTAAAATTATCTGTGGTCCGCAAATGAGCAAACCAAGAATTTGAGAAGTAAAACAATTTGACCTAGGACACTATCTGGTCTGTGATTTGATTTTGTCCAACTTTTGAGCTAGTAAGCTAGCTTACTGTATTGAGGGTGTTGACAGAGGATACAAGAGTCTTGGATCAGAGACAAAAAGTTTATGACTCACAGCACAGCAAGCAGCATAGTTTAAATGGTTTCTCCTGAACCCTGAGTCCCATCACGTTCCCAGATGGGTGCTATGCATGTAGTAGGTTTGTATCACAGCTGGAAAACAGGGCATGGGAAATCTATCATCTTATAATGAGAAGCAAGCAAACTGCTTTGTTTCCAACGGAGACTTGACTTCATCCCCCAAGGTTGTTAGCAGAAAATATTACCCTGGAAAAGGGCTCGGTAGAGAGTGGTTGATGCTTTGCATGTGGGACCTACTCTGCTGGGAGGGTTCAGGGAGATTTAGGGCTTATGGCTGCCTCTCCCAAAGATCCCAAGCACAGGTGTTGCTAGTGGCAAAGAAACTGCCTGCCAATGCTGGAGACTTAAGAGACACAAGTTTGACCCCTAGGTCGGGAAGATGGCCTGGAGGAAGACAAAGCAACCCACTCCAATACTCTTGCCTGGAGAATTTCATGGGCAGAGGAGTCTGGCAGGCTACAGTCCATAGGGTCACAAAGAGTCAGACATGACTGAAGCAACTTAGCACAACAACAGCAAGAAGTGATTAATGGTCTTTGGTTTTAAATCCAATATAATATGGCAACTGCAAGTCACACAGGCAAATTCAACAGTCCTGCCCTCCTGGAGTGCTTTTGACATCACCCTGTGCCAGTACTATTTCAAATCCTAAAAGATGATGCTGTGAAAACTCAATATGCCAGCAAATTTGGAAAACTCAACAGTGGCCACAGGACTGGAAAAGGTCAGTTTTCATTCCAATCCCAAAGAAAGGGAATGTCAAAGAATGCTCAAACTACTGCACAATTGCAGTCATCTCACATGCTAGTAAAGTAATGCTCAAAATTCTCCAAGCCAGGCTTCACCGATACGTGAACTGTGAACTTCCTGATGTTCAAACTGGTTTTAGAAAAGGCAGAGGAACCAGAGATCAAATTGCCAACATCCGCTGGATCATGGAAAAAGCAAGAGAGTTCCAGAAAAACATCTATTTCTGCTTTATTGACTATGCCAAAACCTTTGACTGTGTGGATCACAATAAACTGTGGAAAATTCTGAAAGAGTTGGGAATACCAGACCATTTGACCTGTCTCTTGAGAAACCTGTATGCAGGTCAGGAAGCAACAGTTAGAACTGGACATGGAACAACAGACTGGTTCCAAATAGGAAAAGGAATACATCAAGGCAGTATATTGTCACCTTGCTTATTTAACTTAAATGCAGAGTACATCATGAGAAACACTGGACTGGAAGAAGCACAAGCTGGAATCAAGATTGTCGGGAGAAATATCAATAACCTCAGCTATGCAGATGACACCACCCTTATGGCAGAAAGTGAAGAGGAACTCAAAAGCCTCTTGATGAAAGTGAAGGAGTAGAGTGAAGAAGTTGGCTTAAAGCTCAACATTCAGAAAACGAAGATCATGGCATCTGGTCCCATCACTTCATGGGAAATAGATGGGGAGAGAGTATCAGACTTTATTTTTCTGGGCTCCAAAATCACTACAGATGGTGATTGCAGCCATGAAATTTAAAAATGGTTACTCCTTTGAAGGAAAGTTATGGCCAACCCAGATAGCATATTTAAAAGTAGAGACATTACTTTGCCAGAAAGGTCCATCTAGTCAAGGCTATGGTTTTTCCAGTAGTCATGTAGGGATGTGAGAGTTGGACTGTGAAGAAAGCTGAGCGCTGAAGAATTGATGCTTTTGAACTGTGGTGTCGGAGAAGACTCTTGAGAGTCCTTTGGACTGCAAGAAGATCCAACCAGTCCATCTTAAAGGAGATTGGCCCTGGGTGTTCATTGGAAGGACTGGGGCTGAAGCTGAAACTCCAATACTTTGGCCACCTCATGCGAAGAGTTGACTCATTGGAAAAGACCCTAATGCTGGGAAGGATTGGGGGCAGGAGAAGGGGATGACAGAGGGTGAGATGGCTGGATGGCATCACAGACTCGATGAACATGGGTTTGGGTAGATTCTGGGAGTTGGTGATGGACAGGGAGGCCTAGCGTGCTGTGATTCATGAGGTTGCAAACAGTCGGACACGACTGAGAGACTGAACTGAACTGAACTGTGCCAATCAAACTTACCTTTTTATAAAAAGTTTAAAAGACCTCGATTTTTTACCTGCAATCTGCATACAGTATTTCCAATACTTATAAAATATTTCAAATACAATGTCATCCTAATTTTATATGAAATGCAGAGGAAATTTACATGCCCTGTCCAAGGCAAACCAGAAACTTGGCCTCAGGAAAATGTATCACAATTTATTTTTCTCTCCTTACCTTCTGTCTTTCTCATTTCCTTATTATATTCATGTTCAACATTCTTTCACAGAAAAAGCTGGCCTTTCACTGCTGTCAGCAATCACAATGCAACCTTTCTGACACAGATCCATTTCCCTGTAGTGTCCAGCACTGAGCCCCGTGACACCCAGAAACAATCAATACCTCTCAGCTTCCCGTGTTTATCTTTCGTGGGTGCCCAAGGAGATTCATAGGAGGCTGACACTTTAATACAAAAATATCTGCTAAAAGAGCAAGAAAAATAAATTAGTCTAGGGAAAATTTAGCTAAAATTGGGCAATTTTTATAGCATTTAGAGGATTATTCTCTTTCATTAAGCAGAATGTAAATGATCAAACAAGTTATTTGATTTCATAAAGGGAAAAGTCATTGTATAGTTCTCAAACAAGCAAAAGAGACACAGATGTATAGAACAGTCTTTTGGACTCTGTGGGAGAGGGAGGGGGGGATGATTTTGGAGAATGGCATTAAAACATGTATAATATCATATAAGAAACGATACGCCAATCCAGGTTTGATGCAGGATACAGGAAGCTTGGGGCTGGTGCACTGGGATGACCCAGAGGGATGGTATGGGGAGGGAGATGGGAAAGGGGTTCAGGATGGGGGAAACACGTGTACACCCATGGCAGATGCATGTTGATGTTTGGCAAAACCAATACAATATTGTTAAAGTAAAATAATAATAATAAAAATAGTATGATGTACCATCAAGTACAAAAGGGTTTGTTTCTCATTCATTAGCCCCTGCAAATAGGATCTTTTGATGCGTCCTCTTGGGACTTCCCAAGATATTTTACCACATTTGTGAAAAACTCTTTTTTTCCCTATTTTCTACATGAGTCACAAATGAGCACCCAGCTAGTTATTATAGTATGTGGGGGCTCAGTCAACCCTTATCAGGGCCAGGACATATGAGCAGAACCATTGCTTGTGGCAGTGTTTGCTTCTGAACATTTTACAAGAAATTATAGGGAGGGATGACAGCTCTAAAACAGCTTTTTGCTGCTATGGGAGGCCTGAACATTAATTATAACTCTTTAGAAAATTGTTCTAATGACTTTGTGGATAAGGAGAGATGTCAAGAACTCCCTAAGTCCTCTTCTGATTCAAATTTCACTAATAAGTTGATGTGTTAGAACTCTCCCTCCTTAACTGAAGGATTACTTTCTCCTGCCTTCTATTTAAGTGGAGTCTTTAAAGCAGAGAAATTATTTTTTAACACTTTATGTATCTTAATTGGTAAAAGTTAAGTGTTGCATTGTTTTTCTTTCACTGGATTATACATTCCTTCAAAATGAATGGAAAGGAAGTATCATTAGTTGAGTATCTACTATGTGCTAGACACTGTAGTTTCATATTTGTAATCCTCACAATGCCAGAAGCTGAGTATTATTATCTTCATTTTATTTTATTGTTTCCAGTTTATTTGTTTTTATTGAAGCATAGTTGATTTACAATGTTACAATGAAAATGTTAGTTTCAGGTGTATAGCATAGTGATTCATTTTTATAAATTACACTTCATTAAAAGTTTTTCCAAGATAATGGCTACAGTTTCCTGTGCAATAAGTATGTCATTGTTACTTACATGTTTTATACACAGTACTTAGTATCTCTTTCCCTTATCCTTATCTTGCCCCTTCTCCATTTCTCATCACACTACTAACCACGAGTTGGTTTTCTATACCTGTGAGTCTGTTTTGCTATATACATCCATTTCTTTTATTCTTTTAGATTCCACAAATAAGTGATACCATTTAGTATTTTTCTTATTTCACTAAGCATAATATTCTCTAGGTCCATTCAAGTTGCTGCAAATGAAGACTTTTACTCTTTTTTATGGCTGAGTGATATGCCATATTTATATGTATTTATATATCACAGTTTCTCCATCCCTATATCTATTGATGAGCACTTGGTTTGCTTCCATATCTCGGCTATGGAAATAATGCTGCTAGGAATATTGGAGCACATGCACCTTTTCAAATTAGTGTTTTCATTTTTTTCTGGATATATCCCCAGGAGTGGGATTGCAGAATAATATGGTAGTTCTATTTTTAGTTTTTCTTAAGAACCTCCATACTGTTTTCCATAGTGGCTACACACATTTATATTCTTAGCAATAGTATAGGAGGGTTCCCTTTCCACAACCATCCTGATCAGCATTTGCTTTTTTGTAGATTTTGGATGGTGGCCATTCTGACAAGTGTGCAACGGTACTGTGTTGTTGTTTTGATCTGTATTTCTCAAATAATCAGTGCTTTGAAACTCTTTTAATGTACCTGTTGGCCATCTGTATGTCTTCTTAGGAAAACTGTCTATTTAGGTCTTCTGTCCATTTTTTATTGGGTTATTTGTTTTATTGATATCGATTTTCATGAACTGCTTATATATGTTGGATATTAACCCCTTGTCGGTTGTCAGTGGCAAATATTTTCTCCCCGTCCATAGGTTGGCTTTTAATTTTTTTGATGGTTTCCTTTGCTAAGCAAAAGCTTTTAAGCTTAATTACATCCCATTTGTTTATTTTTGCTCTTATTTTCATTTTAGAAAATGGATTTAAAATATTGCTACAATTTATGTCAGGGTTCTGCCTATGTTTTCCTCTATGAATTTTATGGCTTCGGGTCTTACATTTATGTCTTTAATCCATGTCTTTAATCCATGTCTTAATTTATGTCTTTAATTTGAGCTGGTTTTTATTTTGTTTTTATGGTATAAGGAAATGTTCTAATCCCATTTTTTTACATGTAGCTGTCCAGTTTTGAAGAAGAGATTGTCTTTTTCTCCATTATATGTTCTTGTTTCCTTTGTCACAGATTAATTGACCATTGGTGCACGAGTTTATTTCTGGGCTCTCTGTTCTGTTCCATTGATCTGTGTGTCTGTTTTGTGCCAGTACCAGGTTGTTTTACAACATAGTTTAAAGTCTTAGAGGGTGATACCTCCAGCTTTGTTCTTTTCTCTCAAGATTGCTTTGGAAATTCAGGATATTTGTGGTTCCATATGAATTACAGAGTTTCTCTAGTTCCTTCAAAAATGTCATATTTAGATAAGAGTTAAGAAGTTGAAAGTGTTACAATATCTGCCCATGTTCACAGAGCTGAAAAGAGGTCAGGCTGGTACCTAACTCTGGGGCTGTCCCCAACTCTGTGTCCTTCTGTTTGGACACTGCTGTCTTGGTCTCTCTGCAGATAATGCTGACCTGCCTGCTTCAATGTCATACAATAGAGCAGTAACCTGTGGTCTAATGCTCACCTCATATGTGGACCATGTTGTATTTTAACCTCTTTACTTCATTCCTGATGGATTACCACTGCAGAGATGTAGACATTTTGTCACAGATTTAGAGACTCTGAGATTCAAAGTGTGGCCCTTTCAGAAAATTGGCCACCTCTGGTCTTCAAACATCATTTTGCAAGACAGAAAGAGGCCTCAAGGTAGAAGTGACTTGACTGCATGAGTACCTGAGAGACAGATGGGGCTGGGAAGAGGACCTCACAGCTTCCATCCCACCAGCTCAGCTCCTCTCACAAGGCCTGAGTTCCGAGATGCAGGGCTGTCAGTGAAAACTTAAGAAGTCTTTTTCATGAGGAAATCTGCAGGACACAAAAAAACACAGTGTTGTTTCAGGGCCCAGGGACCAAGTGTGACACACAAGGCAGAAACAAGCAGTTTTCCAGTTGTGTGGGGAGACCGCAGAGAGTAGGCATGAGGAAGTTTTCAGGGACCACATGACACCTGGAGCAGGAAGACATGCCTGGACAAAGAAGTAGCTCTTCATGCCAGGATCCTGGCCACCAAACTCTGGGAGGAGGGGCACACTGGACTCCTGAAAGCCACGCTCCAGCCTCTTCAGTTCAGTTCAGTTCAGTGGCTCAGTCATGTCCAACTCCTTGTGACCCCATGGACTGCAGCACACCAGGCTTCCCAGGCCTCATAAGACAAAGGGGCCAAAGATGGAATGGGGGTCTTTATTATACAGCTACAGGACATAAGCCAGAGAGCTCCAAAAATCAATGTGATTTCAGAAACATTTACTTCGTTAAGCAAGAGAAATCCAGTTTATGTAAGTGATGATGTTATATAATTCTTGTTTTTTTTTTTTCTTTTACTTAGGAAAAGGCTAAATTTAGGTCACATGATAGTAATTCCCCTTCCAGGAACCAAATATATTGTAGGCTAGGGGTGAATGCTTTGGAAGCTAGGATGGGGCACAGTGTTCTAACAGGGTCTCCTGAATCCATCCTTGGTATTCTCCACAGAACCAGTGGGAGTGAAGGACTGTGAGCTGACAAACATTGAACAATTCACTAAGTACATAGATGTTCACCCTCACAGGGCCGAAAACACCCAGTTGTGTGTAGGAAAGGAATGAACATAGTAACCTGGGGTTTGAGTAACAGGCAAAGGCTGCCATTTATTCAAATGTCAGGAAAACTTTCAGGGAAAAGTGACTTCTGAGATTTTTCTTCCAGACTAGTCAGAACGAGTTGGACAGAACAGAGAAGTTGAGACACCACTCAAGTTGTACACTCCTTGAGAACAAAGCTTGTGTACATTGTAATAGTTTTAGTAAAACTGTTAATATCTAGTTTTTATGAAAATCAAGGTACATGGTGATTCATTCTTTCATTCCTCCTACATTCACTGACTATCCACAACCCCCTGGCACAGCTTGGAGGTACATGGCGTGGAGGTACACAGAGGTACAAGGTACATGGCAATTCATTCTTTCATTCTTCTGATGTTCACTGACTATCCACAACCTCCTGGCATATCTTCAACGTGCTCACTCTGAGATACGGGAGCAACTCAGCCGCATCAGTAAATGTGAGAGGCAAGTTGTGCCAGGTGTGTTAAGCACTGACAAGGAAACAATAAAATCACTTACTCTGTTTCTAGCATAGACCACATTTTAGGAGAAACACTAAACAAATGTAAGACATGGCAGTTGTATTAGTCCTTTTCTTTTCCACAAAAGAGCTACCAGTGGGGGCTATTCCAGCAATTATTTTAAAGATATCTAATTTTCCAATTTCAAAAAGAAATCTTTTTAAAAGAATGAAAATTTTTTTGGCCGGGCGGGGCCGGAGCCAGGGGGTGCAGCTAGAGAGCCCCTGAGCAGCGGCGGGAGAGCAGCACACAGCCTCCGGGAGCCCACTTAAAAAAAAAAAAAAAAAAGAATGAAAAATTTTCATTTAATTAAATATTGTACTAGACATACTGCAGGACACCTGGCAACTGTTTTGGATTATTTTTCAGTCCTAGCTCTATATCCCACAGATAATTAGGGAAAGAACAAGTTAGAAGAGTTAGAAATCCCTACTGCTGCTGCTGCTGCTGCTAAGTTGCTTCAGTCGTGTCCGACTCTGTGCGACCCCAGAGACGGCAGCCCACCAGGCTCCCCCGTCCCTGGGATTCTCCAGGCAAGAACACTGGAGTGGGTTGCCGTTTCTTTCTCCAATGCATGAAAGTGAAAAGTGAAAATGAAGTCGCTCAGTTGTGTCCGACTCTTAGTGACCCCATGGACTGCAGCCCACCAGGCTCCTCCATCCATGGGATTTTCCAGGCAAGAGTACTGGAGTGGGGTGCCATTGCCTTCTCCATAGAAATCCCTAGTCAGAGGCAAAAAACTTGAGGTGAAGAGAATAGAAAAATGTCCTCAGGAAGAAGTACATTCTTAAGTAAGGAGTTTCCCCAAATGTTGCTGAAGTAAATGACCTATAATTTTGACTATACAAGCCAGATAAACACAACTCACCACACTGCTTTGCTGTTCACACTGCACAGCCAGAAAAGTTTCAAATGAAAGGATGTTTCCCATCAGAAAATGTGTCAAATTTTACATTGAAACCTACTAGAAAAAGAAGGCAAGATTCACCCTACAGATACATTTTCTGGATAAATTTATTCCTTGAAGCAAGTACACATGGCCAAGCACAAATAATTGGCTCATTTATCTGGGATAAGCCTCATTTCATGGGCCAGCATAAACTAATCCTGACTTCTTACATATTCTGTAGAAAGCATATCATCACTGATAATAAATTCATAAATTCCTACTTTTTTGGCTTAGTTCCTTGAGGAAAAAGAGATAATATTTATTTTTTAGTCTTTTCCCTAGAATCCAGGTTAATGCCTGACACATATTTGTTGAATGAATAAATGAATGAATAGCAGGAGTTAGGAACAACTTCTGATCAGAAGTCAATATTGAAAGCAAAGACACAGACACGTGAATCTGCCTTCAACCCTCTTGCAGGGTCCTTAGGTTCTCCTGTCATCTCAGATCATAAGCTTTCCACACACTAAAATTAGAGGCCTGTGAAGATCCCTTGCAGGACACCTGTTGTATAGAAAAGGCTTTCTATACTCTGAGAAGCTTAGCCACTATTCACTAAGTTCATGCCATGTTTTCACAAAGGTGAAGATAGACAGGGTACATTCCTTGATATAAGATCTCTTTCAATTTAACTGGAGAAATGAGACAGCAAAAGCATAACAAAATAGTGAGCAAGTTTGCTATAAATAGCAAAAAGCTATTACAAAGTGGTGTGTGAGATACAAAGGAACACACGAACATTGTTTTGGCCTTGAGAAGACTGCGGAGGCAATCCCTACTCACTTGCGCCATCACAGGTAACAGCAACACCAATATCTGGTGCACAGAAAGGAGCCAGAATTGGTGGAATTGAGCTCAAGCCCCTCCCACTTCATTGTGTGGGGCAAGTTCAATAACTCAGGGTTGGATCCAGATTTTCTGTACTTAAGGTTTATACTGTTTTGATGTGTCATCATTAAGTTAAAAGAATGCAATTGTAAACTGAATTATAAGAGTGATTATTAAGAATTAAAAAGTATAAATCATAAGATATTTCTGGAGACATGGACAGTCTGATCCCTTTTTCTCTTGAATACTAGAAATTTTCAAATAGAAATGTTTTCTGGGGGTAGTCTAGTTTCATATCCATAACTGGAACAACTCCCAGAAGCACTGGCAGGACCTTGCACAAGTAAGACACTGAAAGGTTAAACTTCCCAGGGAATTTGCCTTTTCAAATCTCTTAAATTCTTGCTATCTCTCTTTTTTTTTTTTTTCTAACAATGCTGCATGGCTTGTGGGATCTTAGTTCCCTAACCAGAGATGAGTTCAGGGCCACAACAGTGAAAGCACTGAGCCCTAAACACTACACCACCAGGGAACTCCAATTCTCAATATTCTTACTTATAAAACGCATAACAATAAATCTCAGAACACTGGTTCTATAAGAATAAAATAAAAAATACACATGAAATTACTTCAGTTAGCTAAACTTTTGAAGATTGAGAGTATGTGTGCAGTGTTCCATGTTGGCTAGAGCCTGCGTGCAAGACATCAAAACCAGGATTGACATGGAGAAAAGAGTGGTGTGAAGAAGGCTAAGGACTATGTGCTGGCTGGACAACAATGATGTGAGAACAAGTCAGAAACTTGAATTGTATCCTAAGAGCCAATGAAGTAGGAGACAGTAGAGATATCAATGGCTAAATCATTCTGATATAATTAAAGGAGTATTTTGAAAAATGAATTTAGGGTATAATTGTGACATATCGTTATCAGGCATTTGGTACTTTAGGTCAAATATGCAAATATAAAAATTATGTCTGATATTGGAAATGAAAACACTGTCTTGTGAAATGGAGGACTGGGCATATAGGTTTTAACAAGGATTTGAAAAGTGATTAGAAAATATCCTGAAAACTGAAAGAATAGGTTTGTGATAATTCTGTGCAGAACACTTTGAGACAGGCTGAGATCTGGAACCATTTGCTGCAGTGCTTGCACCTGGACAAAATTCTCCTCCAGCAACAAAATACAAAGAAAGTATAGGAGACTAAAATAACTGCATGCATGTGCAGTTGGAGCAAATTCTGGACAATAAGATAAAAGAGACCAAAAATCCCAGTTGTCACTTCTGAAGAGCGGGTAACAAAAGCAGAGTACTGTGCCTGCCCCCTGCATACAACACCACTAAAGGGGTGGGCAAACCACATACACCACCCTCCTCCAGCCTGACCCCTAGACACACCCCTGCCTTCACTCCTTACAAGGAACCAGCTCATCCCCCTCCACCCTCAGGAAGCAAGCAAGCAAAGGAAAATGCTTCTTGTTCTCATTCCCCCCTGCTATAGCAGGAACCCCAGTAAAGCCTTCCCTGAATCTTTGCTGGCCTCTTATCAATTTCTATTGCTTGGGGAAAGCCAAGAACTCTGATGGGTAACACCTTGACTCCTGGAGGGTATCTGATAAGAAAATAGCTGTATACCTATTAGAAGGAGACACCAAGGGTAGAAGGGCTAGATGGCCATAGACCAATAGAATTGGCCACAGAGTAAAAGAATCAGGGATGACCTGGATGACCATGATGGTGTGGTCACTCACCTTGAGCCAGACATCCTGGAGTGTGAAGTCAAGTAGGCCTTAGGAAGCATTACTACAAGCAAAGCTAGAGAGGTGATGGAATTCCAGATGAGGTATTTCAAATTCTAAAAGATGATGCTGTTAACCTGCTGCACTAAATATGCCAGCAAATTTGGAAAACTCAGCAATGGCCACAGGACTGGAAAATATCAGTTTCCATTCCAATCTCAAGGTAGGGCAATGCCAAAGAATGTTCAAACTACTGCACAATTGTACTCATTTCACATGTGAGCAAGGTAATGCTCAAAATTATTCAGCTAGGCATCAACAGTACATGAACCGAGAACTTCCAGGTGTACAAGTTGGATTGAGAAAAGGCAGAGGAATCAGAGATGAAATTAACAACATTTATTGGATCATAGAAAAAGCAAGAGAATCCCAGAAAAACATATATTTCTGCTTCATTGACTATGCTAAAGCCTTTGACTGCATGGATCACAACAAACTGTGGAAAATTCTTAAAGAGATGGGAATACCAGGCCACATTACCTGCCTCTTGAGATACCTGTATGAAAGTCAAGAATAAACAGTTAGAACCAGACATGGAACAATGGATTGGTTTGAAACTGGGAAAGGAGCATAGCAAAGGGCTGTATATTATCACCTTGTTTAATGAACTTATATGCAGATTACATCATGCAAAATGCTGAGCAAGATATATCATAAACTGGAATCAAGATTGCTGGGAGAAATATCAACAACCTCAGATATGCAGATGACACCACCCTAATGGCAGAAAGTGAAGAGGAACTAAAGAGCCTCTTGATGAAGGTCAAAGAGGAGAGTGAAAAAGCTGGCTTAAAACTTAATATTCAAAAAACATAGATCATGGCATCTGGTCCCATCACTTCATGGGCAACAGATGGGGAAAAATTGGAAACGGTGATAGGTTTTATTTTCTTGAGGTCCAAAATCACTGTAGATGGTGACTGCAGCCATGAAATTAAAAGATGCTTGCTCCTTGAAAATAAAGCTATGACACACCTAGACAGCATATTAAAAAACAGAGACATCATTTTACCGACAAATATCCATATAGTCAGAGCTGTGGTTTTTCCAGTAGTCATACACAGATGTGAGAGTTGGAGCGTAAAGAAGGCTGAGCACTGAAGGATTGATACTTTCAAACTGTTGTGCTGGAGAAGACTCTTGGGAGTCTCTTGGACAATGAGGAGATCAAACCAGTCAATCCTAAAGGAAATCAACCCTGAATATTCATTAGAAGGACTGATGGTGAAGTCAAAACTCCAATACTTTGGCCACCTGATATGAAGCATTGGCTCATTGGAAAAGACCCTGTTACTGGGAAAGATTGAAGGCAAAAGGAGAAGAGGGCAAGAGAGGATGAGATGGTTAGATAACATCACTGAGTCAATGGACATGAGTTTGACCACCTCCTTGAAGAGAAGCCCAGCAGTCCATGGGATCACATGCAGTCCATGGAGTCACAAAGAGTGGGACACAATTCAGTGACTGAACAACAACAACAAGCATTGAAGCATCAGCTTTCACATCTGTAAAATGGATAATATAATAATACCTGCCCTCAACTTTTTATTTATTCATATATTTTTTATAGGGGTACACTGAGAAAAGACTTGAGAGAGATATCCTCCAATGAGTTTTTATTTTGTTTCTTGGAGTCTATATTTTGTTTGTGGGGTAAGATGAGGCAAGAATGACCAAGGTTGCTTTTTGTTCATTATCTCTTTGCATGTATGTGTGTGTGTGTCTGTCTGTCTGACTGATCACCCAAATGTGGCTAAGTATATATACAGCCTCTGCTCTCTTTCACTGACCAAACAGCACTCTTTCCAAGAAATTGTATTCTAATAAATAGAATTCATGACCTTGCCCTTCACTTCCCAAACAATAAGATTTGTTTTCTCTGATTCTCTGTTTAATCTGGGTAAACATTTTATTTTTAATAGGCAAACACAGCCTATTTCTGAAGGATGTCTCTGAAAGCACATCTACATTTTTCATCATATTTTCTGCATGTTTTTTTTTTAAACTGACATTGAAATAGAACACCCAAAGAGGTTCAGTGGGCCAATAAAGCAAATGTCTTTTTTTAAAAATGCTTGTGACATGATCTGAATGTCCGCATCATTCCCACTCAGACCCTCAGCTCCCATTGCATGTACATCAGAGTTCTCAACATTAACATATTCATATGTGACTGGCCTCAAAATTTCATTTTCCTTTAGCAAATCAATTTTAGCCAATTTTCCCCAAGGAATATGCAGTGAGATTTCCAGTCTTAGATGTAAAATGCACTCTAGGGACCATAGCACCTCTGGGATGTGGCCCACAAGTCTTCAAAGAATTCATGTCCTCTGCCAACTACTGCATGTCCATAGTAAACACTAGTTTGCCTTCTCTCAAAATCTTGAAACTGGTATGAACTGTGCATTCATTCAAGTACTTGACAGATTTATTTAAGAGTTTCTATTTGGGGATTTTTTTTTTTTCTTAAAAGACTTAAAATCCAAACAAACTGCATGTGCTTAATGACAAAGGGGAGCTGAGCCTACTAGGATACTTGAATGTGCTGCACTCATTCCCAGCCCCTAGAGAGACAATGCAAAACAAGACCAAACTTTGCAAAGGAGAGAGAGGGTTTTTGTGGGTTTTTTTTTTTTTTTTTTTTCAGTTGGTTTAGCTTGTTTTTTTGTTTTTTGTTTTTTTTGCAATTTCAGTTTCTATTTTTTATTTTTGCTGTGAAGGTAAATTACTTTGTGAAGGTATTAGAAGTGGCCCTTTGACAGCCAGATAGGACTGAAGTAAAATTTCCATTTTAGTCAAACTGGCTTCACGCACTGCAATTTTCTTTATCCCCCAGTTTCAATTCAAGGCTCCTCTAGTGATATCACACTCAATCAAAGCTGACAGGTTATTTCTATTAAAGTTTGGGATTGAATGGAGACTAACTAGAAGAGTACTTCTATTGCTAATATTTCATTCCAGGGGCAGAAGGCAATACTTGGGTAGAGCTAAGAAGATAAAATTTCTAGTGCTGTTGAAATTGAAAAACAGCTTGTTAGGGTAATTCAGTTTATTTAAATAAAATCAGTTTATTTTGATGTCCCCTCTGCACTACAGAGCTCCTAACTCCTTTGTTGCTCCTGCCTGCCTGCACTTTCCTGAGACTCTTAATCATTACTCTCTCAGGAGACCTAGACCTTTACACTGGGAAAAGAGGACAGCAGTGACAGAGTCTACCGACCTGCCAATTCCTGGTCTTTGTGCAGGAGGAGAATCCATCTAATTGGATAATCTCTGGAGGGGAGGGGGAAAAAATGCACATTTATGCTTTACACAGGCTTTAACTACCCTGTTACGTTGGGTTCAAGTGTTAAAAAAAAAATTTTTAAAAGCTAATTCCCAATCATTACATTGGCCTCTGTGAAAGCCAAAACTGCCACTAGGTGTATATAAAGAGTTCAGAGGAAGATAAAATAACAGTTAATTAGACACACATATAAGTGTGTAACTATTGCTTTTCCTTTTGGAAAAGAGAAAGTGAAACTCAACTAAAAGTCAAGTTCTTTTATTTTTTATTAATGTATTTCTCAGGTGGCTCAGTGGTAAAAAAGCCACCTGCCAATACAGGAGATGCTGGAGATGCAGGTTTTATCCCTGGTTAGGGAAGTGGCAACCCACTCCAGTACTCTTGCCTAAGAAATCCCATGGACAGAGGAACCTGGTGGACCACAGTCCATGGGGTCACAAAGAGTTGGACACAACTGAGTGAATGAGCACACATATTTTTTTAAATTATTTATTTATTTATGTGGCTGTGTCAGGTCTTAGGGTTTCCAGGGTTGCTCAGTGGTAAAGAATCTGCCTGCCAATGCAGGAGATGCATCAATCCCTGGGTCAAGAAGGAAATGTCAATCCACTCCAGCATTCTTGCCTGGAACCGCCCATGGACAGAGTAGCCTGGTAGGCTACAGTCCATAGGGTCGCAAAGAGACAGACACTGCTGAGCACCAGCACACACCAAGTCTTAGTTGTGGCACTCAGGATCTTCAGTCCTCACTATGGGATGTGGGATCTTTTGTTGCTGCATACAGACTTTTCAGTTGTGGCATGTGGGATCTAACTCCCTGACCTGGACCCCCTACATTGGAAGCATGGAGTCTTAGCTATGGACTATCAGGAAAGACCTAGTTAAGTCCTTTTAAAACAAGCGTTTGTTTGTCAGAGGTACAGAAGATGATTTTGCAGAGGTCTAAACTTCAAAAGCAAATCAAAAAGCCCCTAAAAGTATATTTGCCAATATAAACAAAATGAGGCCATCATGCTTTTATGCATCCATCAATACTGAAGGAGCATCTATAGACATATAACATCTGTGTAAATAGCACTTTGCTCAGCACTGTGGCCAACTTAAAGTTTGGGAGATAAAAATATTGAATTTGGATGTATCCCAGCACATACAACTTCCACAGCTCAGATATTAAAATGGGAGGAGGTGGAGTTTCAGGGCTGAAAAGAATACTTTCTGGGTCAGTTGAAAGTTCATTGTATATCATAAGCTCTTTATATCATAAGTTCAGCAGTTCAGGTTCTTGCTCTGACTCTGTCCCTATTTAGCTGTATGATGAGAGGCAATGGTATAACCTTTCCCAGTTTTCCTACCTGTAAAAATGAGGGTTATATACAATGATCCAATTCTATAAGAACTTCCATTTGTAACATGTGTAAGATTTTAGCAGAGATAAACACTATGGATAATTAAGAAAGGCTCTGTCATTCATAAAAGGACCATGAGTCTCTACCATGGACTAGGGCAGAGCTAGTGCTAAGGTGAAGACATGAGCAAAGTAGGCATGGTTTCTGCCTAGCAACTCACATCACCATGAGAGACTGTGAAATAGCAAACTAGCATGCAAATAAATGCAGAGTAGCAAACTGAGTTAAGTATTAAAAAGATTAGCAATATAGTACTAGGAGAGAATCAGAAGATTGACTTTTAAAATATTATTCTCAATGTTATGATACTGATAATAGTGTTTAGGATTTATTGAATACTTTCTCCTTTAAAATATTTAGATTTATTTATTTGGTTGTGCCAGATCTTAGTTGCAGGATCTTTGATCTTCACTGTGACATGTGGGATCTTTAGCTGTAGCAGGGGAACCCTCAATTGCAGTATGTAGTTCCCTGATCAGGGATCAAACTTGAGCCCCTTGAATTGGGAGTGTAAAGCCTTAGCCATTGGACCACCAGGGAAGTCCCTGAATACTTTCTTTATATCCCACCCATTGTTAAGCATTTTGTGTTTATAATTTTATTTAATTTTTAAATCAACACTTTGAAAGAAACAGTGAAATTGTTAGTCACTCAGTCGCATCCAACTCTTTGCAATCCTATGGACTGTAGTAGATCATCAGGCTCCTCTGTCCACTGTATTCTCCAGGCAAGAATACTGGTGTGGGTAGCCATTCCCTTCTTCAGAGGATCCTCCCGAACCAGGGATCAAACCCAAGTCTCCTGCATTGCAGGCAGATTCTTTACCACATGAGCCACCAGGGAAGCCCTCATCCCCTTGAGGTAAGTGTAATTATTAAACTCATGAAAGCAGAGGAGGAATCTGAGTTGATGGATTAAGTAACTTACTTATCTGACTTAGAAAGTGGTAAATGCAGAATCTGATCAAGTCTCTTTAAATACAAACTTCATTTCATTTTAATAACTGGTTTTTTTCTGTCCTCTACTGAAAAGATTTGCTTTAATTTATTTTTCCTTTCCCCCTACAGTAATACGGAAAATTGAACATTTTATTCCTATTCCTCAAATGATTATCCTTAATTTCTAATAAATATTATTGAAACATAATTTATGTACAATAAGATGCATAGAATTTAATAATGCAGTTTGGTGAATTTTGACACACATATGTGTAACCACCACAATAAACAAGACATGAAACATTTTCATTACCCTTAAATTAACATTATTATGCCATTTTTCAGGCTATCCCACTCTTCCCAGCCCCAAGCAACCATTGACCTCCATTCTGTCATTAAAATTCAGATTTAGATTTCCTAGGTAATCATATAAATGTATTTTACTGTATGTACCCCCTTTTATCTGCTTCATTCATTGTTTGTGTATAAGATTCATCCATGTTGTTACATGTATTGGAGAGTTAATTCTGCATTATTACTGAGGTATATTCATTGCTATGGAATTATCACAATTTGTTTATTCATCAGTTGATAGGCAGTTGGATTGCTTCCAGATGTTCAAGCTGGATTTAGAAAAGGCTAAACCAGGAGATCGAATTGCCAATATCAGTTGCATCATTGAAAAAGCAAGAGAATTCCAGTAAAACATCAACTTCTGCTTCATTGACTATACTAAAGACTTTGACTGTGTGGATCATAACAAACTGTGGAAAATCCTTAAAGAGGTGGGACTACCATAGCACCTTACCTGCCTCCTGAGATACCTGTATGAAGGTCAAGAATCAACAGTTATAACCAGACTTGGAACAGTGGACTGGTTCCAAATTGGGAAAGGAGTAAGTCAAGGCTGTATATTTTCATCTTGTTTATTTAAGATGTACTCTTTATATGAAGAGTACATCATGCAAAAGCTGGTCTGGTTCAACCAGCACAAGCTGGAATCAAGATTGTTTGGAGAAATATCAGTAACCTCAGATATGCAGATGATACCACCCTAAAAGCAGAAAGCTAAGAGGAGCTAAAGAGCCTCTTAATGCAGGTAAAAGAGGAGAGTGAAAAAGTTGGCTTAAAACTCAACATTCCAAAAACAAAGGTCATGACATCTGGTCCCATCACTTCATGGCGAATAAATGAGGAAACAATAGAAATGGTGACAGACTTTATTTTGGGGGGGCTCCAAAACCACTGCAGATGGTGACTGCAGCCATGAAGTTAAAATACGCTTGCTCCTTGGAAGCAAAGCTATCACACACCTATACGGTATATTAAACAGCAGAGACATTACTTTGCCAACAAACGTTTATACAGTCAAAGCTATGATTTTTCCAGTAGTCATCTATGAATGTGAGAATTGAACCATAAGAATACTGAGCCCTGAAGAATTGATGCTTTTGAACTGTGGTGTTGAAGACTCTTGAGAATCCCTTGGACTGCAAGGAGATCCAAACAGTCCATCTTAAAGGAGATCAGTCCTGAATGTTCATTGGAAGGACTGGTGCTGAAGCTGAAGCTCCAATACTTTGGCCACCTGATATGAAGAGCTGACTCATTAGAAAAGACCCTGATGCTGGGAAAGATTGAAGGCAGGAGGAGAAGGGGACAGCAGAGGACAAGATCACTGGATGGCATCACCGACTCAATGGATATGAGTTTGAGCAAGCTCTGGGAGATGATGAAAGACAGGGAAGCCTGACATGTTGCAGTCCATGGGGTCCCACAGAGTCAGACACGACTGAGTGACTGAACAACAACAGCAATATAGAAACACAACTCTTTTGTCCATTGACTTTTTTTCTGAAGTCTTGACAAATTCACTCATAGTTTTAGTAGCTTTTTTGCAGATTTAATAGGATTTTTAAAATTCATGTTACCTTAGAGAGAAAACCATTTATATATATGTAATTTAATTTTTATGGCTTTGTTTCTTTTTCATGCCCAATTTCTCTTTCAGAAAATGTGGAATGAAAGTGATTAGAGTGAATATTCTTTCTTTGTGCTTGATCTCAGGGAAGAAAATTTTAGTCTTTTACAGTTAGGCATAAATAATAATGTAGTACTTTGAGAGGGGGATACATTTTCTTTATCAAGTTGAATAAGTTTCTTTTCAGAGAGATTAAAAAGCATAAAAAATAGTTAATTTTATCAGATGATTACTATACAACTATAAAGATAATACTGATTTCTCCATTATTTTGCTAATGAAGTGAATCATAATGACTAATACCTTAAATATTAAATCAAACTTGAATCCTTAAACACCACACATGATTGTAATGCATTGTTCCCTTTATTTTTTCAAATTCCATGTGCTAATAATATGTGTTATTGGTTGAATTGTGTCTCTGAAAAAGATGTGATGAGTCCTAGCCTCCAGATTCTATAAAGTCTTAACATATCTGAGGTCATTTGGGTGCATCCTAAACCAATATGATTGACGTCTTATAAAAAACAGAAACTTAGACACAAACACACATGCACAGAGGGAAGATGATGTGAAAATGGAAGACTGTGATAAAGGAGGCAGAGACGGGACTGATGTAGCTTCCAGCCAAGGAACATTAAGGATTTCTGGCCTCTACGTGATGCTAGAAAGAAGCAAGGAAGGATTCAGATTATCAGAGAAAGTATGGATGTCCCAACACCTTGATCTCAGATTTCCAGCCTCCAGAACTGCAAAAGCATAAACGTGTGCTGTATTAAGGAACCCATTATGTGGTCTTTTGCTATGAAAACCCTAAAGAACTAATAAAATGTGTAAGAATTTTTGTATCTATTTAGAAATCAATTGTCAATTAAAAAAAAAAAAAACAAAAAAACGATGAGCCCACTTGAATTTTGATTTGCATTCTGTTGAAAACATAGTTCAATTTGACAAGAACTGATATCTTAATAATAATTACTTTCCCAGTCTAAGAATATGACATCTTTTTCTACATAATAACTCTTCCATAAGCGATAAGTGAAAGCCACTCATTCATGTCCAACTCTTTGCAACCCCATGGACTTCAGCCTGCCAGGTTCCTCTGTCCATGGAATTCTCCAGGCAAGAACTCTGGAGTGGATAGCTGTTCCCTTCTCTACGGGATCTTCCTGACACAGGAATCAAATTGACGTCTCCTGCATTGCAGGTGGGTTCTTTTTTTTTTATTTTAGTTAGAGGCTAATTACTTTACAATATTGTATTGGTTTTGCCATACATCAACATGAATCCTCCACAGGTGTACATGTGTTCCCAATCCTGAACCTCCCACCCACCTCCCTCCCCATACCATCCCTCTGGGTCATCCCAGTGCACCAGCCCCAAGCATCCTGTATCCTGCATCAAACCTGGACTGGCGATTCATTTCTTATATGATATTATACATGTTTCAATGCCATTCTCCCAAATCATCCCCCCCATCCCTCTCCCACAGAGTCCAAAAGACTGTTATATACATCTGTGTCTCTTTTGCTGTCTTGCATACAGGGTTATCGTTACCATCTTTCTAAATTCCATATATGCATTAGTATACTATATTGGTGGTTTTCTTTCTGGCTTACTTCACTCTGTATAATTGGCTCCAGTTTCAGTCTCTTTAACAAGTGGTGCTGGGAAAACTGGTCAACCACTTGTAAAAGAATGAAACTGGAACACTTTTTAACACCATACACAAAAATAATCTCAAAATGGATTAAAGATCTAAACATAAGACCAGAAACTATAAAACTCTTAGAGGAGAACATAGGCAAAACACTCTCCAACATAAATCACAGTAGGATCCTCTATGACCCACCTCCCAGAATATTGGAAATAAAAGCAAAAATAAACAAATTGGATCTAATTAAAATTAAAAGCTTCTGCACAAGAAAAGAAACTATCAGTTCAGTTCAGTCACTCAGTTGTGTCCGACTCTTTGCGACCCCATGAATCACAGCATGCCAGGCCTCCCTGTTCATCACCAACTCCCAGAGTTCACTCAGACTCACACCCATCGAGTCAGTGATGCCATCCAGCCATCTCATCCTCTGTCGTCCCCTTCTTCTCCTGCCCTCAATCCCTCCCAGTATCAGAGTCTTTTCCAATGAGTCAACTCTTCTCATAAGGTGGCCAAAGTAAGCAAGGTGAAAAGACAGCCTTCAGAATGGGAGAAAATAATAGCAAATGAAGCAACTGACAAACAACTAATCTCAAAAATATACAAGCAACTCCTACAGCTCAATTCCAGAAAATTAAATGATCCAATCAAAAAATAGGTCAAAGAACTAAATAGACATTTCTCCAAAGAAGACATACAGATGGCTAACAAACACATGAAAAGATGCTCAACATCACTCATTATCAGAGAAATGCAAATCAAAACCACAATGAGGTACCATTTCACACCAGTCAGAATGGCTGTGATCCAAAAGTCTACAAGCAATAAATGCTGGAGAGGGTGTGGAGAAAAGGGAACCCTCTTCCACTCTTGGTGGGAATGCAAACTAGTACAGCCACTATGGAGAACAATGTGGAGATTCCTTAAAAAACTGGAAATAGAACTGCCATATGACCCAGCAATCCCACTGCTGGCCATACACACCAAAGAAACCAGAATTGAAAGAGACACGTATACCCCAGTGTTCATCGCAGCACCGTTTATAATAGCCAGGACATGGAAGCAACCTAGATGTCCATCAGCAGATGAATGGATAGGAAAGCTGTGGTACATATACACAATAGAGTACTACTCAGCCATTAAAAAGAAAACATTTGAATCAGTTCTAATGAGGTGGATGAAACTGCAGGTGGATTCTTTACTGTCTGATCCACCAGGGAAGCCCAAGAATACTGGCATGGGTAGCCTATTCCTTCTCCAGGGGATCTTCCTGACCCAGGAATCCAAGTGGGGTCTCCTGTATTACAGGGAGATATTCTACCAACTTAGCTACCAAGGAAGTCCTTCTATAATTATCTTCTAGTGTCATTGTCTGGTTTCAGCATCAAAGTAATATTAGCCTATGTAATGCTCTAATAAATCTTTGCTTCTCTGTCTTCTAAAAAATCTCTATAGTGTTGGTGTCATTTCTTTCTGACCTATCTCACAAACTTGACCAGTAAAACTAACAGAGCATAAATATTGTTTATGTAAAGACTTTTATTTAATAATTCAATTTCTTTAGCAGATATTGTGCTGCTGCTATTTCTTCTTGGCATAGTTTTGGTAATTTTGTCTTTTAAGAAATGTTTCCATTAAATTAAGTCATAGTATTTATTTCTATTAAGTTGCTCTTAAATTTCTTTATTGTTCTTTAAACATTTGCATCACTAAAAGTGATTCCTATTTTATTCCTGATATTAATAAAAACTTGTCTTTTTTTCCCTCATTAGTCTAGCTAAAAGTTTATCATTTTTATGACTTTTTTTAAAAAAATAAACTTTTGATGTTAAATCCTTTATTCTTTGCCCATTTTCTATTCAACTGATTTCCTCTTTTATCTTTAGTATCTCATTATTTCCATTCACTTTTGGTTTAATTTTCTTTTTTAGTTATTTTAAAGTTTTAATAATTTCTTTCAGATTTACCATTTTTAAATATAATAATTTAAAGCTATAAATTCTAAGTACTAATTTATCAGCATCCTACAAATTTGTATGTGCTTTGCTTTTATTTTCACTCAGTTTACATTTTTTTAAATTCCCTATGCTGTTTCTTCTTTTAAAATTTAATTAAGACTGTATTGCTTAATGTAAACTTATTTGGGGATTTTCTAGATGTATTTCCATTATTTGTTTCTGAATTTTCTGGAATCATAAAATATTTTCTATAATATCAGCTATAAAATTTTCTAAGACCTCTTTTATATAACAGCATGTTATCTATCTTAGTGAATTTCCCTTAATCATTTGAAAACTATTTTCTGTGGTTTTGTGTTGTAGTGTTTTGTAAATGTTAATTAGATCAAGTTGATCAATAGCATTATTGAAGTCTTCTATTTTCTGTAATTTTAATTTTGGTTATTTGTTCCATCAATTTCTAAAAAAGATATGATAAAATATCCAAGTACAGTTGTAGGATTGCCTATTACTCTTTTTACCTTTGAAAGTTTTTTTCTTGATGTATTTTGAAGCTTTGTAATTAGCAGCATAGTATCTAGAATTTTTATTTCTTCCTGTGAATTGATCTTTTTGTGATGATAAATTATTTCTTTTAGTTCTAATTCTTCTTTATTTTCCTCAAGTTTTATACTAATACAACCCTTCCAGTTTTCTTATGCTTATAGTTTTTATATTACATCTTCTAAATCATGTATTCTAACTTATCTCTGTCTTTATATTTAAAATGCATATTGTGTAGAAAGCACAGAGTAGGTATTAAGCAACTTGGAAGTTGCAAACATCATCATAGCAAGCAACAAGTTGAACTAGCTGAAAAATCCACAACTCTTATTGGATCTGCAGAAGAGGATCCAGACCAAAATGCTGCCCCCAAGGTTAGAGACACACACAGCTGAATATAAGGAGCTTGTGGCTTACTGGAGCAGAGACTCAAAAGTGGAATCCACCATGGGACCTAGTGCTGGGGTAGGAAAACCTGAAGTGCAATTAACAAATTGTTCAAGGCTCAGTGTGGCAAGAATGAGAGTTAAAACTCCAGGGGGACCCACACAAAATTGTGAGATCTACCTTCAGGAGCTCTAGCAGGTACCCACATAAACTATTGAAGAAAAATCACTTTATGCTTCTAAGCAAGGGAAAAGTCAAAGAACTCTGTTCTTTTTAATGTCTGGCACTCAGAGGAAACTAATCAAAGCCTGACATGATGAGTTATTATGCGAGCCCAGCTGACTAGGGAAAGGAAAAATAACCAAGTCCAGCAAAAATGATCCAAGTCTAGCCATCCTGTCCCATCTAAAGAACGAAAAGAAAAACAAAAATAAGAAAGTCTTGTGAAGCTCACAGTCCAGGAGCATAAGCTTACTAAAAGACTGAGGCCTAATCAAAGAACACCTGCCTCCCCTGACAGCTCACCACCACATTACTTAAGGCCTATTTATAGCGGTTTCTTTTACCTAGTACCTCATGCCTGGCTATAAAGAAAAAAAAAATGTAAGCCATACCAAAATGCAAAGCAAACAATTTGAAGAGACAAAACAAATATCAGAGAAGGACATGACAGAGATGCTGAAATTATCAGATCAGGCCTTAGAAAGCATCACTACAAACAAAGCTAGTGGAGGTGATGGAATTCCAGTTGAGGTATTCCAAATCCTGAAAGATGATGCCGTGAAAGTGCTGCACTCAATATGCCAGCATATTTGGAAAACTCAGCAGTGGCCACAGGACTGGAAAAGGTCAGTTTTCATTCCAATCCCAAAGAAAGGCAATGCCAAAGAATGCTCAAACTACCACACAATTGCAC
>NW_011495032.1:12779168-12779404 GCF_000754665.1 Bison bison bison
CGAAGATCATGGCATCCAGTCCCATCACTTCATGGGAAATAGATGGGGAAACAGTGGAAACAGTGTCAGACTTTATTTTTCTGGGTTCCAAAATCACTACAGATGGTGACTAGCCATGAAATTAAAAGATGCTTACCCCTTGGAAGGAAAGTTATGACCAACCTAGATAGCATATTCAAAAGCAGAGACATTACTTTGCCAACAAAGGTTCGTCTAGTCAAGGCTATGGTTTTTCC
>NW_011495032.1:12779504-12800330 GCF_000754665.1 Bison bison bison
TGTGGTCTTGGAGAAGACTCTTGAGAGTCCCTTGGACTGTAAGGAGATCCAACCAGTCCATTCTGAAGGAGATCAGCCCTGGGATTTCTTTGGAAGGAATGATGCTAAAGCTGAAACTCCAGTACTTTGCCCACCTCATGTGAAGAGTTGACTCATTGGAAAAGACTCTGATGCTGGGAGGGATTGGGGGCAGGAGGAGAAGGGGACAACAGAGGATGAGATGGCTGGATGGCATCACTGACTCAATGGACGTGAGTCTCAGTGAACTCCGGGGGTTGGTGATGGACAGGAAGGCCTGGCGTGCTGCGATTCATAGGGTCACAAAGAGTCGGACACGACTGAGCGACTGATCTGATCTGATCTGATGGTTAATATGCTGAAAGTTCTAATTGATAAAGTAGAGAGCATATCAGGATACATGGGCAGTGTAAGCAGAGATGTGGACAACCTAAAAACCAAAGAGAAATGCTAGAGATCAAAAACACTATAACAGAAGTGAAGAATGCCTTCAATGGGCTTAGTAGATTGATTACAACTGAGTACAGAATATTTGTGCTTAAATTTGAAGCCAGGTTTATAGGAATACAAATTTAAAAGCAAGAGAAATAGGAAAAAAACTAAATGGAATGTCCAAGGACAGTGAGACAACTACAAAAATGTAGCATATGCATAATGGGGAATACCAGAAAGAGAATACAGAGAAAGCAACAGAAAAAAATATTTAAAATAATAATGATTGATAATTTACCCAAATTTATATCAAATACCAAACCAGAAGCCAAGGAAATTCATAGAACACCAAGTAGGATAAATGTTCCAAAACTATACCTAGGCATGCCACTTTTACTCCAGAGAATCATTTTTTTTTTAATCCCAATAGAAGCCAGATGGCAAAAACAAAACAAAAACCTTGCATGTGGAGAAATGAAGACAAGAATTACATCAAATTTCTCCTTAAAACCATACATGAAAAGAATGTGATGAAATATTTAAAGTATTGGGAAAAGCTCCACCAACGTAGAACTTTATATCATGCAAAATTATCCTTCAAAAGTGAAGGAGAAAGTGAAGTCACTAAGATGACAGAGTAGGAAACCCCAGCCTCTATGACCCACTAAGAAAGGTAATTAGACAGATATCAGTGAATAAAACAGCTCAGGGAATCCTCAGTAGTTCATTTAAGAAGACTCAGCAACACTATGGAAAAAAAACACCTTATAATAACAGCAGATAAAGGGTAAGAAGAATAGCTCCATTTTGCCTACATCATCCCATCTCCCAGGCTGCCTTAGAGCCAAGAGGGAACTTTCTGGCCTGAGAGAATTCCTCTCACTGGGAAAAGGAAAGCAGAATGAGTGACCAGCTTTGGGGGCACTTCATGAAGGGCCTGCTTTGGTTTGACCCTACCAAAAGCCTGGTATCTGAGAGGTCTGCTGCTGCTAAGTTGCTTCAGTCGTGTCCGACTCTGTGCGACCCCATAGACGGCAGCCCCTCAGGCTCCGCCATCCCTGGGATTCTCCAGGCAAGAACACTGGAGTGGGTTGCCATTGCCTTCTCCAATGCATTAAAGTGAAAAGTGAAAGTGAAGTCGCTCAGTCGTGTCTGACTCTTAGCGACCCCACGGACCGCACCCTACCAGGCTCCTGCGTCCATGAGATTCTCCAGGCAAGAGTACTGGAGTGGGTTGCGATTGCCTTCTCCAATCTGAGAGGTCTAGGGACCAATAAGAGCAAAGAAGAAGGGCAGGGACTGTCAGGACCAAACTTGTAGTGGGAAGAACTGTGGTTCTCAATACCCTGCTCTATAAAAGATCCCAGCAGCCTTCACCACTGAGGATCTCAATAAATTTTCCAGATGTTTCAGAGCCCTGCAGCACTGAAGATCCCACCACAGACTCTAGTAGGCCGCTTTGTAGAGAACCCCAGAAGTTTTTATCACTGAGGGAACCAAAAACCAGCACTGCTAACACAGACCCTCTGCAGATTTCACCACTGAGGGCCCCACAAATTGTGTCAGTCTCAGACTCCAGCTGTCTGATTAGCTCTTGGCCCATGGCCCCCATCCCAAAGTCACCCAAGACACTAGTACTTCTGCAGATTCCTTTAGCCCCAGGATCCACACTGATAACCAGTCCTTGCCTCTATAACTGTGCATGTGTACAATGACAATACAGGATCACATGACTGGACTCCCCGCCCCCCACCAACAACCATTACCATGGCCTTGCAGCCCAGGCACCCACATCTGCTCAGGCCTTAGAGTCACCCCAACTCCAATCACTAGCCATTATTCTGCAAATGCACACAGTAAACTCCATGCTATGATATGCCTGTATACCAGCAGCCCTGACTCCTTTCAGTGTTCTGCAACACTGTGTACATGGCTACAGCTAAACCCTGCAGCCATACAAGTGTATATCAACAACCAAAGTCCAACAGCTATTTTTAGGCCCAGGTCTAGGCCAGCTTTTGCCACTAACACTCATGTATGCACACATATCTAGCCACTGAAGCTGTGCACCCACATGTTGTTTGCCTTGACTTCTGTCACTGGCTTCTAGCGGCTCACTTTCACAGCTAGCTGAACATGCACACTGACAACCACAGTCATAACTGCTCATATACTGGGAGCATGTCCTGACCTTTGCCACAGTCCTACACTGCTGTGCACACTCACAGCTAATACCTAAAGCTACACACCACACTGTTAGCCCCATGTCCTATAACAGGTCTGCAAGGCCATGTTTGTACCTTCAGGTAGATCACATAGCTTCACAAGTACATACTGATAACCCAGGCCCCCAATTCTGCTTGAGCACCAATCTGGTCCCAATTCCCATCACCGTACCTGTTGCTATGCATGTGGCCAGTTCCTACAGTAACACAAAGGAATACTGACAGCTTAGGTTCACATAGATGTTCATGGACCCACATTCCTAGGCCCTACCACTAGCCCAGGCCCTCGCCACTACTGGTGTGCCTATAGTCAGCTGCTGCCAAGATATAGTCACCTGTAACCATCCCCAAAAGTAAGTACAGGTACACTACAGTCTCCAGACACCACTACTGCCTACCCTGGTTCCATGCTGTAAAAATGCAAATGAAGTCCCCACCAGCCCTTGAAATTACTACAGACCCCCCTCGGCTATTGACATCAAAGATTATGCATTTGCTTAAATCATGGACCCTAACTGCCTAAGTCAACAAGGCACCACACCCACACTGGACCAGAAGATACCACACACCCTACACTTGGTACCAAGTACCATCAGACCCTGCCCTCTCCACCATGTCTCCACTGCAGGGAAAGATCTTTCCTAACCAAAAAAGTTAATAAAATTTGGAAGAAGTGAATATATCTTCAAATGTGTGGTCACCTAACCAAGGCAACAGAGATCATGAAGAATAAGAAAAACATAACACTCCCAAAGAAATACAATAAATTTCTAAAAACTGACTTCAATGTAGTGACAATCCATAAATTTCCTGGTAAAAAATTCAAAATGATTATTCTAAAGATGATCAGAGAACAGGAAAACTGTTATTAGTTTAATAAATCAGAAAAGCAATACAAGACAAAATGAGCTGTAATATGAAGAGTTGGAAAGCATGAAAAAGAACCCAACAGAAACTGTGAATCTGAAGAATACAGGAATGCAACTAAATAATGCAATAGAGAACTTCAATAGCAGACTCATTCAAGCAGAAGAAATAGTGAACTCAAAAACAAGTCACATGAAAGTACCCAACCAAAATAGAAAAATAATTAATGAATTAATTAAATTTAAAGGAATGAAGAAAACTTACAAGACTTTTGGGACACCATCAAACAAAAATATACACTTTATAGGAATCCCAGAAGAGCAAGAAATGGCAGAAAGTTCATTTTAAGAAATAATGGATGAAAACTTCCCAAATATTAGGAAAAATATGGACATACAGGCCTGTGAAGCTGCAGGTCCCCAGTCAATATCAACTTAAAGAAGACTTCAACAAGACATATATTAATAAAACCATCAAAAGTCAAAAACAAAGAGAAAATCTTTAAGCCAGCAAGAGAAAATGTCATACATAAGACTGTAAGCAGATATCTCAACAGAAATCTTGTGGGCCAAGAGAAAGTGAAATAATATACTTGAAATGCTGGAAGTAAAACCTGCCAACAGTTTTTTACTTGGCAAAACTAGCCTTCAGAATTGAAAGAGAAAAAAATCATTCCCAGACTGCCCCCCCACCTGCAAAAAAGAAAATTCAAGGAGTTCAAAACAAATACCACCTTTAAAGAAATGCTAAAGGGAGTACTTTAAGCCAAAAAGAAAGTATGTTAATAAGTAACAAAAAAATCACATAAAAGTATAAAACTCGTTGGTAAAGCTGAAATATACAGTCAAAATAAAAATATTCTAATATTGTAAGGGTGGTTTGAAAATCACTTACAACTCTAGTATGAAGATTAAAAGACAAAAGATTAAAAATAACTATAGATACATTAATTTGTTAATGAATATACAATTAAAATATGCAAATTGTCACATCAAAAACGTAAAAGGTATGGGGGGAGGGTAAAAGAGTTGAGAATTTGTGTGTGAACAAAGGTAAGGTGTTATCAGATTCACATAGACTGTAATAGATAAAAGAATAGATATAAGAAATTTTATATGTGTCATGGTAATTATGAAGCAAAAGTTCACACCAGGTACAGAAAAGATAAATAAAAACTGAAAGCATACCAAATTAAAATCATGAAATCACAAAGGAAAACAGGAAAAGAGAAAGAAACAAACTGAGAATCTGAAACACTTAAAAAATAGTAACCAAAATGAAAATGTTATCTATTAGTAAGACTTTAAACATAAAAAGACTAAATTCTCCAATCAAAAGACACAGAGTTGCTCAATGGAAAAAAAAAAAAAGTTTCAGCCTATAAAACATTCACATCAGCTTTCAGACAGACATAGACTGAAGGTTAGCAGATGGAAAAATATGCCCCATAAAAATGGAAACAAAAGAGTAGCTAAACTTATTTAAGACAAAATAGAAAGTCAATTGAAATAAGAGGCAATGAAGGTTATACAGAATAACAAACATCAACTCCTCAAGAGAAAATGACAGGAGTAAATACATATGTACCCAGCCTTGCAACACTTACATATATTGAGCCAATATAGACAGATCTGGAAAGGAAAAAAACAGCAGCACAAAAGTAGTAGATTTCAAGACCCCACTTCCAACAATGAACAGATCATCCAAACAGAAAGTCAGTAAGAAAACACTAGACCTGAACTACGTTTTAGAACAAATGGGCCTAACATATATAGAGAATATCCATCCAATGACAAAATACACATTTTCTCAATCATACACAGAAGGCTCTTTGAGAAAGATTATATATTAGGCCACAAGAAAAGTCTTAAATTTTTTTCTTCATATTTACATTTCTTGTTTTTAATTGAAATATAGCTGATTTTCAGTTTTGTATTACTTCCTGTTGTAGAGAAAAGTGAATTCTTAATGCATATACAGATATCCACTCTTTTAAAATTATTTTCCCATACAGATAATTATAGAATATTGAGTAGAGTTCCCTGTGCTATACAGTAGGTTTTTATTAGTTATCTACTTTATATATAGTAGTATGTATAATTTCAGTCCAAATCTCCTAATTTATCCCTCCCCCCTTCCCTCCCCGTAATTGTAAGTTTATTTACCACATTTGTGACTCTATTCCAGTTTTGTAAATAAGTTCATTTGTATCATTTTTAGATATAAAGTGATGCAACGTATTTGTCTTTCTATATCTGGCTTACTTCCCTCAGTTTGACAATCTCTAGATCCATACATGTTGCTATAAATGGCATAATTTTATTATTTTTATGGCTGAGTAATAGTCCATTGTATATATGTACCATATCTTCTTTATCCATTCCTCTGTCAATGGACATTTAGGTTGCTTTCATAGCCTGGATGCTATAAAAAAAAAAAAAGAACTGCTACAATAAAAATTGAGATGTATGTATCTTTTTGAAACATGGTTTTCTCCAGATATTTGCCCAGGAGTGAGATTGTTAGATCATGTGGTACTTCTATATTTAGTGTTTTTTAGGAACCTCCATACTGTTCTCCATAGTGATTGTACCAATTTGCATTCCCACCAACATTATAGAAGGGTTCCCTCCACACCCTTTCCAGTATTATTGTTTATAAATTTTTTGATGATGCACATTCTGACCAGTGTGAGGAGATACCTCATTGTAGTTTTGATTTGCATTTCTCTAATAATTAGTAGTGTTGAACATCTTTTCATGTGCTTTTTTGGCCAGCTTTATGTCTTCTTTGGAGAAATATCTATTTAGACACTCCACCCATTTTTTATTTAGATATTAACCTGCATGAGCTGTTTGTATATTTTAGAGATTAATCCTTCATCAGTCACTTCATTTGTAAGTATTTTCTCCCATTCTATAGGTTGTCTTTCTGTTTTGTTTACATTTTCCTTTGCTGTGTAAAAGATTTAAGCTTAATTAGGTCCCATTTGTTTATTTCTGTTTTTATTTTCTTTACTCGAGGAGGTGAATCAAAAAAGATATTGCTGCAATTTATGTGAGAGAATGTTCTTCCTATGCTTTTTGCAAGTTTTATCCAGCCTTATATTTAGGGCTTTAATCCATCTTGAGTTAATTTTTGTTTATTGTGTTAAAGAAAATTACAGGTCAATATCGATGAACACAGATATAAAAGTCCTCCACAAAATACTAGCAATCCCAATCTAAGAACACATTAAAATGATCTTATAGTTTGATCAAGTGAGAGTTATCCCAGGGATGCAAGGAGTCTTAAATATAAGCAAATCAATCTATGTGATATATCATATTTACAAATTAAAGAATAAAGCCATATGACCATCTCAATAGTTGCAGAAAAAGCTTTCAACAAAATTCAACATCTATTTATGATTAAGTTCTCCAGAATGTGGACTTAGAGGGAACTTACCTCAACATAACAAAGGCCATATATGACATACTCACAGATAACATTGTTCTCAATGGTGAAAATCTGAAAGCATTTCCTCTAAGATCAGGAACAGGATGTCCACTCTTGCAACTTTGATTCAACGTAGTTTTGAAAGTTCTAGCCACAGCAATCAGAGATGAAAAAGAAATAAAAGGAATCCAAATTGGAAAAGAAGTAAAACAATCTCTGCTTGTGGAAGACATGATACTATACACAGAAATTTCTAAAGATGCTACCATAAAGCTAGTAGAACACATCAATAAATTTGGTAAAGTTGCAGGACACAAAATTAATACACAGAAATTTCTTGCATTCCTATAAACTAAGAAAGGTTGATCAGAAAAAGGAGGAAATAAAAATCCCATTTACTATTGCCTTAAAAAGAATAAAATGCATGGTAATAAGGCAATAGCACCCCACTCCAGTACTCCTGCCTGGAAAATCCCATGGACGGAGGAGCCTGGTAGGCTGCAGTCCATGGGGTCGCTAAGAGTCAGACACGACTGAGCGACTTCACTTTCACTTTTCGCTTTCATGCATTGGAGAAGGAAATGGCAACCCACTCCAGTGTTCTTGCCTGGAGAATCCCAGGGACGGGGGAGCCTGGTGGGCTGCCGTCTATGGGGTCGCACAGAGTCGGACACGACTGAAGTGACTTAGCAGCAGCAGCAGCAAGCCTACTTAAGGAGGCAAAATATCTGTACAAAGATACTGATGAAAGAAATCAAGGTGACAGAAACAGATGGAGAAATACACAACATTCTTGGATTGAAAGAATCAATATCATGAAAAGCATACTGTACCCAAAGTAATCTACAGATTCAATGCAAATGCTACCAAATTACTAATGGCATTTTTCATGGAATTCAGTCAAGTTGCTCAGTTGTGTCCAACTCTTTGCAATCCCATGGACTGTAGCCTACCAGGCTCCTCCATCCATGGAATTTTCCAGGCAAGAATACTGGAGTGGGTTGCCATTTTAGAACAAAAAATAAAATAAAATAAATTTGTATGGAGAAACAAAAGATCCTGACTAGCCAAAGCAATCTTGAGGAAGAAAAACAGAGCTGGAGGAATCAGGCTCCTTGACTTCAGAGTATACGACAAAGCTACAGTCATCAAAATGTATGATACCAGCACAAAAACAGAAATTCAGATCAATGGACGACAATAGAAAGCCCAGAGATAAACCCACATACCTTTGGTCAATTAATCTATGACAAAGGAGGCAAGAATATACAATGGAGACAAGGCAGACTCTTCATTAAGGGGTGCTGGTAAAATTGAACAGCTTCATGTAAAAGCATGAAATCATAACACTCTCTTAACACTACTAACAAATTTTAAGATATTACAACTATACAAAATATCTCTTCCAAGTACAATGATGTTGAACTAGAAATTAATAACTAGAGAAAGCATGGAATATTCACAGATATGTGAAGATTGAACAACACACATCTGAATAACCAATGAGTACAAAAGCAATAAAAAAGGAAATAAAAGAAATACCTTGAAAGAAATGAAAATAGAAATACATGTACAAAAAAAAAATCCTTAAGGTATGTGGCAAAAGAGGTCTAAGAGCAAAGTTTATAGTGATAAGTGCCTATGTTAAGAATAAAAGAAAGTTCTCAAATAAACAACATAATTTTATAACTCAAGGGACTAGAAAATGAATAAAGAGCCTAAATTAGAAGAAGGCAGGAGATAAGAATGATCAGAGAAGGAATAAATGAACAGAGACTAGAAATATAATAGAAAAGATCAATAAAACTAAGAGATTTTAAAAGATAAACATAGTTGAGAAATCTTTATGTAGACTGACAAAGAAAAAAACATGAGAAGACTCAAAATCATAAATGTAAGAGAAGATATTACAGCTGATACCACAGAAATAAAAAGAACCAGAAGAGAGAACTTTGAATAAATATATGCCAACAAATTCAATAACCTAAAAGAAATGGATAAATTCCTATAAACATACAACATGCTCTTACCATTTGATCCAGCAGTGATGCTCTTTGGTATTTACCCAAAGGAACTGAAAACTTATGTCCACACCACACAAAAGCATGGTTTAGACCAACCATGGTTTAGACTATGAATGTTTAGACCAACCTTTTTCATAATTGCTAAATTTTAAAAATAAGAAATCCTGCAGTAGGTAAATAGATAAACAAATTGTGGTACATTCAGACAATGGACTATTATTTAGTTATTAAAAAAAGAGCTAACAAACTTAAGAAGTGGAGGAATCTTAAATGCTACTTAAATATTAAATATTTTAAAATTTTAAATATTACTAAGCAAGAGCAGCCAATGTGAGAAGGTTAAATACTGTATGACTTTAACTGTAAAGTATTCTGCAAAAGGTAAAAATATAGAGTAAGTAAAAAGATCAGTGGTTTGATGGGAAGGGAGGCATGAATATGTGGAGCACATAGGATTTTCAGGGCATGAAATATATTATATTGTATCATAATGATAGATACATGATATATTTGTGCAGACACTAGAATGTACAACAGCAAAATTTGACCATCATTTAAACCACAAACTTGAGTGACTATGATGTGTCAATGTAGGTTTATCAGTTGTAAAAAAATGAACCATTCTTTGGGGGATATTGATAATGGTGGAGGCTATACGTGTGTGGGAGCAGGAAGTATATGAGGAATCTCTGAAACTTCCTTTTACTTTACTATGACCTTTAAACTTTCCCCAAAACTATGTCTTACAAAATCTATAAATATATTAAAATACTTATAATAAATGTTTTCAGTTCTTCATCTGCTAAGTTTCATCCCTCTCCCATTTATGGATCTGTTTCTTGTGACTGAATTTGACCTTGTTGTGAGTCACCACTTACTGTCTCTTTGAATATCTAATTATTTGTACTGGAGGCTGGACAATGTGTTGAGTTATAGTATTGGGTATTTGGAATTAATCACATCCTTTTTAAGAGTGTTGAAGTTTGCTTAGCAGGAAGTTAAATTATTTGTGGATTAGGTTGTTTTTAATTCTTGTTAAGTTGAATGTAGTGTACCCTTTAGTACTATTTTATCCATACTGTTAATGGGTGACATTTTTTATTACTATTGATTCAGTGTCTTCAGTGTAGTTTATCTCATCCTTATACAGGATGAGATTCTTATACAGGAAGAATTTGAACATCTCCCAACTCTATGTGAATTCCAGGCAGCATTTAATTTGTAACTCTTCATAAAGTGTTCTATTTTTGTCTTCCTGGAAGTTCTACTCATTCATGTGCATTGTAACATTAAGCCAAATATTCAAGACTACCACCTATGAAAATTTTTGAAGACTTTCTTGTCTATATCTCTTTTCTTTGATATTCTTCTCCATGAGTGTCATCCAACTCAACTTTACTAGACTATTCTCTCTGTCTGATCAATTCAGCAAGAGTCTTGTCTTCTGCTTAAGTTTCCCTCCCTAAGTTGTGGTTCAGAAAAATGCCTTCGGTATAAAGCTGGGGCATTCAGAGGGCTGGCTGGCCATATTGGTCTTCTTTCTTTCTGGGATCACAGTTATGAATCACTTGCCAATTTTCTCTTTTTTATGGCAGGAGGGTAAGATTGATCTTGGTAAGTGTTTCATGCCCAAAGCAGAAAATTACACGGAATATTTCTAGAATTAACGATAATACATTAATGATGATTTTGTGATTATTTTATTGAATATAAAAGTTTGTGGGATATTCACTTGAAAATAATCATCAGGCAATTGAATATTTGGCAACTCATGTAGTGATGCGGACAGGATGTATACTGAAGAGCTATTTTTATGGAGAGAATTTATGACAGAAGTGGAAGTAGGGACAGTCATAGTCAAGTGATGGTACATTTAAAAAGTTGCTGGATGTTAGAGTTGTTAGAAGCGAGGAAGTATAGTAACTACATTTTATGAATTAAATTTTATAATTTTTTTCAGAAGAATATGCATTTGATATTGCAGGAAATAGCAGTTTGGATTTTTCCCATTATAAATCATTTAAATTACAGATCGTCCTTGATTTATGATGAGTATGTCCCAATAACCACATTGTATATTGAAAATATATTAAGTTGAAAAACATTCAAATACACCTGACCTATGAAACATTGTAGCTTAGCCTATTCTACCTTGCAAATGTGCTCAGTCACTCAGTCGCTCAGTCTTGACTGATTCTTTGGACACCCCATGGACTGAAGCCAACCAGGCTCCTCTGCCCATGGACTTTTCCAGGCAGAATACTGGAGTAGGTTGCCATAGGAAAAGAACAAATTAGCCAAGATGGCACAGTCAGGCTCTCTTGCCCCATGGCCTCTTGCTCTTGCCACACATTTTGTAAACAATGATTATGTAACAGCTGAGATCACTTATAGCACTGCACATGCCCATCATGAGGTACCCACTTGGTTACGGATACTTTGTGCAGTATGCCTGTATGAGCTCCACTTAGAGTGGCAGTATTACTGCTACCTCATGGCTGTGTTTGTTGGGTCAGCCATGAGAGGAGAGAATATAGTTTGTCTGCTGCTATGGCTGCTGTGCCAGCCAGGAGAGAATAGATATGTCTGCAGTTTCTGTGGCTCCTTGAATGTTCTTCCAGCCTGCCTGCTTGCACCTTGTTTAGCATGGGTTCAATGAACAGTGTGCACAGTGAGATACAGTGAGACAACTGGCACTGTGAGTCGCCATTTCCGATTCTACCTTATTGTGGTTATTGTTGTTCAGTCACTAAGCTGTGTCTGATATTTTGCAACTCAGTGGATTGTAGCCTGCCAGGCTCCTATGTCCTCCACTCTCTCCTGGAATTTGCTCAAATTTACGTCCATTGAGTTACTTATGCTATATCACCATCTCATTCTCTGCTACCTCTTTCTCCTTTTGCCTTCAGTCTTTCCCAGCTTCAGGATCTTTTCCAGGGAATAAGTTCTTTTCCTGAGGTGGCCAAAGTATTGGAGCTTCGGCTTTATCATCAGTCTTTCCAATGAATATTCAGGGTTGATTTCCTTTAAAATTGATTAATTTGATCACCTTGATTCTATCTTAAACATGCTCAAAATACTTACATTAGCCTACAGTTGGGCAAAATCATCTAACACAAAGTCTATTCATGTTGATTACCTCAAATAATTTATTAAATACTGTTCAGTTCAGCTTCTCACTCATGTCTGACTCTTTGTGACACCATGGACTGCAGCACGGCAGTCCATGAATAAACTCCCAGAGTTTATTCAAACTCATGTCCATCAACTCAGTGATGCCATTAAATCACCTCATCCTCTGTCATCCCCTTTTCCTCCTGCCCCCAATCCCTCCCAGCAACAGAGTCTTTTCCAATGAGTCAGCTCTTCGCATGAGGTGGCCAAAGTACTGGAGTTTCAGCTTTAGCATCATTCCTTCCAAAGAACACCAGGACTGATCTCCTTTAGAATGGACTGGTTGGATCTCCTTGCAGTCCCAAGGACTCTCAAGAGTCTTCTCTAACACCACAGTTCAAAAGCATCAATTCTTAGGTGCTCAGCTTTCTTCACAGTCCAACTCTCACATCCATACATGACCACTGGAAAAACCATAGCCTTGACTAGATGGACCATGTTGGCAAAGTAATGTCTCTGCTTTTGAATATGCTATCTAGGTTGGTCATAACTTTCCTTCCAAGGAGTAAGCTAGTAAAATCTTTACAACCTCCAGACATTCTTTTGATTCATTGTAATAAGTAATTTAAAACTATATAGCTCCACAGCTAACACTAGGGAGTCTTCTCTTGTTTTGTTGGAAGAGGGTGTTTGCTATGACCAGTGCATTCTCTTGGCAAAATTCTATTAGACTTTGCCCTGCTTCATTCCATACTCCAAGGCCAAATTTGCCTGTTACCACAGGTGTTTCTTGACTTCCTACTTTTGCATTACAGTCCCCTATAATGAAAAGGACATCTTTTTTGGGTGTTAGTTCTAAAAGGTCTTGTAGGTCTTCATAGAACCATTCAACTTCAGCTTCTTCAGCTTTCCTGGTTGGGGCATAGGCTTGGATTACCGTGATATTGAATGGTTTGCCTTGGAAACGAACAGATATCATTCTGTCATTTTTAAGATTGCATCCAATTACTGCATTTCAGACTCTTTTGTTGACCATGATGGCTACTCCATTTCTTCTAAGGGATTCCTGCCTGCAGTAGTTTATATAATGGTCATCTGAGTTAAACTCACCCATTCCAGTCCATTTCAGTTTGCTGATTCCAAGAATGTCAACGTTCACTCTTGCCGTCTCCTGTTTGACCACTTCCAATTTGCCTTGATTCATGGACCTAACATTCCAGGTTCCTATGCAGTATTGCTCTTTACAGCATCAGACCCTGCTTCTATGACCAGTCACATCCACAACTGGGTATTGTTTTTGCTTTGGCTCGATCCCTTCATTCTTTCTGGAGTTATTTCTCCACTGATCTCCAGTAGCATATTGGGCTCTTACTGACCTGGGGAGTTCCTCTTTCAGTATCCTATCATTTTGCCTTTTCATACTGTTCATGGGGTTCTCAAGGCAAGAATACTGAAGTGGTTTGCCATTCCCTTCTCCAGTGGACCACATTCTGTCAGACCTCTCCACCATGACGCATCCAGTCTTGGGTGGCCCCACACGGCATGGCTTAGTTTCATTGAGTTAGACATGGCTATGGTCCATGTGATCAGATTGGCTAGTTTTCTGTGATTATGGTTTCAGTGTGTCAGCCATCTGATGCCCTCTCGCAACACCTACCATCTTGCTTGGGTTTCTTTTACCTTGGTCATGGGGTATCTCTTCATGGCTGCTCCAGCAAAGCACAGCTGCTGCTCCTTACCTTGGACAAGGGGTATTTCCTCAGGGACACCTCTCCTGACCTTGAGTGTGGAGGAGCTCCTCTCAGACCTCGCAGAGCCACCGTTCCTTGGACGTGGTTTTGCTCCTCTCGGCCACCACCCCTGACCTCCAGCGTGGGGTAGCTCCTCTCAGCTGCTCCTGCGCCACTGCAGCCTGGCGCTCTTGGTCACTGTCCCTGACCTTGGGTGAGGGATAGCTCCTCTCGGCCACGCTTCTGCCCAGTCTGTCACAGCTGGTGCTCTTTTGCATGGTCCAGATTGTCAACAAGGAAATCAGATTGATTATATTCTTGGCAGCCAAAGATGGAGAAGGTCTACACAGTAGGCAAAAACAAGATCGGGAGCTGACTGTGGCTCAGATCATGAAATCCTTATTGTGAAATTCAGAATTAAATTGAAGAATGCAGGGAAAAATACTAGACCATTCAGGTATGACCTAAATAAAATCCCTTATGATTATACAGTGGAAGTGAGAAATAGATTTAAAGGACTAGATTAGATAGACAGAGTGCCTGATGAACTATGGACGGAGGTTGCATGACATTGTACAGGAAACAGAGATCAACACCATCCCCAAGAAAAAGAAATGCAAAAAAGCAAAATGGCTCTCTGAGGAGGCCTTACAAATAGCTGTGAAAAGAAGAGAAACAAAAAGCAAAGGAGAAAAGGAAAGATATAAACATCTGAATGCAGAGTTCCAAAGAATAGCAAGGAGAGATAACAAAGCCTTCCTAATGATCAATGCAAAGAAATAGAGGAAAACAATAGAACGGGAAAGACTAGAGACCTCTTCAAGAAAACTAGAGATACTAAGGGAACATTTCATGCAAAGATGGGCTCGATAAAGGACATAAATGGTATAGACCTAAAAGAAGCAGAAGATATTAAGAAGAGGGGGCAAGAAAACACAGAAGAAATGTACGAAAAAGATCTTCATGACCCAGATAATCACGATGGTGTGATCATTCACCTAGAGCCAGATCCTGGAATGTGAAGTCCAGTGGGCCTTAGAAAGCAACATTAAGAAGAAAGCTAGTGGAGGTGATGGAATTCCAGTTGAGCTATTTCAAATCCTGAAAGATGATGATGTGAAAGTGCTGCACTCAATATGCCAACAAATCTGGAAAACTCAGCAGTGCCCACAGGGCTGGAAAGGGTCAGTTTTCACTCCAATCCCAAAGAATGGCAATGCCAAAGAGCGCTCAAACTACTGCACAATTTCACTCATCTTAGTTCAGTTCAGTCACTCAGTCATGTCCAACTCTTTGTGACCCCATGAATCGCAGCACGCCAGGCCTCCCTGTCCATCACCAACTCCCAGAGTTCACTCAGATCCACGTCCATGGAGTCAGTGATGCCATCCAGCCATCTCATCCTCTGTCGTCCCCTTCTCCTCCTGCCCCCAATCCCTCCCAGCATCTGGGTCTTTTCCAATGAGTCAACTCTTCACATGAGGTGGGCAAAGTACTGGAGTTTCAGCTTTAGCATCATTCCTTAAAGAAATCCCAGGGCTGATCTCCTTCAGAATGGACTGGTTGGATCTCCTTGCAGTCCCAAGGACTCTCAAGAGTCTTCTCTAAGACCACAGTTCGAAAGCATCAATTCCTTGGCGCTCAGCCTTCTTCACAGTCCAACTCTCACATCCATACATGACCACTGGAAAAACCATAGCCCTGACTAGGCAGACCTTTGTTGGCAAAGTAATGTCTCTGCTTTTGAATATGCTGTCTAGGTTGGTCATAACTTTCCTTCCAAGGAGTAAGCATCTTTTAATTTCATGGCTGCAGTCACCATCTGCAGTGATTTTGGAGCCCAGAAAAATAAAAGTCTGACACTGTTTCCACTGTTTCCCCATCTATTTCCCATGAAGTGATGGGACCGGACGCCATGATCTTAGTTTTCTGAATGTTGAGCTTTAAGCCAACTTTTTCAGTCTCCACTTTTACTTTCATCAAGAGAATTTTTAGTTCCTCTTCACTTTCTGCCATAAGGGTGGAGTCATCTACATATCTGAGGTTTTTGATATTTCTCCCGGCAATCTTGATACCAGCTTGTGTTTCTTCCAGTCCAGCGTTTCTCATCTCAGATGCTAGTAAAGTAATGGTCAAAATTCTCCAAGCCAGGCTTCAGCAATACATGAACCGTGAACTTCCAGATGTTCAAGCTGGGTTTAGAAAAGGCAGAGGAACCAGACATCAAATTGCCAACATATACTGGATCATCAAAAAAGCAAGAGAGTTCCAGAAAAACATCTATTTCTGCTTTATTAACTATGCCAAAGCCTTTGACTGTGTGGATCACAATAAACTGTGGAAAATTCTGAAAGAGATGGGAATACAAGACCACCTGACCTGCCTCTTGAGAAACTTATATGCAGGTCAGGAAGCAACAATTAGAACTGGACATGGAACAACAGCCTGGTTCCAAATTGGGAAAGGAATACGTCAAGGCTGTATATTGTCAGCCTGCTTATTTAACTTATATGCAGAGTACATCATAAGAAATGCTGGGCTGGATAAAGCACAAGCTGGAATCAAGATTGCCTGGAGAAATATCAATAAATTTAGATATGCAGATGACACCACCCTTATGGAAGAAAGTGAAGGACTAAAGGGCCTCTTGATGATAGTGAAATTGGAGAGTGAAAAAGTTGGCTTAAAGCTCAACATTCAGAAAACTAAGATCATGGCATCTGGTCCTATCACTTCATGGCAAATAGATGGGGAATCAGTGGAAACAGTGTCAGACTATTTTGGGGGGCTCCAAAATCACTGCAGATGCCGATTGCAGACATGAAATTAAAAGACGCTTATTCCTTGGAAGGAAAGTTATGACCAACCTAGATAGCATATTAAAAACAGAGACATTACTTTGCCAACATGGTCCATCTAGTCAAGGCTATGGTTTTTCCAATGGTCATGTATGGATATGAGAGTTGGACTGTGAAGAAAGCTGAGCACCTAAGAATCGATGCTTTTGAACTGTGGTCTTAGAGAAGACTCTTGAGAGTCCCTTGGACTGCAAGGAGATCCAACCAGTCCATTCTAAAGGAGATCAGCCCAGGGTATTCATTGGAAGGACTGATGCTAAAGCTTAAACTCCAGTACTTTGCCCACCTCATGTGAAGAGTTGACTCATTGGAAAAGACCCAGATGCTGGGAGGGATTGGGGGCAGGAGGAGAAGGGGACGACAGAGGATGAGATGGCTGGATGGCATCACCGACGCGATGGATATGAGTTTGAGCTAACTCCAGGCATTGGTGATGGACAGGGAGGCCTGGTGTGCTGTGATTCATGGGGTCACAAAGAGTTGGACATGACTGAGCGACTGAACTGGAACTGGAACACTAACGAGGGGGTAATCTTTCTGTCCCCTTCTGATGTCTGTGTCAGAAGCTTTTCTATATCTTTTATACTTTAATAAATTTTTTTTCTTTTATTTATTTATTTTTATTACTTTACAATATTGTATTGGTTTTGCCATACATACTTTAATAAAATTTTTATTACATAAAACCTCTGAGGGATCAAGCCTCTTCTCTGGCTCTGGATTGAATTCTTCTCCTCCAGAGGCCAAGAATCCCAACGTCCTTTGTGGTTCAGCAACAACCTTTCAGACCCATGTTGGCAAAGTAATGTCTCTGCTTTTAATATGCTGTCTAGGTTAGTCATGCCATAAAGGTGGTATCAACTGCAAATCTGAGGTTATTGATATTTCTCCCAGAAATCTTGATTCCAGTTTATGCTTCATCCAGCCCAGCATTTCTCATGATGTACTCTGCATATAAGTTAAATAAGCAGGGTGACAATATACAGCTTTGACGTACTCCTTTTCCTATTTGGAACCAGTCTGTTGTCCATGTCCAGTTCTAACTGTTGCTTCCTGACCTACATACAGATTTCTCAAGGGGCAGGTCAGGTGGTCTGGTATTCCCATCTCTTTAAGAATTTTCCAGAGTTTGTTGTGGTCCACACAAAGGCTTTGGCATAATCAATAAAGCAAAAGTAGATATTTTTCTGGAACTCTCTTGCTTTTTGATGATCCAACAGATGTTAACAATTTGATCTCTGGTTCCTCTGCCTTTTCTAAATCCAGCTTCAACATTGGGAAGTTCATGGTTCATGTACTGTTGAAGTCTGACTTGGAGAATTTTGAACATTACTTTAATAGCATGTGAGATGAGTGCAATTATGTTGTAGTTCAAGCATTCTTTGGCATTGCCTTTCTTTGGCATTGGAATGAAAACTGACCTTTTCCAGCTCTGTGGCCACTGCTGAGTTTTCCAGATTTGCTGGCATATTGAATGCAGCACTTTCACAGCATCATCTTTTAGGATTTGAAATAGCTAAGCTGGAATTCCATTACCTCCATTAGCTTTGTTTATAGTGATGCTTCCTAAGGCCCACTTGACTTCACATTCCAGGTTGTCTGGCTATAGATTGGTGATCACCCTATCATGATTATCTGGATCATGAAGATCTTTTTTGTATAGTTCTTCTGTATATTCCTGCCACCTCTTCTTAATATCTTCTGCTTCTGTTAGGTCCATACCATTTCTATCCTTTATTGTTCCCTTCTTTCCATGAAATTTTCCCGTGGTATCTCTAATTTTCCGGAAGGAATCTCTAGACCTTACCATTCTATTGTTTCCCTCTATCTCTTTGCATTGATCACTGAGGAAGGCTTTCTTATCTCTCCTTGCTATTCTTTGGATCTCTGCATTCAAATGGGTATATCTTTCCTTTTCTCCATTGCCTTTTGCTTCTCTTCTATTTACAGTTATTTGTAAGGCCTCCTCAGACAATCGCTTTGCCTTTTTGCATTTCTTTTTTCTTGGGGATGGTCTTGGTCCCTGCCTCCTGTACAATGTCACAAACCTCAGTCCCTAGTTCTTCAGGCACTCTGTCTATCAGATGTAATCCCTTGAATGTATTTGCCACTTCCACTGTGTAATCCTAAGGGATTTGATTTAGGTCATATCTGAATCCTCTAGTGGTTTTCCCTACTTTCTTCAATTTAAACAACAGAATGATCTCTGTTTGTTTTCTCTTTTTTTATTTTATTTTATTTTATTTTTAAACTTTACAATATTGTATTAGTGGCAAACCGTTCAGTATCACAGTAATCCAAGTCTATGCCCAGACCAGTAATGCTGAAGAAGCTGAAGCTGGACGGTACAATGAAGACCTACAAGGCCTTCTAGAACTAACACCCAAAAAAGATGCCCTTTTCATTATAGGGGACTGGAATGCAAACGTAGGGAGTCAAGAAATACCTGGAATAACAGGCAAATTTGTCCTTTGAGTACAGAAAGAAGCAGAGCAAAGGCTAACAGATTTTTGCCAGGAGAACACACTGGTCATAGAAAGCACCCTCTTCCAACAACACAAGAGAAGACTCTACACATGGACATCACCAGATGGTCAATACCAAAATCAGATTGATTACATTCTTTGCAGCCAAAGATGGAGAAGCTCTATACAGTCAGCAAAAAGCAAGACCAGGAGCTGACTGTGGCTCAGATCATGAACTCGTTAAATACTGTACTGAAAGTGAAAAATAGTGCTCATGTGGGTACAGAACAATTGTTAACTGTGTATATTGATTGTTTACCCTTGTAATCACAAGGCTTACTGGGAGCTGCAGCTCATACTGCTATCTTAGCTACAAGAGAACATTTCACGCTATCCCTATCCTGGGAAAAAAGTTAAAATCCAAAATTTTAACTACAATTTCTACTGCTTATCACTTCTGCACTATCACAAAAAAAAAAAAAAAAATCACAAAACATAAGTCAGGGACCATCTGTAGTAGTTACTTGTGCTCCCCATCTCAGATTACAGAATTCTCACATTCTGGAGATCATTTTCCTTTTTATAGATGTCATTCAGGAACTTAACCAAGATGGAAAAGTAATAGATGAGCAGATTGAAATAAACTAAAATTGTGAAAAGAAGAGAAGCGAAAGGCAAAGGGGAAAAGGAAAGATATAAGCATCTAAATGCAGAGTTCCAAATAATAGCAAGAAGAGATTAGAAAGCCTTCCTCAGCGATCAATGCAAAGAAATAGAGGAAAACAACAGAATGGGAAACACTAGAGATCTCTTCAAGAAAATTAGAGATACCAAGGGAACATTTCATACAAAGACGGGCTCGACAAAGGACAGAAATGGTATGGACCTAACAGAAGCAGAGGATATTAAGAAGAGGTGGCAAGAATACACAGAAGAACTGTACAAAAAAGAGCTTCAAGACTCAGATAATCACGATGATGTGATCACTGACCTAGAGCCAGACATCCTGGAATGTGAAGTCAAGTGGGCCTTAGAAAGCATCACTATGAACAAAGCTAGTGGAGGTGATGGAATTCCAGTTGAGCTATTTCAAATCTTGAAAGATGATGCTTTGAAAGTGCTGCACACAATATGCCAGCAAATTTGGAAAACTCAGCAGTGGCCACAGGGCTGGAAAAGGTCAGTTTTCATTCCAATCCCAAGGAAAGGCAATGCCAAAGAATTCTAAAACTACTGCACAATTGCACTCATCTCACATGCTAGTAAAGTAATGCTCAAAATTCTCCAAGCCAGGCTTCAGCAATACGTGAACCGTGAACTTCCTGATGTTCAAGCTGGTTTTAGAAAAGGCAGAGGAACCAGACATCAAATTGCCAACATCTGTTGGATCATCAAAAAAGCAAGAGAGTTCCAGAAAAATATCTATTTCTGCTTTATTGACTATGCCAAAGCCTTTGACTGTGTGGATCACAATAAACTGTGGAAAATTCTGAAAGAGATGGGAACACCAGACCACCTGACCTGCCTCTTGAGAAATCTGTATGTAGGTCAGAAAGCAACAGTTAGAACTGGATATGGAACAACAGACTGGTTCCAAATAGGAAAAGGAGTACGTCAAGGCTGTATATTGTCACCCTGCTTATTTAACTCTGATG
>NW_011495032.1:12800735-12802741 GCF_000754665.1 Bison bison bison
ATGCTTTTGAACTGTGATGCTGGAGAAGACCCTTGAGAGTCCCTTGGACTGCAAGGAGATCCAACCAGTCCATTCTGAAGGAGATCAGCCCTGGGATTTCTTTGGAAGAAATGATGCTAAAGCTGAAACTCCAGTAGTTTGGCCACCTCATGTGAAGAGTTGACTCATTGGAAAAGACCCAGATGCTGGGAGGGATTGGGGGCAGGAGGAGAAGGGGACGACAGAGGATGAGATGGCTGGACGGCATCATTGACTTGATGGACATGAGTCTGAGTGAACTCTGGGAGTTGGTGATGGACAGGGAGGCCTGGTGTGCTGCAATTCATTCAGTCACAAAGAGTCGGACACGACTGAGTGACTGAACTGAACTGAACTGAAAATTGTGTTTAAACTCTATAGAACTCAAAGCTATAGGCATGACTAATACATACATGGAGTTTTGAAATGCTTTAGTAGGTATAAAGCAGCAATCAGGATCAATTTTAAGATATAGGATAAAGATAGAGTAACCAACAACAACTAAAAATAAATGGTCTCTTTCTATTCATAAACCTTCCTTTCTTTTAGTTGTTAATACAAATTTATAATACATTAAAACTAGAAGCTTTCTTAGTGATCATATATTATAGTTTATTGTTGATATGAAATTCAATATCTGGGGAGGTTAACTAAATGAGGAGATTATGGATTAAATTAGTGGCAAAACTAGGACTAGGTGAGACTCAATCCTTCTGCATTTCAGTCCAGACCACTTTTACTTGAGCAGGCATATGCCAACGGCTGGCTAGCTGTTCTGTAAATGATTTCAGAATTCAGAATTCAGCTAAATCTCTAGCTTCACTTGAAGTTAGGTAACTTCATCTGTCCTTCAGTCTTGTTAAATCCTCCTACAGCAGGCTCTATTCTTTCTCCTCCCCTGTCTGTTGGCACCTATGAAAGACCAGATCATCCTAGAAACCACACATTGAAATGGAAGATCTTCTGTTAGTCTGGATCCTGCATCATTGTAAGGATATTCCTCTTCCTCTACCACCTCTATTTAGACTTTGCGTGAGTGAGAAATATACAATTGTCTTGTCACTGAGATTTAAGGATCCAGCAGTGAGTGCTGCCTTAATTAATAAAGGTCTATACCTTTTGTAAAATAATAATCTGGAACATATTTTAATAGGCTAAGAACAGAGACCAGTGGGCAAATGGGTGCAGACAAAGCTATAATCAATAGGTGCTGTCTTCTACACGTTCCATTTGTGCCTTGTCTAAACCTATCTCTGTCATAAAAAGGGTAACTGGCTCTGGCAGGGACGGTTTCTTTACAACCTGAGATAGAATGTGTCACCTGTATTCAATCCACAGAAGATGCTAAAGCTGAAACAGAGAGCTGTCAAAAGCAGTGCAACGGGAAGAAGCTCTAGGAAAAACAAACGAGAGCAAGCAAGAGTCAATGCAGTAGTGGGGTGAACAATTTACTTGAAAAAAATATAAAAATTAAATTTTTCTCCATGAGCCATCTGGAGCATGGTACATAGGTGGGTTTGTATTCATCACCCCGTTTTAGATAGATGTCCATAACATATTTTTTTTTATGTTCATGGCAATAGCACTATCTTCTTTCTTCTGAAAATAACCTCTGAGATCCAATATTCATCATCCTTTCCTATAAGAAAATTGGTCATCCATTACCATCAGCAACCAGTCCTAGTCACTCAATATCATCCAAGGAAGCCACTTAGGACAAACTGCAGAACTGGTTGCTATGGACTGGACCACCACATCAATTTTTCCTTGTATTGGAATTTGCTCACCTCATTTAATTGTCTCCCTTAACACAGTCATCTATCTGGGTGCATTGACTGGTCTGGATTTACACAGGTTGTTTGAAAGATAAAGGTCAGATACACACCAGACTGCTAGAACCACATTTATTAACCACAGTCCTCCAACCCCCTTCCCCAACCTGCCTCACTGACTTTCAACATCATCAGTGTCATCTGGAGCAAGAGAAT
>NW_011495032.1:12802841-12841152 GCF_000754665.1 Bison bison bison
ATTATTAAGTGTGGCAGAACATGAAATGGAAGCCAAAAACAAAGCCACAAATTAGTGATAAATGATGCCAAGTTCAACCTTATTAGCCTTTGAAAAACCACACAGTTCTGCCAAGCCAGTATCTAAACCTTATTTATATATAAAACCCCTATATGGTCCAGTTGCTGCTGGCTTTAATCAGAGGATGACAAAGAGGCAATTAAATATGGCTTTAAGATGAAGTCCTTCCTCAAGGGGATTTGCTACTTGCTGAGATGTCAGCCTACCAAGTTTTGAAAATTTTTTCTTCACTCTCTTCCTTCGAGCCTTGCTAATTTTACACCATCAGCCTGCAGACTTTTTTTTTTTAATATTCACATGTCTTCATTCATAAAGCATCCTCAGGAAAGGAAATATCAAAGTAGTTCCAGTGCAAAGAAGAAAGCTACTCATGCTCTGCTAGTTTCATCAAACTGTAACTTCGATGCTGCCTTTTGGGACAGGATCTTTCTTGGAGGCCAACACTTAGAACTGGGACATATCACAGGATCCAGATTCTGAGCAGTATAGCTGGTACTCAGTAATTACTCCTGGGATGATGGCTATATTTAACTACCTTTTTCTCAACTGATATTGTGTGAAGTGGCAAGTTATTCAAGGGACAAAGGTAAGGGTATTGATAGGTCCAGAGAACTAACTCAATATCACAAAGCCCTGAAAACTGGGACAGAATAAAGATAGTTAACCCAGATATCAAACAGAGACTTAATTAAGGTAAATCAAGAGAATAATTCTTGAGAAGACCAGAGCATGCCTTGTAGCATGCCTTAGCAGGTAAGGCAATAGTGTGCATCAAATCCATAAAGTGAGGAGCACGTCAAAATCCAATTTTTTATAAATAAGTCAGAATTAATTGTATCGAACATCTCCTATACAGGGTATGCTTTTAGTACTAGTGTAAAAACAGTATTGGAAAACAAAGCTTTGTTTATTCAGCATATTGGAAATTGATAGGAACAATTGATGAGAGAAAGGAAAAGTCATTGGGTTGACAAGAATAGAAGAAACCCAAACTGAAAGCACACAGAGAGGGAAAACTACATGCTTAGTTATTAGAAACAGATCTGGAGGAGTTGGACGCTTAAAATTAATAAATTCAAACATGGAGATGCACTGGTACAGTGGTCAAAGTGCTGAATTAAAGCTAAAGCCTTGTTACTGAAAGTAGGATCCACTTTCATCTGCAACACGTGGGAGTTTGATGAAAATGCAGAAACTTGGGCCCCACCCTACCTCCTAAATCAGATTCTACATTTTAACAAGATGATTTGAAAGTGTGTAATGTTTGGAAGCATCACTTTGAAGATTTGCATCAGAAAGCAAAACAAGTCTGACCTCACAGCAGCCCCCCGTAAATACTTGAGGAATGGAATTCATAGGTGGTTCAGTGATAAAGAATCTGCCTACCAATCTAGGAGAGGAGACGCACAAGACATGGGTTTGATCCCTGGGTCAGGAAGATAACCTGGCGTAGGAAATAGCAATCCACTCCCCAAGAAAAATAAATGCAAATAGGCAAAATGGTTGTCTGTGGAGGCCTTACAAATAGCTGAGAAAATAAGAGAAGTGAACAGCAAGGGAGAAAAGGAAAGATACAGCCTTCTGAATGCAAAGTTTCAAAGAATAGCAAGGATAAATTTTAAAAAGCCTCCCTAAGTAAACAATGCAAATAAATAGAGGAAAACAATAGCCTGGGAAAGACTAGAGATCTCTTCAAGAAAGTTAGAGATACCAAGGGAGCATTTCACGCAAGATGGGCACAATAAAAGACAGAAACAGTATGGACCTAACAGAAGCAGAAGATACAAAGAAGAGGTGGCAAGACTACACAGAAAAACTGTGTAGAAACATCTTACTGAGCCAGATAACCATGATAGTGTGATCACTCACCTAGAGCCAGACGTTGTGGAATGCAAAGTTATCTACTATTATTCATATCCAATTAAAAGTAAAATCTTCCAGATGGACAAGCTGGATTTAGACAAGGCAGAGACACCAGAGATCAAAATTGCCAACATTCGTTAGATCTTAGAAAAAGCAAGAGAATTCCAGAAAAACATCTACTTCTGCTTCATTGACTATGCTAAAGTCTTTGACTGTGTGGACCACAAAAAAACTGTGGGAAATTCTTCAAGAAATGGGAATGCCAGGCCACCTTACTTGCCTCCTACAAAACCTTTATGCAGGTCAAGAAGCAACAGTTAGAGCCAGACAGAACAATGGACTGGTTCAAAATTAGGGAAAGGAGTATGTCAAGACTGTATACTGTCACCCTGCTTAACTTATATGCAGAATATATCATGTGAAATGCTGGGCTGGATGAAGCACAAGCTGGAAATAAGATTGCCAGGAGAAATATCAATAACCTCAGATATGCAGATGACACCACCCTAATGGTAGAAAGCAAAGAGGAATTAAAGAGCCTCTTGATGAATGTGAAAGATGTGAGTGAAAAAGCTGGCTTAAAGCTCCACATTTGAAAAACAAAGATCATGGCATCTGGCCCCATCACTTCTTGATAAATAGATGGGGAAACAATGGAAACAGTGACAGAGTTTATTTTCTTGGGCTCCAAAATCACTGCAGATGTTGACTACAATCATGAAATTAAAAAATGATTACTCCTTGGAAGAAAAGCCATGACAAAACTGGACAGCCTATTAAAAAGGAGATCCATTACTTTGCCAACAAAGGTCCATATACTCAAAGCCATGGTTTGTCCAGTAGTCATGTATGGCTGTGAGAGTTGAATCATAAAGAAGACTGAGTACTAAAGAATTGATGCTTTGAACTGTGGTATTGGAGAAGACTTTTGAGAGTCCCTTGGACTGCAAGGAGATCAAAGCAGTCAATCCTAAAGGAAATCAACCCTGAATATTCACTCAAAGGACTGATCCTGAAGCTGAAGCTCCAATATTTCAGCCACCTGATGCAAAGAGTCAACTCATGAGAAAAGACCCTGATGCTGGGAAAGATGGAAGGCAGGAGGAGAAGGGGACAACAGAGGATGAGATGGTTAGATGGCATCACCGACTCAATGGATATGAGTTTGAGCAAGCTCCAGGAGATGGTGAGGGACAGGGAAGCCTGGTATGCTGCAGTCTAGTGGGTCAAAAAGAGTAGGACATGACTGAGTGACTGAAGAACAACAACAACCAGTCTTATTGCTTGGAAAATTCCATGGACAGAGAAGCCTAGCAGGCTACACTCCATGGGGTTGCAAAGAGTCAGACATGACTGAGCACACATGAAAGCAAGAAAGCAAGGTCGTGATCTTTGCTTCTATGCTAAAAGTCTACACTTTCTATAAGGGAACTGAGGTGCCTGGCTGGATAGGGTTTGAACCTGAGAGGGAAACAACACATTGTTATGATGTCTGTGGCTTTCCACGACAGACAGAGAGGGAAACCCAAGCAATAGTGTCTTTCCCAGGAGGAAATAAACTCAGGACCACATAGCTTTCTCACCAAGTCCCACTCTGCCATCTCTTGGTCCACAACCTGAGGTGAATCCTGACTGTCCATCTGACCCAATACCTGATAAACAGCCCCCAGTTATCTACTGAGGAAAACAGACCTACACATTCCAAAGATGGCTAGTGTCAGTTGCCTTTGCCAGTTCACCCAGCGCTTTATTTAAAATTATGAAAAGGCAACCAAAGTCACCAAACATTTTAGAGAAGTAAACATTGCAAAAAAGTTGAAGATGAAAAAATATTTAACTGCTAATATGGCATTGACTCTAATAGCCTACACATACAGAAACATGAAGATTTGCTACAACAATGTCAAATAGCAAAATGTCACAGAACATGAAAAATCAGCCACTGACCAGAATCACTCAGAGGGCTTGTGAAAACACAGCTTTCTGGGCCCCACTCCAGAGTTTCTGTTTCACTGGGTGTTGGCAGAGCTGGAAAATATATTTCTGACAAGACCACAGGTGATGCTAATATTACTGGCTCAACAACCGTACACTGGGAACCACTGATCAACATGATCCAGCAGAGCAGTCAACCTAGGAATAAAAACAGATATTACTCAGGAAATAATGAACAATCCCAGGTGTGACCATCAAAATTGTCCACCCATTACCAGATGTCCCCCAGGAGTCAGGGGAGACTATCATACCGAGTTGAAAACCACCAACTTTATCCAATTATTTGTGAGAATAATGGGGCCAATATCATACATTTAGACTAGTAGTTCTTAAACCATGCATGTATCAGGATCTTCTAAAGAAACTATTAAAACATGAACTGTTAAGGCTCCAGATTTTCTGGTTCCCAGGTAATAATAAGGCAGCTTATCTATGTACCACAGTTTGAGAACGACTGGTTTAGTCCATCCAGGGCTTAAAAAACATTTTTTACTCCCTCGAGCTGGAGACAGGGCTTTCCTCCTTGATGGCCCTGTGGATTTAAGATGGAGGATACATCTCTGCCTATAGTCTGTGTCCTCGTTGAAAATGAAAATGGGGATTGAATGTTATTAGGGAAGCAATAAACAAGTTCTGCTACTGTTCATATTCATAGAACTGGCCTGGCCAGTGGACGTGAATGGCCAGTATTATGCTGGAATATGATAGGAAGACATCAGAGGCCAGAGCAAGAATTTTAGTTGTGTGAGTTGGGGCCAGAGGGATCTGTGAGCCTACTAAGGGTGACCACAAGTCCGCTATCCCATGAAGTTGTATGGAGCATAAAAAGTAGAAGGGAATGGGGTGAAGAGTGAAGGACTGTAACACAGCTACCTTTGAAGACAGTGTTAGCTTTGCCAGTTATAAAAAGTTGTTAAGTGCAGTCTGGAACTTGAATCAATCAGATTAGTGCCTCCTTTTGTGTGCCAGAGGGGAGCAAGTAAATCGGAGTGTTAGTTAGAAGGGAAATATACAGAATGTTAGAAAGGAAATATACAGAATAGATTTAGTATAAGAAGGAGAAAGCATTTCCTGCCCCTAAGAGAGAAGTTTTCCTTTTTGTTATAAAGGGCTCTGTTCCAGGATTACCTCCTTATACTTCTAAACTGGATCTCACTTTCCATTATGGCCCAATTTAAGTTCCGCTTGCTTTGTGTCCAGCGCAACTCACCAACTCCATTCAAAGCTCACTTGACTCTTTTCTAACTCCTTTGAATATTTAATTCTGTGCTGTTCCATCATGTTTTTAAGGTGGAAAATCTGACTAGTTGACAAAATTATATGCAAATACCTCTAGGAGTACAATGGAACTATTTTTCTATTGATTTCCTTCATTCCAGGCCAATGTACTGTCTTTGAGTAGGCACATCCATTTCTGCAGTGAAAAAGAGGCACCACATAAAACTTATAGAAATCAAGGACAAAGTTAAAATCAACTGTGCCTTGAATCCTTCATTCCTTCAATTACTGGTGTGAACTCAGGCAATTTAATCTAACTCTCTTCCATTTAGTATCCTCTTCTGTTGGAAAGAGGATAACGATTGCTTTCAGAATCAGACATAATGTACAGAAAAGGCCTGATACCAAGGTTTCTAAATAGTAGGACAAAATAAATGAAACAATTTTTATCCTTATTAAAAGACAAACATATGCATGCATGCTTTGTTTACAGGCTGGCTGCTCACTGGCACAGTCCAGTGTATATTTCACATTTTATCCTAACTTTCCTGTCCTACCTCACAATTTATCATATTCATTATGCATCTGCCTGATCTATCATATATACCTTTGTCTTTTGCTTGGCTATTTCTCATGTGGATTTCTTCCTTATTCTGTAAATAGATTCTTAGGTGGACCATCTCTGATGTCTTGCCTCCCAGTTGGGTTCAGTCTACTAGGAAAAACTTTCTAGCTGAACATAACTGAGGAGAGTGCTCACAATGAAATCAGTCCATATTACAATAGGGCCTTTGAGCCCTTAAGTATCCTTAAGTTATACCTGACATCACAATAAAAGTTTTCCAAATCTTACCTTAGATAAGGAAGTTGAAGCTCAAACAGCAGGTAGAAATATGTGAACTGAAGCATTCAGTTTGCTTTACAGAAGGTCAACTCCCTGTCAAATACATGCCTCTTTTAACTTTTCCATCTCCTGTTTCTCTCCTTTTCTCTACTGGAAACCGATGCTAGAATGTCTTTGGACTCAGCAGGTAGGCTATTATTTTTGTCCAAGGCTAATTTTTATCATTATACTTGGGCTTCTGTTGGTAAGTTCTTAATGAGGTCCTGCACCACATGTGGTGGATCAATCCACATGGTTTTTGCAAGAAGTGAAAAATCTGCAACATGGCTAGAACAGGAAGTTGGCAAGCCTGCTCCTGTTCTGGGCATCTCAGTCCATGCCCACCTAGAAATATCAAATTAGAGAAGATAGTAATCTTCCTAGAGACATGCCCTTCAACAAGAAAAGGCAGCTGACAGCAAAGAAGACTGAATAACTGTAAAAGTAATGTACAAGAAAGCAAAAATTTATAGTAGCAACAGTGATTCTGTTCAGAAGCTCTTCCAGCCCTACTTCTCTCCCAGTGCCCCTATTATTCTCTCTGATGATTACAACATTTTCTTAATGGTGTCCTGCCTGAGTCTTCCTCCACTCCAGCTGATGCTCAACTGTTACTAGTTATCTTTCTGTGAAAGAAATCATAAGCTATATTTACTTTCATGCCTCTGTCACACTACTTTTGCCTTCAGGAACACTGTTTGTAAATGTACCCAGAAATTTGTTTTTATTTCATATATGATGAATGTGACAGATCAGGAAATGACTGCCATTGAAACAGTAGCTTGTTAATTATATTAATAATTCCAAAGAAAAAATGTCACATCACACCAATGTAAGACCCCATAGAGAAGCACCAGGATTGGTCAGGAGACAAAAAGAATGAGAGAAAAACATGAGCAAGAGTTTTTACTGTGGTTTTCACAGGAAAAACCAGTGAGACACAGTCAGCAGCTGAGAAGGCTTAGAATTGGATAGTTTGAATAATTGCAGTGAACTCTTGGTTATGTGGGAGAAGGCAATGGCACCCCACTCCAGTACTCTTGCCTGGAGAATCCCATGGACGGAGGAGCCTGGTGGGCTGCAGTCCATGGGGTCGCTAAGAGTCTGACAGGATGGAGCGACTTCACTTTCACTTTTGACTTTCATGCCTTGGAAAAGGAAACAGAAACCCACTCCAGTGTTCTTGCCTGGAGAATCCCAGGGATGGCAGAGCCTGGTGGGCTGCCGTCTATGGGGTCACACAGAGTCGGACACAACTGAAGTGACTTGGCAGCAGCAGCTTGGTTATGTGGGCAGTTTCTACTTGTCTGGTTTAATAGCTGACCCTGGAATGACAGAGGGAAGGGGAAGTGGTGCTCTGGGTTGCAGGAGCCTGACAATATGAGACAAGTGGGAGTTTGAACTTGAAATGGGTTGATTACATATCAAAGACATATTTGCAAGCAAGAATTATGCTTATGAAACTAAAACAAAGCTACTCAAAAGCTCATAATGATTGTATACTGCCCCCCCTCATACACACACATCAAAACATATTCCATCCTACCCCAGATTACAGATATAAAATTAAATACTGTTAGCATTAGTTATTAGAATAAATGCTTTTCTTTCTGTTTACCATTAAGTATGTTTAGGGTATGCATCTGAATTATAATTAATTTTATTTGTTTCCATTTTCTTTGTCTTCTTTCCATTCTTATTGATTTTTTTTTAAATATATAAACCACTGAAAGGCTTTAGAATGTCAAAACATGACAAAGCTATACTCAGAAAATTGTACCTTCTCATGTATCCTTCAACCCAGCCCTCTCACTGTTGTCTTCTTATAGGTAACAAACTTGGTTGTTTTTTCATTTATTTTTCCTATATTTCATCTAAATAAATCTCTTTATGTAAGTCTCCCTTCATCTTGAGTGGCAGAAGTTAAAAACAATCTCCTACATTCATCAGATGCCCACACCATTTAACTTCCACAGTATCACTAGAAAGAAGGTATCATCCCAGTTTGAGATAATGGGATGTTTACTTGGGAATATGCCATTTATATCAGAATGGTAAAGAAGAATACATGTCACATCTCTTCAGCATTTGGTGCTAGGAGGTCAGGAGTTAGAAATGGTTCAGGGTCCTAAACGTTTCTATGACTAGATACCCTCCAAACCCAGCCATCCTGAGACTATAGCCATGCCTTAGGAAGACAAATTGCATAGGAGCACAAAAATCTGGGGAAATGTGCCACTAAAGAGCTGTAACTTTGAAGCTAAGATCCACGGCAGAGTACCACTGGTGAATAACCTAACACTGCAGGAGAAAGATGCTTCCTTCAGATCCCAGCTCCAAGAGCAGTTGTAGATGCCCCAAGTCTCATCTGTAGGAAATAGAGATAGTGCCCAGCTTCTTGGCCATTGGTTTCAGTGGTGATCCAACAGGGACAGACAAGATGGTGTGGGCAACCAGCAGACTTACTGGGTTAGACATCATGTGGTCATTACAATAGGCAAAAAGACTGTACATGGCCTACCATCTACATTCCCTTCCTTGGAAGTGATCATAACCAGAAGTGACTTCTTGGACTGAGTAAACTCACCCTGATGCCCTGAAGTTATCATAGCAGAAAGGATGATGAGGACAGAGAACAACATTCTCCTAATCATTTGGGAGTATTCCAAAGAGCATAATCATATTTTGTACCCATATCAGAGAAGGTTATGCCAATTTTATAGATGGGAAAACAGGCTGAGGAATACACACAGCATGGTGACCACTACATAGTAAACAGCAGAACTAGATTTAGAACCTTGACCTTTCTGAATACAAAGTCTATGCTCTGAGAACAATACACAGGAAGTCTGGGACCTGAGTTTGCTACCTGCAAATCCTTCAACAGCTCACATGCCCTCCCTATGTCTCATTTCCCCCATCTGTCTAAGGGAGTGGATAGAATTATCTCTAAACTATCTTCCAGTTCCAAAATGAAAATTTGACCTTTGTGTGTGTGTGTGTGTGTGTGTGTGTGTGTGTGTTTGGGAGTAGGGGGTCATTTTCCAGTGACAAGGGTTTTAACCAAAAATAAATCAATACAGGTCATGAAAGCACGGATTGGCTGGGCAGCATGGATATTGGGGTTTCCTGGTCACTAATGTCATACTAGATGTAGGGAGCAATAGAGAAGAGAAGATCTGGGAGACCCCGGGAAGAGGAACCTTGAGATCAGCAAGGAGATCCAAGTCGAATCAAGCATGGCAGGATGGGAACAAGAAATTACTGTTGAAAATCTCTTGGAATTTCCCTCCGGCAAAGAAGTTTTTAAATTTATGTTTCCATATTTAAGTACTACGGGAATTTTGTGAAATAGATGTTAATATCCATATATGCTGCATATGAGCAGATTGAGTCTCAAAGAGGTGAGGACCTTGACGATGACATGTGGCTAATTAAGGAGAAAGTCAGAATATTTCACCAGCCTTCCTGGTGAAAGATCATCTTCCCATGCCCCTGGCTTCAGCACCAAGGAGAGAGAGCAGTGAGAGTCAGCAAGGGGAAGAAGCCGCCTACTTTTCCCATGCTCTCTGGACTCAAAGGTGTCACTGTGTAGACAGGGTTCCTGGCTCTTGGATTAGTTTGCTTCTGTTTCCCTACCTAGTTTTGTGAAAGAAGACATTTGGTCATTCATTTTTCAAGTCTACAAGGCCCATGTAGTAAAGGCTGTAAATTAATTCTCAGTTCCATAGCATTGCATTCCAGAGAGCATAGCTTTACGATGCATCCCTGGAACAATGATGCCTAACTTTTACTAACCAGAGGTGTCGGATGCAAAAGCCCTGCTCTGTGATGAAGTTAGGCATGTGAAACAGAAAAATAATCAGACCTGTTTGTCTCCTGATTTTTTCAAAATATAAGTCTGCTGGATAGGGCTATGAGGCACTGCTTCCTAAGACAGGTCTACTGTATGAAAAATGATGAAAGAAAAAAAGGATAATTTAATATGTAATTTGTATCTCATGCCATAAAGATTAGAGGTGGATACTGCAATACATGAAGTAGAACTTATGGAAATAGATGAAGAGGGGGTTTTAGTGAGTGGACGAGAAAATAATCCCATAAAGGTGTATCCTGGGGGCATAGACACACCAATTAGCCATAGACTGGGGTCTCAGTCATGTGGGTTGTGAGGTCAGGCATTTGACTCTTGACAACACTCAAAGCAAGGCAGGATATCAGTTTCTTAGCCATTCCTCATCAGGGCCAGCCATCCAAGCAGAGACCAGAAAAAAGAAAATCCTCATTAGGAGGATCTGAAGTCAGGCAAGGAGATGAGAGAAGGGGTCCTCAGCTGTACCCCAACAGGCTCTAAAATGGGCACTGGAAAGGCAAGGAGCAAAGCCATTTCTAATCTTAAAAAGACACCTGTATATGTCAGTCCCAATGTCCTAAATCATTCTACTCTCACCATCCCCTCAGTGTCCATATGCTTCTTCTAAATGTCTGTCTCTATTTCTGCTCTGCAAATAAAACCAACTATACCATTTTTTTCTAGATTCCACATATATGCATTAATAAACAATATATGTTTTTCTCTTTCTGACTTATTTCAACTGTATGACAGTCTCTAGGTCCATCCATGTCTATCCTACTATATATAAAATAGATAACTAGTGAAACCTACCATATAGCACAATGAGCTGTACTCAATGCTCTGTGGTGAACTAAATGGGAAGGAAATCCAAAAAAGAAGGGATATATGTATATGCATTGCTGTACAGCAGACACTAACACAACATTGTAAAGCAACTACTCCTAGTAAAAAAAAAAAAAAAAGAAGAAGCAGCCTAAATCTGAAAAAGCCAAACTCATGGAAATAGCAGAATAGTGGTTACCAGTGGCTGGGAGTGGGGTACCTGGGGAGATATTGATGAAAGAGTACAAACTCTCAGCTGTAAATAAATAAGATCTGGATATCTAATGTATAATATGGTACTCTAATTAACAATACAATATTATATACATGGAAGCTTTTAAGATAGTAGGTTTTAAATGCTATAACACACACACAAAATCATAATTATCTGAAAAAATGAAGACTTTAACCTCATTGTGGTAATTATTTTGTAACGTATATAATCAGTACATTGTCCACTTTGAACTTACATGTTTTTTGTTTTTTATTTAATTTATTTATTTTAATTGGAGGCTGATTTCTTTACAATATTGTGGTGGGTTTTGCCATATATTGACATGAATCAGCCATGGGTGTACGTGTCACACCATCCTGAACCCCCCTCCCACCTCTCTGAACTTATAATATGCTATATATTAATAGTATCTCAATACAATGGGAGGAGTAATTCTAACTGTGTTCCTCATTAATGGCACATGTGTAGTGAGTGGGGCTTCCTAGGCTTCTACATTGCAGGCAGATTCTTTACCAACTGAGCCACCAGGGAAGCCCAAGAATACTGGAGTGGGTAGCCTATCACTTCTCCATGGAATTTTCATGACCCAGGAATCAAACCAGGTCTCCTGCATTACAGGAGGATTATTTACCAGCTGAATTACCAGGGAATCCCATATTTCTCATAGTTATTTATAATTATTTAAAAAAATGTGTAGAGGACTTTCATTGTCAGTAACTGTGAAGAAATCTGGGGTTGAAGATACTGAAGATTTCTCAAAACTTTTAATATATTGATGTGTATTCTGAATTTCAAAGAGGGTACATGAAGCATTTCTTGTGTTTATTGGAAAATAGAATAGTTCATTTTTTTTCCAACTCAAATATAAATGAGACACTCTAGGAAACTGGGCTTAAACATTCTGGATAATTAAAGAATTTAAGGTCCATGCCTCCATTTATCTCATCTTGAAAAATTGTCTCCTAAAAGTATTCATGTTGTTGTTCAGTCACTAAGTCATGCCCAAATCTTTACAACCCCATGAACCGCAGTAACATGAGCTTCCCTGTCTTCCACTATCTCCCCAAGTTTGCTCAAACTCATGTCCATTGAGTCAGTGATGCCATCCAACCATCTCATCCTCTGTCACCCCTTTCTCCTCTTGCCCTCAATCTTTCCCAGCATAAGAGTCTTTTGCAATGAGTCAACTCTTTGAAGCAACTGGCCAAAGTATTGGAATTTCAGTATCAGTTCTTCCAAAGAATATTCAGGGTTGTTTTCCTTTAGGATTGACTGGCTTGATCTCCTTGCTGCCCAAGGGACTCTCAAGAGTCTTCTCCAGGACCATAGCTCAAAAGCATCAATTCTTCAGCACTCAGCATTCTTTACGGCCCAACTCTCACCTCCATACATAACTACTAGAAAAACCATAGCTTTGACTGGAAGGACCTTTGTTAATAAAGTGTTGTCTCTTCTTTTTAATATACTGTCTAGGTTGTTATAACTTTACTTCCAAGGAGCAGGGGTCTTTTAATTTCATGGCTGCAGTCACCATCAGCAGTGATTTTGGAGACCAAGAAAATAAAATCTGTCACTGTTTCCACTTTTTCCCCACCAATTTGTGATGAAGTGATGGGACTGGATGCCATGATCTTCCTTTTTTGAATGCTGAGCTTTAAACCAGCTTTTTCACTCTCCTCTTTCACCTTCATCAAGAGACTCTTTAGTCCCTCTTTGCTTTCTGCTATTAAAGAGTAGTCATAGTGTATGGTAATTGTTTGCATCCCAGTCTCTCCATAGACCTTTGCTGTCAAGCTGGTGACCACTAGCTACATGTGGCTCTTAAGCATGTGAAATGTGACTGGTTTAAATTGAGATGTGCTGTGAGTGACTGGGAAATTACTAGAAGTATATATGTGTCTTGCATATATTTCCATTGAACAGCATTACCTAGGCTATTTGAGTACGGGAATCTTATCCATCTACGTATTCTTGATTAACACCTTCTTGTCATATATTAAATAAGAATTCAATAAATAATTGTTGAATGGACAAAATAGATAAATAAAGCCCTATCCATAAATACTTGCTTCACTTAAAGCCTGATACCAAATGCAGGTGCCTATTTTCTTTTCTTTTTTTAAATAATTATCCACGTTTATTCTTCTTCTTTTTTAAATATAAATTTATTCATTTTAATTGGAAGTTAATTACTTTACAATATTGTATTGGTTTTGCCATACATCTCACCTGAAACTTAAAAGGCTCTTTCTACTTATAAACAATCTCTTCACTGATATAAATACCTCATTTGCATGTATGATATATATCCCTTAAATTGTTTTTACATATCCTGGAAGCTAAGTCTCTAAGAAATAACATTTAGAAGAATTCAGAATTCTTGATATGAAACCATTTGCCACATTTGGGAATCCTGCTTATGAGCCAGTTCATGTAATTATACGGCTTCCTTCACCCTGCATTCTCACTTCTGGCCTCATCTCCTTTTTTTCCTCTTGTCCCCAGGGAAATTTCTTTATGAAAAAAAAAAAAAAAAAGCAATCTATAACTCCCTGAATCTCCAAAGCCTTGTCTTGTACTCACAGATCTAGACTTTGGAAAGTGTTCTCTCAAGCAAGGTTCCAATTGCTGTAATAGCCCAGCCTCCAGACAATGCTCTGATCTTCTTCTGCTTCCCCTTCTCCTTCCAGGGCCTTCCTTCCTTCTCCCACTTCTCCCTGCTCTAACACTGACTGGGTCTTGGGCAAGTCTCAGCAATCTTTGAAATCTAGATAATAGCATGTGCCATTACTACCAGGTACTTGAAGTAGTGACTTAACAAAAGGAAGGAAGAAGCTGTGTAAACCACCAAATGTGAATAAGATGTGAAGTACTACATATAAGGGACACAGGTTCAATCCCTGGGTCAGGAAGATCCCATGGAGGAGGGCATGGAAACCCACTCCAGTATTTTTGCCTGGAGAATCCCATGGCTAGAGGAGCCTGGCAGGTTGCTCTCCATAGGGTTGCACAGAGTCAGACACAGCTGAAGGGACCTAGCACATACTCAGTCACTTCAGTTCAGTCACTCAGTTGTGTCCTACTCTTTGTAACCACATTAACTACAGCATGACAGGCTTCCCTGTCCATCACCAACTTCTGGAGCTTACTCAAACTCATGTCCATTGAGTCAGTGATGCCATCCAACCATCTCATCTTCTGTTGTCCCCTTCTCCTCCCACCTTCAATCTTGCCCAGCATCAGAGTGTTTTCAAATGAGTCAGTTCTTTGCATCAGGTGACCAAAGTATTGGAGTTTCAGCTTCAGCATCAGTCATTCCAATGACTATTTAGGACTGATTTCCTTTAGGATGGACTGGTTGGATCTTCTTGTAGTCCAGGGGACTCTCAAGAGTCTCCAACATCACAGTTCAAAAACATCAATTCTGACTACTGGAAAAAACATAGCTTTGACTAGACAGACATTTTCTGGCAAAGTAATGTCTCTGCTTTTTAATATGCTGTCTAGGTTGGTCATAACTTTTCTTCCAAGGAGCAAGCATTTTTTTAATTTCATGGCTGCAGTCACTATCTGCAGTGATTTTGGAGCCCCCCCAAAATAGAAGTTTCTCACTGTTTCCATTGTTTCCCAGTCTATTTGCCATGAAGTGATGGAACTGGATGCCATGATCTTAATTTTCTGAATGTTGAGTTTTAAGCCAACATTTTTACTTTCCTCTTTCCGTTTCATCCCTTGAACTGCAAGGAGATAAAACTAGTCAATCCTTTGAAATCAGTCCTGAATATTCATTAGAGGGACTGATGCTGAAACTGAAACTGCAATATTTTGGCCACCTGATGAGAAGAAGTAACTCATTGGAAAAGAACCTGATGCTGGGAAAGATTGAAGACAGGAGGAGAAGGGGACAACAGAGGATGAGATGGTTGGATGACATCACCAACTCAATGGACGTGAATTTGAGCAAGCTCCAGGAGCTGGTGATGGACAGAGAAGTCTGGTGTGCTGCAGTCCACGGGGTTGCAAAGAGTCGGACATAACTGAGTGACTGAACTGACTGATTAGTAGATGATATTTAATATATTTCTTTTCTCAGGAGATGCATTGGCTATGTGGATTTTAGTAAGATGTTTAAATTGAGGCCCTATAGAGCAGTGATTAAATGCAAGACTGTTGATTAAGATCAACTAAGGTTTTGTTGTACATTGAAAAACTGACCAAGTTTTTCCCATTTCATCAAGAGGTAAAGTCTGTTTCTCTGTCTTTTGCATATGGGTTATGTGACTGGCTTTAGCCAATGCATTACTAGCTGTAATATGAGATATGAACAATAAACTGCTAGTGAGGTTTATCCTTTTGCCTTTTGAGGATTGCTTCAAACACTCTGAAGAAGAAGCCTGGGGAAGCCTACAGAGGATGATGGACATGGTACCTCATCACTCTCATTGTTTCAGCCAAATGTCAGACATATGAGACCATTCTAGACCATCCAACCACTGACCAGCCTGTAACCTCATCACAGACACATGAAAGAACTGGAAAACTTCCCAGGAAACAACAGAACACATAAGCTAAGTAAATGGTTATTGTTTTTTATTGTGTTCTGGGTTGGTTTGTAATGCAAGAAATGGGAACTGATACAGAAGCATTTAAAAGTGGGGTGCTACTGGGCTTCTCTGGTAGCTCGGCTGGTAAAGAATACACCTGCAATGCAGGAGACCCTGGTTCAATTCCTGGGTTGGGAAAATCTCCTGGAAAAGGGATAGGCTACCCACTCCAGTATTCTTGGACTTCCTTGGTGACTCAGATTGGTAAAGAACCTGCCTGCAATGTGAAATATCTGGGTTCAGTCCCTGGGTTGGGAAGATCACCTGGAGAAGGGCATAGAAACCACTCCAGTATTCTTACCTGGAGAATCCCCATAGACAGAGGAGCCTGGCAGACTGAAGTCCATGGAGTCACAAAGAGTCAGACATGACTGAGTGACTAAGCACACATTCATGGAGTGCAACCATTAAAAACAAGTCCTCAAACACAGGGCATTGACTTTGCAACTGGACAGTGGATGGAGACAGGGAAGCAGTGGGGAAATACTTAGCAAAGGCAGCAAACTTCCAGTGGAGGCTAGTCAACAGAGGAGGAAACTACTAGAGAAGCTGAAAAAATACCGACACCTTTTGCATAATCAGTTCAGTTCAGTTCAGTCGCTCAGTCATGTCCGACTCTTTGCGACCCCATGAACCGCAGCACGCCAGCAATTTTTAAATTAATTTATTTATTTTAATTAGAAGCTAATTACTTTACAATATTGTGGTGGGTTTTGCCATACATCAACATGAATCAGCCACAGGTGGAAGCAATTTGAAAAGTTGTTGCCTGGAGTAAACTGAAGATGGATTACAGTCTTGACAGAGAGAGCAGCTAAACAAAGAACAAACACAAGTTTGACAACATATAGAGTTACTCATACTTGTTGGGCTGGAATATAAGATCAAAACAAAATTTGACTGTAGGTTTCTTAGTTAAGGCTTCTGAAAGATTTACCAAGGTATCCCTTTCACCAAAACAAACAATTTCTGTGTATCTTAAGGTTGGGCTCCCCAGGTAGCACTAGTGGTAAAGAGTCTACCTGCCAATGCAAGAGACATAAGAGATGTGAGTTCAATCCCTGGCTCAGGAAGAGACCCAAAACATGGCAACCCACTCCAGTATTCTTGTCTGGAGAGTCCTGTGGACAGAGGAACCTGGCAGCCTACAGTCCACAGGATCACAAAGAGACAGACACTAATGAAGTGACTTAGCACAGCACATCTTAAGGTTATTTTCTTACAGAAAGCTAATTCCAAGATAACTAGTTGCAAACCTACAAGAGGGAAGTCTGCACTTAATTCTGGGTATAACTTTCACTGCATGGGTTGGAATATGATCTGATGAATAAAGAGTCCACAGTATTTTTAAAGAGTTGAATTAATAATAGCAAAGGGCAATTGTCTTGAACAACAAGGTTCAAGATTGTTCAAAATCCAGAACACCCCTAATGCTCTATGAAAAGCAGGACTTAGGCCGAGACAGTTACTCACAGTAAAGGAAAACCTCCTGAGAAGGCAAGCTAAGAGTCTAGAGTAAGAATCTACACAAGCAAGAAAAATCAACCTCTAACTTGGACCAAAATTTCTTCAGCTCATACACATAACTATGAGCTAAATTTATTATTGTTTTAAGCCACTATGAGATGTTTTGTCACAGAGCAGAATCTAACTGATAGATCTTTGCATTTTGGCGCTTCAGTTTCCTGAAATAACTGTCACCACTGTGTCACTTTAGACAAAAATGAATTTGCTCTTTTTGATTTTTAGTCTTCAGAAACATAAAATAAGACTAGTATAGAGACTCCATAAATTTTTTGTGTGCCAATTATATACTACATGACCTGGGTTCTGTTCAAAAGTTTGATTTCTTTAAAAATTACAATGATTGTATTATTATTTTATGATCTTCCATTTTTTCATCTGTGCAGGATGATAATAATCATCTTCTCTTGATTGTGAAAAAATAATAATACCTTGAAAAAGTAGAACCAATGTGTCTGGTTGCTGCTGCTGCTGCTGCTAAGTCACTTCAGTCGTGTCCGACTCTGTGCAACCCCATAGACGGAAGCCCACCAGGCTCCCCCGTCCCTGGGATTCTCCAGCAAGAACACTGGAGTGGGTTGCCATTTCCTTCTCCAGTGCATGAAAGTGAAAAGTGAAAGTGAAGTCGCTCAGTCGTGTCCGACTCTTAGCAACCCCATGGACTGCAGCCTACCAGGCTCCTCCATCCATGGTGTTTTCCAGGCAAGAGTACTGGAGTGGGGTGCCATTGCCTTCTCCGAATGTGTCTGGTTAGAGATCAATAAATCAGATTGCAATCAAGCATGTGGTTGTGACCTTAACTGCTGTTATCTTTTCTGACATGGAAAGAAGTACATTTTACAGAGTAAAAAAATACATAAATAAATAAGGCTGTACATATCTCTTTTCTAAATTTCAAATGTGGACTAGTAATCTGAATAAATAACTGCATGCTATATTAGGAATGCCCTATGTCTTTATAAGGGGCTTTCCTGGTGATTCAGTGGCAAAGAAGCTGCTTGCCAATGCAGGAGACACAACAGGTTGATCCCTGAGTGAGGAAGATCCCCTGGAGAAGGAAATACAGTCCACTCCAGTATTCTTGCCAGGAGAAGCACATTAACAGAGAGGCCTTGCAGGCTATAGTCCATGGGGTTGCGAAGAGTTGGACACAATTTAGCAACTACATAAAGCAATGTCTTTATGAATATAATTCCCATGGTTCCAGACACTACTCTTTCCAGGATTCATTTCTGCCCCTGTGAATTTACCCCTACTTTTCCCCAGAATTATCTCAATTTTCCAGCAGTTTCTGTTCACTCCTCTTGCAAACCAGCACTCCACCCTCTATCATCTGTACTGCCACCCACCACAGGAAGAAGCACCTTTCAACACACTCACGGATTTACAGAAAGAACTTAAGGTTACCAGGGGAGAAGAGGTGGGGAGGGATAGATTGTGAGCTTGGGATTGACATGTATAAACTGCTATATTTAAAACAACCTAAATGGACCCAAAAAGACTTTGAAAAGAATAGATACATGTATATGTATAATTGGATCATTTTGCTTTACAGATGAAACTAATACAACATTGTAAACCAACTATACTGGAATAAATTTTTTTTTAATAAATAAAATAAATAAGCATTCTTCAAGTGCATGGACATTCAAACCCAAACCACAGGGGAGAAAATGCCTCAGGGGGAGGATGACAATCAGGAGACCACAATCAAAGGAGATAAGGAAACACAAAGGGAGACTTCTGAGGGTTCCCTGGAAAAGAAATATGAGAGAACATGCAGTGATGCTGACTAAACAGTGCCTGCAGATAGCACGTGGGAGGCACCAAGGAAAGGGTATATGTCTATGGACTGCGCAGTGATCTGTGAGTGCTCTCTGAAGGAGAGAAATTGGAAGAGACTTGAAAACAGGTATTATTGAAATGGACATTCATACTCATTTGATAATTATTTAATGAGTACCTGCTGTGAGCAAGGTATTATGTTACTTAATGAGTGAATAATAAGCAATGTTAATAATAATGACTTCCCTTCGTGTTGCATTTTCTAATTCATAATTCAATCAGGAATCATAGTGTGAACATCAGAGAAGGAAAGGAAAGGGCTGGATGAGAACTGGAGTGGACTGAACACTTACCTCTGTGTTCCCAGTCCTGTGCTAGCATTTGACATCAATGATTTCATGGAAACCACTCTTGGAGTCCCGTTCAATCATTATCTTCATTGGGGGTTGAAGAAAAGTAAATCAAGAAAGATATTAGGTGACCTATGTTATGGAGCTTATGCTGGTAGAACTGGAAACTGAAGCGAGATTTGAGCTTCTCCAAACCAAAACTTGGGGTGGAGGATCAGGAGCTGTACTCAGGGTCTGTTTGAACAGAGCTCTGGGAGGGAGGGAGAGTACAGGGAGGAGTGAAGATGGTGAGTGGAGAACAGGGGTAGAGAGAAAGAGAGATCAGGAAGAAGAAGGGATCCAGATCCTTCAGAAGCCAAATGCATTCACCCAAAGTCCATCTGCCTGCCAGGGGAAGGTTGTCATTACAACTAGTTAGCACTTGGAGCACCTTTTCCAGTCCAAAGCTATTCTTTCCTATAATCACCAATTAGCATCTGTCACAGTCGTTTCCTTGGGTGGTTGATGAGGATTGAAATGCTGGCAGGTTGGAGAGTTCACGAAAGCCCCACAGTTAATAGCAGTGATATTCAGAGCAGAACTAATAGTTCATGCTTGGAATGAGTTCCCTCTTTTATATGAACAGATTCTCCCAGGACCTGTACAGCTTGATTTTCCTGGGCCCAAGCAAGTTAACAAGCTATTGTTAGCCAGTAATAACTTGTGGAGCCCCCCTGGCCAGAGAGCAGAGCACTTTATCACTGAATAACCCAGCTGATTTATTTTATTATTGGGGGAGCTTGTAAAAAGACAATTCATTTCCCCCCTGCTCGGAGGTGATTCCCTGAGCCATCCTTCTCAATATTGCACACTGACTCCCATTGCTGAAGAAACTGTGACATACAAAGTTCCCACAAGAACTCATACTAGAGAGGCAGTGTCCAGAGTGTGAGCTCTGCAGTGAAAGCAGTGCACTTCGCTTTCCACTCATAAATTAGAACATCTCATTACAGAGGCACATACCTGAGCCAGATCACACAGAGCCCTCCCTCCTCTTGCATACATACCACAGCGTCTGCAGGACTCGATGACACTGCTTTTTTCCCTGTGAGACTTCACCATGCTGCTGTGCATCCTTCTATGTCTTTCCCTGTGATTTAACTCCTGGACCACATCCAAACCCAGAACCCAACCCTAAGTAAGAGCGACTAGAGCTAGCATGTGTTCATTTGCTTTCCCAACATCTGTTGTCCTGATAATGTCACTTCAATATTATTTGAGAGAGTCAGTCTTTCCCTTTCTCAGTTCCTATTATTGAATGAGGTTAATCTTTAGCCAGGCAGCAGGGTGGGCACAGAACACAAGAGTGGTCCCTCCAGTCTGCAGTGATTGGTCAAGCTTGAACACATTACCCAATTTGTGCCAAGGAGAGTAAAGGCCAGGGATTTTCTGCAGATATTGAGAAGGAAAATTTCTCTTTGCTTAGGGAGCCCAAACTTGGCAAGATGTAAACCTGAACAATATGTAGAAACCTCTGTCATTATATACAAAGAATCTGACTAATGATGAAAAGAGATGAGGATGAAAATCTTGGAGACAAACACAGCCCTAATGACAAAATCCAAGCCTCTGCATCTATACCTTTCTGAAGCCGTTGCCCACTGTGTCTCCTAGACATACTAGTCATCTCTTCCTATATAGCATGAGTCCACTTTACATTGCTCCAGAGCAAGCTCTCCCAAAACACAGTGACATTAACAGTCACCCTGCTTGATACTCAGAACGGCCCAGTGAGGTAAGTACTGTAGAAATAGAGGGAAAGAGACTTTGAAAGGTTAAGGAACTCGCCTTAGCCAGTACATGGCATAGTAGGTGGTCAGTTAGTGTATTAATAAGTTACTGATTTATTTACTGAACATAGAGAACTTATTCATTCTCATCCCAGACTCCAGAAGAAAAGGGCCTTGTGCATCAGTCCTTGTGGTTTGCTTTCTGGTCCCTTCTTGCTTGATCCTCTTGTGCATTGCAATGCCCAGTGTTTTTAAAGCCAATCTACTCCACACTGAAATCTGTGTACTGGAAAAAATCTAAAATCTATGGACCACCAACCAGTCTTGCTCAGCACTAGACTTTGCTGAAATGCACATTCATTTCCTACCCTGAATCCCCTAAGTTGTAGGCCCCTTCTCCCAGGCTGGATCTCTTTTGTAGATCCATCTCTGGGTTCTATTCACACATACTCTCACAATCTTTGTCTGCCATCCCCTGAATCAGCATTCTGGGAAACCCTAACAGGAACCATCAAGGCGGAGGGGCAGGGACAATTTCAATGGGGCTGGAGCTGGAGCATAGCTCATCCTATTCAGAGAAACATGGTGCTCAAAGAGGCTGAAGAGCCAGGCTCCACAGGGAAAGTTGATCTCTAATGACCAGAGAGCTATCTCCATTAGAGAGGACTGATGTCCAGGGAGAAGCACCCCTGATGAAGTGAGGTTCAGTTCAGTTCAGTTCAGTTCAGTCGCTCAGTCGTGTCTGACTCTTTGAGACCCCATGAATCGCAGCACGCCAGGCCTCCCTGTCCATCACCAACTCCCGGAGTTCACTCAAAATCACGTTCATCGAGTCAGTGATGCCATCTAGCCATCTCATCCTCTGTCGTCCCCTTTCCTCCTGCCCCCAATACCTCCCAGTATCAGAGTCTTTTCCAATGAGTCAACTCTTCACGTGAGGTCGCCAAAGCACTAGAGTTTCAGCTTTAGCATCAGTCCTTGCAAAGAAATCCCAGGGCTGATCTCCTTCAGAATGGACTGGTTGGATCTCCTTGCAGTCCAAGGGACTCTCAAGAGTCTTCTCCAACACCACAGTTAAAAGCATCAATTCTTCGGCACTCAGCTTTCTTCATACTCCAACTCTCGCATCCATACATGACTACTGGAAAAGAAGTGAGGTTAGGGATGTGGAAAGGATTAGTTCAGTGTGAGTCAGGGTGGTAAGCAGAGGCACTGAAGCCAGGCTGCCAGGATTTGAAAGCAGTCTCCATCATCTTGAGCTAATTAACCGAATTCTCTCTGCCTGGTTTTCCTCATCTGTTTCCCTCATCACTGCTACTGATGATGCCTGTCAATTGTCCCTTTTGAGGTTGCTGGGAGACTTAAAAAGAGTCACTACAGGCAAAGGGATATCCATGGCAGTGCTCAGGGAGGGATCGCCTTGAGTGGCATTACTGGGTCTCTGGACATGTCTGAGTGATATAAGCAGAATCCAGCAAGTTCAGTGTCTCTTTAATGTTTCCTAATTCTGCAACTTCTCTTTTTCACTTTTTGTTATCCTCCTTAAAACTCCTCTATTTTAAGCCATGAGCTTCACTCATAACTTTGTTGGTAAAGAATCTGCCTGAAATTCAGGAGACCCTGGTTTGAATCCTGGGTTGGGAAGATCCACTGGAGAAGGGATAGACTACCCACTCAGTATTCCTGGGCTTCCCTTGTGGCTTAACTGGTAAAGAATCCACCTGCAATGCAGGTGACCTGGGTTCTATCCCTGAGTTGGGAAGATCCCCTGGAAAATGGAAAGGCTACCCACTCCAGTATTCTGGCCTGGAGAATTTCATGGACTGTATACTCCATGGGGTCGCAAAGAGTCAGACATGACTGAGCAACTTTCACTCACTCATTTTAAGCGACATACTACTTCTCAAGAACAACCTCAACTTTCCACCATCAGGTAAAACAAATCACTTCTAGGACCCTGCCCAGCTTGTGAGACCCAACCCAGCACTGTCCCATCCAGGTGGCATTCTTGCAGAAAGAAAATCCACTCAGAAATAAAGACTGCAATCCCACCCACATGCGTGCTTTCCTGAAGGAACGTGCACCTGAAAAACATCAGAGATTTGACATAAAAGCTGTTTCTGCTGTAAATTTCAGAGTTGTCATTCACTCAGTGGTGTCTGACTCTATGACCCCATGGGCTACAGCAAGCCAGTCTTCCCTGTCCTTCACTATCTCTTGGAGTTCACCCAAGCTCATGTCCATTGAATTGCTATCCAATCATTTTATGCTCTGTTGCCCTCTTCTCCTTCTGCCCTCAATTTTTCCTAGCATCAAGGTCCCCATGAGTTGACTGTTCACATCAACTGGCAAAAGTATTGGAGCTTCAGCATCAGCCCTTCCAATGAATATTCAGAGTTGATTGCCTTTAGGATTGACAGGTTTGATCTCCTTGCTATCCAAGAGACTCTCAAGAGTCTTCTCCAACACCACAGTTCAAAAGCATCGATTCTTCAGCACTCAGCCTTCTTTATGGTTCAACTCTCACATCTGTACATGACTACTGGAAAAACCATAGCTTTGACTAGATGGGCCTTTGTCAACAAAGTGATATCTCTGCTTTCTATTATTCTGTCTAGGTTTGTCATAGCTTTTCTCCCAAGGAGAAAAAAATTCTTTTAATTTAGTAACTGCAGTCACCATTGGCAGTGATTTTGAAGCCCAAGAAAACAGTTTCTCACTGTTTCCATTGTTTCCCTATCTATTTGCTATGAAGTGAAGGGATCAGATGCCATGATCTTCATTTCTTGAATGTGGAGTTGCAAGCCAGCTTTTTCACTCTCCTCTTTCACCTTCATCAAAAGACTCTTTAGTTACTCTTTGCTTTCTGCCATTAGAGAGGTGTTATCTGCATATCTGAGGCTATCGATATTTCTCCTGGCAATCTTGATTCCACCTTGAGCTTTGTCCGGCCTGGCATTTCAGATGATGTACTCTGCATACAAGTTAAATAAGCAGGGTGACAATATACAGTATTTTCTTACTCCTTTCCCAATTTTGAGCCAGTCAGTTTTTTTCCATGTCCAATTCTAACTGTTGCTTCTTGACCTGCATACAGGTTTCTCAGGAGGCAGGTAAGTTGGTCTGCTGTTCACATCTCCTTAAGAATTTTGCACAATTGGTTGTGGTCAGTTAAAGACTATGGGAATATTTTGGTTTTCAACATCCAGATGCTTCTTGCTTTCATATTTTCATTCTATTTTTTTTTTCATTTTTATTGGAGTATAAAAGTTGCTTTACAGTGTTGTTAGTCTCTGCTGTATGGCAAAGTGAATGAGCCATACCTGTACATATATCCTCTTACTTTTGGATTTCCTTCACATGTAGGTCACCATAAAGCATCAAATAGAGCTCCTTATGCTATAGAGTAGGTTCTCATTACTTATCCATTTTATACATAAAATCAATAGTGTATATATGGTAATATCAATCTCTCAATTCACCACATCCCCCTTTTTCCTGCTTGGTAATGATGTTTATCCTCTACATCTGTGTCTTTATTTCTGCTTTGCAAATAGGTTCATCTGTACCATTTTTCTAGATTCCACATCTATGCATTAATATACAATATTTGTTATTCTCTTTCTGACTTGACTTCACTCTGTATGACAGCCTCTAGGTCCATCCACATCTCTGTGAAGGGAATAGTTTCACTGTTTTTTTATGGCTGGTTAATAGTCTAATCTAGGCACACCAGTTCTCTATTCTCCTGAGAGTGTGAGTGATTTTTTGAACTGAAGGATGCATCTAGAACTTCATCTAGAACTGGAAGAAAAGCAAGCTTCTGAGTCAGGATTTAAAAAGTGCTCATCTGTGAATCTGAGTGTTTCCATAACTATAGATTCTGTCAAGGGACCATTTTGTAAATAGATATTATATATGCTGCATAAAGCATTTGCTTTAGGTCATACCTGAATGACACAGTGGTTTTCTCTACTTTCTTCAGTTTAAGCCTGAATTTTCCAAAAAGGAGCTCATGATCTGAGCCACAGTCAGCTCCAGGTCTTGTTTTTGCTGAATGTATAGAGCGTCTCCATTTTGGATGCAAAGAATCTAATCAGTCTGATTTTGTTATTGACCATTTATTGATGTTCCTATATAGAGTAACCTCCTATGTTGTTGGAAAAAGATGCTTGCTATTTATCACCAGCATGTTCTCTTGATAAAATTCTGTTAGCCTTTGCCCTGCTTCACTTTGTACTCCAAGGCCAAACTTGCTGATTATTCTGGGTATCTCTTGATTTCCTACTTTTGAATTCCAATCCCCTATGATAAAAAAGACATCTTTTTTTAGTGTGAGTTTTAGAAGATGTTTTAGGTCTTCGTAGAATCAGTCAACTTCAGCTTCTTTGAATCAATGATGGGGCATAGACTTGGATTACTGTGACACTGAATGGTTTCCCTTTGAAACGAACCGAGGTCATTCTCTCGTTTTTGAGGTTCCACCCAAGTACTGCATATCAGACTCTTTTGTTGATTATGAGGGCTATTCCATTTCTTCTAAGGTATTCATGCCCACAGCAGTAAAAATAATGCTCATCTGAATTAAAATTCACCCATTCCTTTCCATTTTAGTTCACTGATTCCTGCAATATTGATATTCAATCTTACCATTTCCTTCTTGACCATGTACAATTTACCTTGATTCATGGACCTAACATTCCAGGTTCCTACACAATATTGTTCTTTACAGCATCAGACTTGATTTTCATCAGTAGACACATCCACAACTGAGCATCTTTCCCACTTCAGCCCAGCCACCTCATTCTTTCCAGAGCTATTATTAATTGTCCTTCACTCTTCCCCAGTAGCATATTGGATGTTTTAGGCCTGAGGGGCTCATGGTCTGGTGTCATATATTTTTGCCTTTTCATACTGTTGATGGGGTTTTCAAGGCAAGAATACTAGAATGGGTTCCCCTCTCCTCCTCCAGTGGTCCACATTTTGTCCAAACCCTTTACCATTACCTGTCCATCTTGGGTGTCCCTGCATGGCATGTCTCATAGCTGCATTGAGTTATGCAAGCCCGTTTGCCATGACAGGGCTGTGATCCATGAAGGGGAGCCATTCAGGTATGACCTAAATCAAATCTCTTATGATTATAAAGTGCAGGTATTAAATAGTCTCAAGGGATTAGATCTGGTAGACAGAGTTCCTGAAGAACTATGGATGGAGGTTCATAACATTGTACAGGAGACAGTGACCAAAACCATCCCAAAGAAAAAGAAATGCAAGAATGCAAAGTAAATATCTGATGCTGCTGCTATTGCTAAGTCACTTCAGTCGTGTCCGACTCTGTGCAACCCCATAGACGGCAGCCCACCAGGCTCCCCCATCCCTGGGATTCTCTAGGCAAGAATACTGGAGTGGGTTGCCATTTCCTTCTCCAATGCATGAGAGTGAAAAGTCAAAGTGAAGTCGCCCAGTCGTGTCTGATTCTTCGCGACCCCATGGACTGCAGCCTACCAGGCTCCTCAGTCCATGGGATTTTCCAGGCAAGAGTACTGGAGTGGAGTGCCATTGCCTTCTCCAAATTATCTGATGAGGTTTTATAAATAGCTGAGGAAAGAAGTGAAGTAAAAGGCAAAGGAGAATGGAAATGTTATATGCAATTGAATTCAGAGTTCCAGAGAATAGCAAGAAGAGATAAGAAGGCCTTCTTAAATGAATAATGTAAAGACATAGAGGAAAACAATAGAATGAGAAAGACTAGAGATCTCTTCAAGAAAACTGGAGGTATCAAAGGAACATTTCATGCAAGGATGGGCACAATAAAGGACAGAATTGACAGAAGAGATTAAGAAGAGGTGGCAAGAATACACAGAAGGACTATACAAAAAGTCTTAATGACCTGGCTAACCACAATGGTGTGGCCACTCACCTAGACCCAGAAATCCTGGAGTGTGAAGTCAAGTGGGTCTTAGGAAGCATCACTACAAACAAAGCTAGTGGAGGTGATGGAATTTCAGATGAGCTATTTCAAATCTTAAAAGATGATGTTATTCAAGTACTACACTCAATATGTCAGCAAATTTGGAAAACTCAGCAGTGGCCACAGAACTGGAAAAGGTCAATTTTCATTCCAATTCCAAAGAAGGGCAATGCCAAAGAATGTTCAAATTACCATACAAATGTGCTCATTTCACATGCCAGCAAGGTAATGCTAAAAATACTTCAAGCTAGACTTCAGCAGTATGTGAACTGAGAACGTCCAGATGCACAAGCTGTGTTTTGAAAAGGCAGAGTTACCAGAGATCAACCTTCATTGGATAATGGAAAAAGCAAGAGAATTCCAGAAAAATATCTACTTCTGCTACATTGTCTATGCCTAGGCTTTTGACTATGTGGATCACAACAAACTGTGGAAAATTCTCCAAGAGAAGAGAATACCAGACCACCTTATCTGTCTCCCGAGAAACCTGTATGCAGATCAAGAAGCAACAGTTAGAACTGGATATGGACTGGTTATGTAACAGACTGGTTCAAAATTGGGAAAAGTGTACATCAAGGCTGCATATTGTCACCCTGATTATTTTACTTATATGCAGAGTACATCATCTGAAATGTCAGGCTTTATGAATCATAAGTTGGAATCAAGGTTGCTAGGAGAAATATCAACAACCTCAGATATGCAAATGAGTGCACTCTAATGGCAGAAACTGAAGAGGACCTGAAGAGCCTCTTGATGAAGGTGAAAGAAGACAGTGAAAAGGATGACTTAAAACTCAACATTCAAAAAACTAATCTCATGGCATCTGGTCCCATCACTTCATGGCAAATAGAAGGGGAAAAAAAAAAAAAAAAACTGGAAGCAGTGACCTATTTTCTTTTCTTGGGCTCCAAATCACTTTGGATGGTAACTTCAGTCATGAAATTAAATGACAATTGCTCCCTGGAAGGAAAGCTATGACAAACCTAGACAGCATATTATAAAGCAGAGATATTACTTTGCATATAAGATCCATATAGTCAAAACTATGATTTTCTTAGTAGTCATGTATGGATGTGAGAGTTGGAACATAAAGAAGGCTGAGCAATGAAGAACTGATGCCTTTGAATTGTGGTGCTGGAGAAGACTGTTGAGAGTCTCTTGGACTGCAAGGAAATCAAACCAGTCAATCCTAAAGGAAATCAATCCTGAATGTTCGTCAGAAGGACTGATGCTGAAGCTTCAATACTATGCAAGGAGCTGACTCATTGGAAAACACCCTAATTCTGGGAAAGATTGAAGGCAAAAGGATAAGGGGTGACAAAGGATGAGATGGTTAAACATCATAATTGACTCAGTGAACATGAATTTGAGTCAGTTTTGGGAGATAGTGGAGGACAGAGGAGCCTGGCACACTCCAGTCCATGGGGTCACAGAGAGCTGGAAATGACTTAGGGACTGAACAACACAACAAATATATGCTACATAATAAAATCATATTGTCTGTGTTATATAATAATATATATGGACTGGTAGATAGGAATATATCAATATAAACATGGATCTGTTTAGCACTATGCTACTAAAATGGGATCATCTTAGTAGCTATGCACACATGATTTCATGGCTGGGACCACAAGACTGACTAATTGGTTGTCAGAATAAACATAAATGAAGGAAATGAAGAAGAAAGGAATGAAGGAAGAAAGGGAAAGAAGAAAGGAAGGAGGAAAGGAAGAAGGAAGAAGCCACAGTCAAGTATGATGCCATTTCTTCATTGTCATTGGCACCAGCTTCTCCATCTCCCAGCTGGCAATTGCTGGGCCACACTACAGAAGATGCTATTGGGCAAGTTCCTTTGAAAAATTGCCCATATGTGTCATGGATCCACCTCTGAACACCCTGAGTGAGCATTCAGGTCCAATTCTTTGTGAACCTCTTCATTAGTGACCCATTAGTGAGGCAGTTTGAGTTTGACAAATATGTAATCTTGGTCTGACCCACTGAGAACTACATTAGTTCTATTCATGTTTCTCAGGCTTTAAAAGATTTCCTAATCCATTGAAAGATTTCCTAATCCTGGAATAGGAACTAAAATACCTCGGCATCAGATTCCTATTGCTGTTGTAAGAAATCACCATAAACTTTGTTTAGTGGCTTAATGGAATCTACACTTATTCCATTATGTTTCTGGAAGTCAGAAGCCTGGCAGGGTCTTACTCTGCCAAAATTTAGGAGTTGGCTGAGCTGCATCCTTTCTGGAGGCAGGAGGAGAGAATCTGATACCTTGCCTTTTCCTGCTTCTAGGGTCCACCTGCATTCCTTGGCTCATGGCCCTTTCTTTTACCTTCAAAGTCAGCCATTTAGCATCTTCAAATCTCTCTGATTCTGACCTGTTTCTCTCAACACTTCTTCATCTTTTAATCTTAACCTCCTACCTTTTTCTTATAAGCACCCTTTTGGACACATTAGACCCCATCAATTAATGCAGCATAGTCAAGATGCTTAGTCTAATCACATCTTTAAAGTCTGTTTTACTATGTTAGGTAACATCATCACAGGTTTATGAGATAAGAACATAGACACCTTTGGCGGGGGAGCTGGGGGAGCATTAATTTTCTTACCACAGCTCCCCATCAATAAAGTGACCACTTTATGTATTTCCAGACCAGGGAAACAAAAGGGTGTAGCTAACTAACCCAGAGTATCCCATATGCCAGAAATTGTGATCATCATAGAATGTTTTTCACATAATGGATCTAAGTTTCAGGTCTTACAAGAGCTATGTAAGGTTGACACTATCATTCTCCATGAAGTATGAGAACTGAGGCTCTAGGAAGTTATCATTTATCTAAAGGCATTGGACCAAGGGCACAGAGAATCCCTAGATCTGAACCAAATTTGCTGTGACCCCAAATCCCACCTTCTTTCATATCACCCACACTGCTCAACACAACTCCAAAGTAGGAATCCAAAACCAACACTAGAAAATGGAATGTTTCCAAACTTAGCACTGGCCCCAACTGTCCTCATGCCTCTGTACCAACCAAGAGGGTAGGTTTGGAAAGCAGGAGTCCAGCATGGCCATTGTTGCCCTTGTTTCTTACTGCTGGCACACTACTTGTTCACCATTGGTGCTTCAGAAATATATGCTTTCTAAATAAACATTTAAAGAAATCCCTTCAAAGACCCAAGTCAGAGGGATGGACAAAACTCAGCCCCCCTGAATCACTCATCATTCTAGTAATCACAACTGAGCGACTGAACTGAACTGAACTGAATCATCCACAGACCTCACTGCTGCTTGTAACCACTCTGCTCCTGGCTGGCAGGAGATGCCAAAATACATAAACACTTAGAAGCTCATGATCAATTTGAAGCAACACCAAGAGCCCAGGGATGCTGTTCAGGGCTTTCTGGTGCTGGTGAGGTGAGTAAGAAGAACAGCCTGAATCTGACAGGGCTCCAAGCACTGGATCATCGCCTCTATCCAGAACGCTGATATAGCTTGATCAGTGGTTGGAAATGCTGAGGTGCCTACAAATCTCTAGGGAAGATTGTCAGAACATGCACTACTGGACTCCAGCCACAGAGATTCTAATCAAGTAGGTCTTCAGGCATCTGCGAAGTTAACAAGCTCCCCTGGTGAAGGTAGTTGGACAACCACGTCTTGAGAAACACTATTCTAAATGCTTAAATATGCCTTCCTGGATTAAGAAGTGGCATTGTGACTTTTCTTGAAATATCCCTCTCATTCACTATGGACCAGAAGGTCATCTCAGAGACAGGAAAAGCAGGAAACAAGAAAAGGCTGCATTAATTAGCAGAAATATACTGAAGACTCATCAGCCATGAAAGCCTCCCTCTATAGAGCTCATGAAAGGAACTCTGACTTACCTTGGGACCTGCAGTATGTGGCAGTGGGCATCCTCGGCTCAGGCACTAAGCAACTGCAGGTTAAATGGAAGAAAAAAAAAAAGAAAAAGAATAGTTGAGTGGATAATCTAGCTAGCTCACTTCCAGGGCTAATGTGCAGTGTCTTCTTCTTACACAAGAAAGAAACACTCTATCCCAGAATATCTTTCCTCCCCTCCTCCCAAACACAAACACACACATAAACACACACACACACACATACTCTCTTTTAAACTCTTAGACCCTTTGCCTCAGTTTCTTCCCAGGCAATTAACTTTGTGAAAAGCTTCACTCAAAATGTTAGTTCCCAACCACCACAATATGTGTGGGTTATCCTTGAAGTTGTCACAAAATGTCCATAACCTTCTGTAACACACCACCAGGACATTCAGAAAAGAAGAATTTCACATAATGCTGTAAGACAGGAGAGAGAGGAACTTACATTCTTCAAATAACAGGTTATGCTTCTTGCTGAGATGTGCATCTTCTTAACACTGAATCCAATGCTAAAAGCCTAGAAATGTCAGGTGACCTCGGAAATACAAAATACTGTGTTTTATTTTGTATATTTTGTATTTTAAAGCCAACAGCTCTTCATTCTCTTGCAGAAGCTTTTTCTAGTGTAATGTCTTTTTTTCATTTTGTAGAAACTCTCTGTCTAATTCTTTCTCCACTGATCTTGGTTTATTATTGAAAATAAATGACTTCCTTTAAAGTAACCTCCCACCTTTTGTGCTGTGCTTAGAGGGAAAAAAAAAAAAAAAACAGAGGAAAGTTAGCTATAAAGAAAACAATGACTTTGGCTGCCACGAGGTGGGAATGATTTAAAATACTTCCATCCAATTGAGCAGAAAACCTGTGACCCTTTCAAGCTGAACTCCTGGAAGCTGCACTGCACATAATTGGAATCAGTGTGAATATCCCATGCAGCAAAATGAGGGAATGTCACTAACTCGCCCTTCTTCAGTGAAGAAATGCTTACCTTTCTGTTCTAAGTGCTTGAAAAAACCAATTCAGATGAGAGCAATTTTTTCCCTATTTTTTTTATCTGTGAGTTCTTCTGCCCCTCTGGAAAGGGAGCCCCGAATCAGAAAAAGCTATGGGGTAGTATTGCCTGTTTTCGTTATAAATCTTCACTCATGACATACCAGAGGATACCTCCTCTATTAATGAGCCCACTGCATACATGGAACCACTCAGGAGGTGATGAGCAAGTGAAAACAAGGTATGGTGCAGCAGCACCGGAAGTGAAATTGGTTTGGGCCAGGACAAAGCACAACAGTTCTCTGAATGGGAATTGTAAATTCCACAAGCACCCCACAGTTAAGATGGGGCTATGAGAGCGGTGGCTTGACAGCCAGACTACCTGAATTCATTCCTGCTTTGCTAAGGATTTCCAGGTAGAATACAATATGTCAATTAAACGTAAATATCAGATTAAGAATGAATATACTTTACTCATTGTTTATAAACATGAGCTATACTAAAAGCTGTATGTTGTTACAAAAGTTATGTGGGAGATTAAGAATTACAAACTTCTAAATTCAAAGTAAATGAATCATGGGTACGAAATGTACAGCATGGGGAATATAGTCAACAATAATATATTGGTATGGTGACAGATGGTAACTAGGCTTACTTTGGTGATCATTTTGTAATATATGGAAATATTGAATCACTATCTCATGCATTAGAACTAACATAGTGTTGTTGGTCATTTATACTTCAAGACAAACAAACTCATAGAGAAATAAGCCAGATTTGTGGTTATCAGGGAGAGGGGGAATTGAGTGAAGGCAGTCAAAAGGTACAAACTTTGAGTTATAGGATAAATAGTAGGAATGTACTGTATAGCATGATAAATATAATTAACACTGCTATATGCTATATACGAAAGTTGTCAAGAGAGCAAATTCTCACAATTACATCTCAATTAAACTGGAAAGGAAAAATTGTATGACAAAATCTGACAACTCTTAAGTTTACAATTTATTTGCTGTATGCCTCTAATCTTGCCATGCTTTGATTATCTCATAGGAATAATAATATTTCCAAATAGTGATAATAATAATATTTACTAAATGGTAGAATAGTCCCTGACACATCATAAGTACTATGTGTCAGTTTAAGAAAAATTAAAAGTGTATTTGTGAAAAAAAAATTTGGAGCCAGAAGAGTCAAAATGCAAGTTTCACAAATGAACCCACACATTACCTTTATCTTAGAATTCTGAACACCAAGGATGGATGAGCTGAATGGAGCAGTCGAGAAAGAACCCAGCTTAGAACTCATAAGCACTAGAAGAGATGAACCTGTCTAGCTGGAGTAATAAAGGCTATGAAACTAGCTGGTGAGCCAATTAAATCCACTGTGAGTAGGGAAGAGGAAATTATTATCCCTGACCTGATAACTGTGCCCAGCCACTCTTGCATGATTGATACACGAGCTGTGCTTTCAAATTATTAACACGGCTTGGTCCTCTCCTCAGGAAAGAGCAAGGGACAAGCATGCAGCTGAGTGTAGGTGCAGAGCCATTGCTGAGAGATGATGTAGGATCACAGCCAAGAAGGATGTACCACTTTTCACAGACACAAGGGGCAATAGGACAGAATTGGAAGAGTGGACGGTCTGCTTGATCGCCAGGAGGTCACGGGCAAGACAAGGTGAAAGAAGACACCAACGAGGTAAGCAAGTGTTGGCCCTACAGTCCCGCTGGTGACCCAAGAGCAGCACGCCAGCTCTTGCAAGAAGCCCAGCAGTCTCAGTATCTCACTGGTCTTCCCTGAACAAATACATTGCTCTTGCATTTGAATTCATTATTTTGCATTTGTTTATCCATTGTTTTCTTCTGTAGACTGTGCCTTTCTTGGCCCCTTCCCTATTTTTCTCTTGTCAGCCTTTCTCAGTTCTGGGAGGAAGAGATGTCTACAGATCTAACCTCACTTTGGTATCCACACCATACTCACATTCAGCCCAGGAAACCCCTTGTGTTCTGTTGCTGGGTGTGAAATGAGTGAAAGGACAGTCCCCAGTTATCAAATCAGATCTCCTAGGCCCTGGCCAAGCAATTGAGGGTCTTGCATTTAGCAAGACTCAGTAAGTCCAAGAGAGGGTTGCTAAAGAGAGGTGGTTCTCTCTCTGTCCTATGCAGTTTTGTTGAGTTCAATGACATTTACTGACCATCAGCCACAGTCTGGCCCCATACCCAACACTACAACCTTGATCATGTGTCACCTGATGCTTAGGGAGGGCTGGCCATGTGCCAAACCCACAAAGTGTGTATATATATATATATACACAAACCCACAGAGTATATATATATATAGCTTCATTTTTTTATAACAAATTTCTGGGGCAGACATAATTTTTAATCCTGTCTTTCAGAGTCTTGCCATATAAAAGGTCATAAATGAGGAGGATACATCAGACTACAATACAGTGTGAATATTATATTCAGTCAAAAGTGTGTCTTTGTTCCATGTAGTTGACAGTCACTCTACTGAATTCTGGAGAACAACAGCAGACGTGTTGGGCAAGGTCTCTGTCCCTGCAGCACATGCAGGCAGCAGGAGGACAACACCTAAGCAGGGACACTGAAGACTGCAGGGGGTGGCCCCCCTCAGGACTTATGGGAGGACATCACAGGGCAGGGGTATCCCACAGATCCTGGGGGAGAGCCTTCAGGACAGGGTGAGTGTTTTGGCTTCTCTTACAGTCCCCAAAACTTAGCAGCTTACCTCACGTTCTATTGGTTATAAGTGAATCTCAGGTCAGCTCAAATTTAAAAGGAGCAGCCCTGACTCCTAAAGACTAACATATGAGGTCCTCAAAAATTATAAAAGTTGTTGACTAAGGATCAACTTGTTAGACAACAGACAAGTCACGTATGTGGATTGCCATTTCCTTCTCCAATACATAACAGTGAAAAGTGAAAGTGAAGTTGCTCAATAGTGTCTGACTCTTTGCGTCCCCATGGACAGTAGCCTGCACCAGGCTCCTCCATCCATGGGATTTTCTAGGCAAGAGTATTGGAGTGAGTTGCCATTTCCTTCTCCAGGGAATCTTCCCGACCCAGGGATCGAACCCAGGTCTCCCACATTGTAGACAGACGCTTTACCATCTGAGCCACCAGGGAAGTCCATATATTAATATACTGTATATATAATTAAGATATACTACATTTCTAATTACAACCATCTTACAAAGTGGATATCATCACTTTAGTTTTTAAAAGTGGGGGCTCACAGGACCAGATGGCTTCCAGGTGACCAAAAGTTTAGAGAAGAGCTAACACCTACTCAGACTCTTCCAGAAAATTGTAGAGGAAGGAAAACTCTCAAACACATTCTATGAGGCCACTATCACCCTGATACCAAAACCAGACAAGGATACCACAAAAAAAGAAAATTACAAGCCATAGATACATAAAATCCTCAGCGAAATTCTAGCAAACAGGACCCAATTGCACATTAAAAGGATCAAACACCATGATCAAGTGGTATTTATCCCAGAAATGCAAGGTTTCTTCAATATACCCAAATCAATCAACGTGATACACCATATCAACAAACTGAAAGATGAAAACCATATGATCATGTCAATAGATACAGAGGAAGCTTTTGACAATGCAGCAACAATGGAGAATCAGTCATAGAGAAGAGACTTGTGGGCACAGTGGGGGAAGGAGAGAGTGGGATGAATTGAGAGAGTAGCATGAAAACATATACATTACCATATGTAAAACAGATAGCCAATGGGAATTTGCTGTATGATGTAGGGAGCTCAAATCAAGTTCTCTGTGACAACCTAGAGGGGTGAGAGGGGGTGGGAGGTAAGAGAGAAGTCAAGAGGGAGGGGACATATGTACACCTATAGCTGATTCATTTAATGTATGGCAGAGACCAAGACAATATTGTGAAGCGATTATCCTCCAATTAAAAATAAATAAATTTTTAAAAGTAGGCGTTCAGATTCAGAAAACTTAAGTAACTGCTCAAAATCAGATGTCTTTGAAGTGTTCACATTGGGATTTGAAACAAGGTAAGGTTGAATGTTGAGCCATACTCAAAGGTCACCTCTGCATAGATGGTCATCAGAGATTTCATAAAGGAAGTGATGCACTCACACTGTTTTAAAAAATAAGTAGGAGCTTCCCAAGTACATGAAAAGAAGAGGAGGTACTAATAGGAAAAATGTATACAAAGGATTCCTGGGTTGAAAGCCTGGGCCCTGTTCATTATTGCTAAAGTGTGAGGTACAGGGCAGTGCTCAGGGGTAGAAGGCACAGGAAAGTCCTGGGGGCCAATTCACTCGGCTCATAGCAATGGGGAGCTGCAAAATTTTTTTCAGTAGGTAAGTGGCATATGTCCTCTGGACCTTCCACAAGAGGTGTGAGGATCTAAGTCGCAGAGGGGCCTGTGTCCTTTTCTCAGCCAACAAGGGGATAGACCTCGGCAGCTGGTTGCACAGACGGGGCTCCTAGATGACGGGGAAAGTGTTGCATCACAGCTACTACTCTGATTCTCAGCACTGAGTTTGCCACCTCTTGGGTGACCAGTGAATGATGGAAGTATAGGTGGATGGAAGGATGGATGCTTTAAAAAAGCAAAATGTGCCACAACTGATAGCTCTTAAAAAGGAAACATGTAGACAAACACTGACAAGAGCAATCAACTTCCTCAGTTCAAAGTGTTGTTTAGCTTTGAATGTACAACTTTACGAATTTCCAGCAAACTTTCTACTTGCAGTGACCCATCTGGCCTGGCTATAACTGCTGCCATGGGCTTTTTCTCCCCTTCTCTCTCTTGTCAGGAGGAATAGTCCCAGTTGGACAATTATGTTCACCCCCTTATTTAACTAGCTCTGTGGTCTTCAGGAGAACTAATCTCAAGTTGATGTTCCCAGACCTGAACATTGTCTTCACTGCTATCTCATAGAGATCTCAAATCTGAAGGCGTGGTCTCTTTCAAATCCCCACCTTCTGCCCCCAGTGAGCTCTTTAGAGTTGAGTTACTGGTACCATTGTCTAAGAAGTCAGAACCTGACAGCTAGCAGAGGCTCTTCCTTTTTCATTCACCATCACATAACATAGGTCAGTGAGTCATGGCAATCTTACCTCCTAAGTAACTCGTAAGTATGCCCACATGTGCATGTGTGTGCTCAGTCGTGTCCAATTCTTTGTGACCCCATGGACTGGAGCCCACCAAGTTTCTCTGTTCATGGGATTTTCCAGGTAAGATTACTGGAGTGGGTTCCCATTTCCTTCTCCAGAGGATCTTCCTTACCCAGGGATCAAACCTGCATCTCCTTTGTCTCCTGCATTGCAGGCAGATTCTTTCCCACTCGAGCTATCAGGGAAGCCCTTTTATGTCACATGTCAAAAATGTAATTCCACCTATTCACTTCCTCTCTTCACCAATTATGCTGCCAAGCCCCATGTCAGGATCTCAGCATCTTGCAGGAGCCTCTCAACTGGTTTATCTGCCTCCAGTCTCAACTCCTCTAGTTGACCTCCAAACTACACACCCTCCAAATTTTCCTAAAAGGCAAATGCTATCATTTCATTCTGAGATTCAGTACTTTATTACTGTGGAGAAGTTCAAACCTGATAGCATGATTTTGTGATATGATTTCTGTTTCTTTCTTGTGTCCCATCCCCCACTGTCCTGCCTATGCATGTACTTGCTCATCTGAGCCACCTGCATCTTCTTAGACACACCCCCACCTCAGTTCCAGTCTACCTTGCTTCTGAGCCTCTGTACACACTGTTCTCTTATTCTTTCTACTTGGAATAGCCCTGCCTCTCTCAACTTCTGGGTAAACTTCTGCTCCTTCAAGAGTCAGCCCACATTGTGGAAATCACTATTGTCACAACTCCGCTGCCCTGCTCCATTATATCACAATACCTTCCAATCCATTGAAGGCAACTTCTACTATTCATTTGCATTCAGAGCTCTCCTGAGGAATAAAGAAAAACATATTTAAAAGGAATTATTTTCCCTACCTGTTTTTGAATTCCTAAAACACCTTTCCTACTTGCCTTTATAGAAGGATGTCTGTGACTTACACTTATGTTCATGGGGTGTAAAATAACATTTCTTATAAGCAATTTTAGTGGTCACAGGAACAGGGACAATGCAAATGCTGGCAATACCACAGGTTGGCTCACAACCACACCTGGTATAATCTTGCTTTCTAAATCCCTCATGCCATAGTTACAATCTGAGCCCTCTTTGAATACCTAGCAGTTCTATATAAAACAAAAACTGCTAAACTTTCTGTGCCCAAGGTATAATCTTCTAATTATTGGAAGTTTGTCTGTAAAGAGATCCTTTGTTGATCTTTTATCAGGGCCCAGGTTGCCTCATTTCTTGCCCATATAACCATATCAGTTATATGGGTATTTTCAGTATGCAGTATTTTCAGTTCTAAATATTCCAACAATCAAGAGGGATCCTAGGGAAT
>NW_011495032.1:12841252-12881637 GCF_000754665.1 Bison bison bison
ATCCTAGGGAATTGGAATTTGGAAAAAGGTTTCCCTGGCAGTCTGTGCATGTATGCTAAATCTCCTCAGTCAGATCCAACTCTTTGTGACCCTATGGACGATAGCCCTTGAGGCTCCTCTGTCCTCGGGGATTCTCCAGGCAAGAATACTAGAGTGGGTTGCCATGCCCTTCTCCAGGGGATCTTTTCAATGCAGGCACTGAATTTGTATCTCTGATGTCTCCTATATTGGCAGGTGGATTCTTTACCTCTAGCACCACCTGAGGAGAAGGCAATGGCACCCAACTCCAGTACTCTTGCCTGGAAAATCCCATAGGCAGAGGAGCCTGGTGGGCTGCAGTCCATGGGGTCGCTAAGAGTCAGACACGACTGAGCGACTTCACTTTCACTTTTCACTTTCATGCATCGGAGAAGGAAATGGCAACCCACTCCAGTGTTCTTGTCTGGAGAATCCCAGGGACGGGGGAGCCTGATGGACTGCCGTCTATGGGGTTGCACAGAGTCGTACACTACTGAAGTGACTTATTAGCAGCAGCACCACTGGGAAGCCCTCCCTGTCAGTCTACTTGGCTCTATTCTGAATACCATCTTATGTAAACCTCTCTCAATTTGAAATATTTTTTCTTCCATCAAGCAGGTGATCCCAAGGCTCAGAGAAATTGTGGCTTGTTTGTGATCGCATGACTGATGACTGCAGCAGACACCCCAGCCCAGGTGCCTCAGACTCAGATGTCTAGTTCATCCTGCTACCCCAGCTTGCTACCTGAATTCACAGAATTATCCCTATCATCTCCTCATTGCCTTTTATACATTTACTTTCTTTTAGCTTCAGCAGTGATGCTATTACCAGTTTCTATTATTTGCAGATAGTACTCACTGTGAGCAATTTCTTTAGGAAAACACCCTGTCTGTCCTATGATAAGATATGTGTACTCAAAGCTTGCTATTTGCTTTTTCACCTTTCTTTGTCTTTTGACAGTGGATATTTTTCTAAGCCTCACTTTACTGCTGGTATTAACACCATCCTATTTTTAGGAAATTACTTCTTAGGGTTCCTCTAATGCACCAGAAACTGCTCCTCTCACCAACCTCTTTCCATTATACAATCTTCCCAGCAGATGTGAGAGGGCAGGAGATAAGCAGTAGTTTGAAGTGTCATTGAGAAGCCTTTAATTGAGCAACAATGAAAGAGGTGGTGAGAATGCACTCCTCAAATACAGGGTCCAGAAAATAAGAAGCCATAGCATTTGCAAAGAATAAAAATGCCCAATTGGTCATTTGCAGGAGGCCACTGAGGAGAAAGTCTCAGTTTCACAGAGGTATGAGGAGTTTAAAGGTATTTTCCAAAAAGTTCTGGGGACTCAGATAAGCTGGTTGTTTCAGTCCTTCCAGAAAGTAAATAAAGCCATGAATTCATAGAATTATTTTAACTAGGAGGTGAGGCAATAGAGAGAAATATCAGTAAGTATTTAGCTGTTTTAGCTAATTTTCTTCTGTATATCTCACTGTCAAAATTGGAGATGGTTTATAAGGATACAGAGCTTCCCAGGCAGTGCAGTGGTAAAGAATCTGCCTGCCAACGCAGGAGACGCAAGAGATGTGGGGTTTGTTCCCTGGGTCAGGAAGATCCCCTGGAGTAGGAAACAGCAACCCACTCCAGTATTCTTGCCTGGAAAATTCCATACACAGAAGACCCTGGTGGGCTACAGTTCACAAAGAGTGGGACATAACTAAGCAACTAAGCATACACTTTATAAGAATATAAAATGTAAAAATTTTTAAAGGACTGAGCATGATGTGTGTCACACACAGATGGTTGATAAATGTTCATTTGAGTGAGACAATGAATAAATGAGGGCTGACGAGTGAGGGATTAGGTGGTGTGGATGCTAGAGGAATAAACCACAGAGGAGTCGGGCATCAGATATTACCCATCAATGCTGTTCAGTGATCAATCGCCTACAACTCTGGAAGACCAATGAGAAACAAGAAACAGGACCCTGGATGCTAGCCCCAGCTTTTCCACTGACCAAGTTGGAGTCTTGAGCAGGTGCTTTCCAAGTCTGCTTTTCCTTATAGGCACCAGCTTCTGAGCTATGAACAGGCAGGAACCTGCCTTCTATCCTCACCCCCACCCCTAATTAGCAATGACCCAGATAAGCTTAGTAAATATTTGTGGAGTGATCGTCACCTGTTTTATGAACAAACCTTCTGACTGACCCATCCCCCACGCTTTACTTTTGCCTCTTCCTTCACGGTACTGTACACAGACAGTCCTTCCTGATCGCCACTGGAGGCAGGGCAGGGAAACCACCCTCTCAACTCGAATCAGGGTTTGCACTTAAGAGACAGTCCCTGATGTCATGTGTGTTGCAGGTCTTCTATGTGAGCTGACATTTCCAAAGGGATGTGGTAAAAGGGCACTGGGACACAGACTCCGAAGTCACAAAGCGCTTTTCTAGGATGCTGGAAAGAAAACTCCTGGGAACAACTAACCTTTCATTGAGGTCACCTTAACTCCAGATTCCTTTAAGGGTTATTCTCTGTGACCACCAGTCAAATAACTTCCCAAGATACAGGCTGGATGGAATTACAGGGCCATCTAATGCCCACTAGTATTAACACCATCCTTGTTTTGAGAAACACACCCCTCATTCAGTGGGATTTCATGCTACATTGTGGATAAGAGCAAATTCTGATACCTCAATATATACAGGAGATGAATATATATGAAAATCATCTAAATATGAAACTTCTTCCCCCTGAATTCTCTGACTGCAAATTCTATACTCAAATTCAGAGATACATTCTTCTGGGGAAATTTTTGTTCTGGAGACCACATTTATGCATAAAATAACTTCTAAATATATACATATCTGAAGAAAAAAAATTCTAGTAAATAATTAACAATATTTGAAAGCTAACTATTCAATGTGAGTGCAAAAAGAGCTAGTCTTCTTTTTCAATAGGTGCCAGAAATGCTTAGCAACCCAAAAAAGCAGTAAAAACAAAGCTGTTAATTCAACTAAGCAAAATATTATTTTTCTTCTTAACTTCCTTTCTTAGTCTCTTAAGCAAAAACATGGTTCTCTAGTTGGTGGCAGACTAGCATTCCATCAGAAACCAACTAAGATGGGATGCTCCTAAAAATGAGTCCTTAGTCATAGCTGGGGCAACACCACACACTCAAACAGACTCTCTTACATGCATACACATATTCTCAACTTGAGATATTATGAGCAGAATCCAAACATCATGTTCACTAAGATGTGTAACAGAGGGCTTGAAGGAATATAAAACAGATTACTTATAAAATTCATAGGAAACTTTTATTCAGACATCCTCTGTGGCTGACACTAAATGTGTGAAAAAAGGTAAGTGAGTGGTGGCAAAGCTGTTAAACTATAGTAAAGCCAACAGGAAGTGTGTAGAAGGGGGCAGAGCAGAAGGGGAAAGAGACTGTATTTAGATGAGAACAAATGGAAAAATATTGCCCTGCCCATAAGCAATCCCCAACCTGATGCCAGGCATACGGGAGTCCAAGAAAGTGGAGAGCTGTGACTTACATTTCAATGAGTGTGCACTGAAAATAGGTTGAAACTTCAAGAACAACATTTGACAATACTCACTACTACTTCTACACACACACATTTACACAGATATATAAATACACACACACATATATATACACATATATATAATACTATAATCAGAGCCTGCTGCTTATAGAAAGCTTTTAAATACCAAACAATAAAATAATGAAAACTTAAAATTCCCTGTCACGCCACTGATCCAGGCTATCTCTCAGTAGCATTTTGGTATATTTTAGGAAAGCTTTGGTCTTTACAAAGTTAGGTAATATGAAAACACATAATCTGTAGCTATTTATCATACAACCATTTGCTGTTGTTTAGTCGCTCATTCGTATCTGACTGTTTTGCAACCCCTTGGGCTATAGCCCAACAGGTTCCTCTGTCTGTGGGATTTCCTAGGCAAGCATACTGGACTGGGTTGCCATTTCCTTCTCCAGGAGATCTTTCCAACCCAAGGATTGAACCCGCATCTCCTGCATTGGCAGGTGGATTCTTTAACACTGAGCCACCAAGGAAGCTCCCATTGTGTAATAATAGAGCCTGATAAATATATAGCTCAATAGAAAAATATAATGTAAAGTGTTGAAAATATAGATATATAATATATATGTACATATTAGTTTATAATTTAGAAATCAGTCTGTATCTATAATTTTATGTTTTGCTTTTTCCACTTATGTATCTTCTAATGCCACTCAGTATTCTTAGAAATAGAACTCTTAAGGATTGATTATATTTCTTCTACACATAAATGACACTTATGTAACTACTAACCTATTGTGGATAATTGTTCTTATTTCTATTTGTTTGCTATGATAAATGGTGTTTAATGAACATCCTGGTACAAAATTACTTATTGGGTATTCATCTTACAACAGATATTTACGTGAACAGTATCATATCAGTCATGTCCCTTAAAGCATTATGAAATATTACTTAACACATCTCTGTGGATATATCTAATAATTTCCATAGGATATATTCCTAAAACCTGGAATAAAATAATGTAATTTTGCATCATTCGTAAAAATTTGTAAAAATGCATAACTGGATAAAATGATGTAACTATCTTAAGTCTTTTGAAGAATAAAGCAAAATTTCTCTCCAGAAAGACTATAGTGATATGAATAGCCTCCAGTGAATGAAATAGGCACTAAACCCATTAATATGGTGTACAATTTTTCAGTGTTTCAAGTCTGATTGAACAAAATGGCTTCTATAAGCTGGGTGGCCATTTGTATTTCTTCTTTTTAGATTGAGCTTCTCCATTTGAAGAACAAAAGCTCCAGTATCATACCACCTAGGTTGCATTTTGGCATCTCGGTTACTAGCTCTGTGGTTATCAACAATTAAATTAAATGATCTGTGCTTCAGTTTTTTCTTTTATAAACTGGCTTAGTAACACCATGTACTTCATAGAACCACTAACACTTTAACACTCATAAAATATATAGAACACTGCATGGCACGTGGTAAAGTTTTAATAAAGGCTGGAGCGATTTGTTGTTCTTTGGAGGAGCAGATGCCTATGTATTAAATGTGATTGCATTTTTGAACATCTTTCCATATGGCTCAGACGGTAAAGCGTCTGCCTGCAATGCAGGAGACTGGGGTTCAATCCCTGGGTCAGGAAGATCCCCTGGAGAAAGAAATGGCAACCCACTCCTGTACTCTTGCCTGGAAAATTATTACATGAACTGAGGAGCCTGGTAGGCTACAGTCCATGGGGTCTCAGAGTCAGACACGACTGAGTGACTTCACTTCACTTCACTTTCCATACTTATTACATTAAATGATCTTCTCAATACCCCATGAGGTGAACATGGCAGGTAATGGTTCCCACTGAAAAAAATGAGGAAAATAAAACTCAGAAGGTTCAAATATCTCATAATTCAGTGATAGTCTTGAGATTGAAATATAGGCCTCCTGGGGTGTGCTCTCACAATGACAAACTAGATTTGGAGGAACCAACCTGTGCAAAGAAAACAGAGACAAGTAAGAAATAATATATATATATATATATATATATATATATATGTGCGTGTGTGTGTGTGTGTGTGTGTGAGTCGCTCAGTTATGTCTGACTCTTTGTGACCCCATGGACTATAGCCCGTCAGACTCCTCTGTCCATGGAATTCTCCAATCAAGAATACCGGACTGGGTAGCCATTCCCTTCTCCAGTGAAACTCCCCAACTCAAGGATCAAAGCCAGATCTCCTGCATTACAGGCAGATTCTTTACCATCTGAGCTGCTAGGGAAGCCATGTGTGTGTGTGTGTGTGTGTGTGTGTGTGTGAAATTAAAATATCTCCTGACATATTAATAAATAAAAAATGTCACAGCCATCAGTGATTCCTGGCCTCCAAATGTGAATGAGGGCTCCCAAACTTCAATCCAGTATTCCTTAACTTGATACTTGATCTTTGATGTTCAGACTGCTCCTCTGTTTGTTGCAAACTTGGTTTCACCTCCTGCCTCCTTATAGCAGTTTTCTCAGAGCTGAGATGCTGTCTCCCAGGCTGAGTCCTAAACATTCCCACCAAATAAAATAACTCCCCACTTTCAGGTTGTGACTATATTTTTTGCTCAACATACACACACACACACATAATTGAATACATTGTGTGCCTTCTCAGTCATGACCAACTCTTTGCAACCCCATGGACTGTAGCCCACCAGGCTCCTCTATCCATGGGATTTCCAACTGGAGTGGGTTGCCATATCCTTCTCCAGGGGATCTTTCAGAACCAGAGATCAAACTCACATCTCTTGTGTCTCCTGCACTGGCAGGCAGAACCCAGGGAGCTACACAGTTAGAGGATGTCTGCCCCTAAAGATTTGGAAGAGAGACATCAGGAGATGCAAGCTCTGTATTCGCACTACTTTCTCTTTTTGTGATTCCCAATTTCAAAATATTTACGTAGAGACTGAAGCTTTATGAGGGTTTCATCAGTGTCATGAGGCTACTGCTGCTGCTGCTGCTGCTGCTAAGTCACCTCAGTCCTGTCCAATTCTGTGCGACCCCATAGACGGCAGCCCACCAGGCTCCCCCATCCCTGGGATTCTCCAGGCAAGAACACTGGAGTGGGTTGCCATTTCCTTCTCCAATGCATGGAAGTGAAAAGTGAAAGTGAAGTCGTGTCTGACCCTTAGTGACCCCATGGACTGCAGCCTACCAGGCTCCTCCTGAGGGCATCTAAACTGCCAAGGCTGAGTATCTGATAAACAGAACAGGCTTCTGGTTAGGTGTTGTAACAATTACACTCTTAGAATAAGAAAGAACTGAAACAGACAGGACTTCACAGAAAATGAATCCCAAACTTTAATAATCTAAGCTCTTAGTTATAAAGCATTTGTCTTTAGTCTAGGTACTAGCCAAGGCATATATAAATCCTCAATGAGCAAAGATAGCATTATGAAGAAACTCCATGATTTCTAAACATTTTCAAATACATGGCCCAGCCTTAAAAAATTAGTATACATATAAAAATACATACTTGATTTAAAAACAAATAGACAGTAGAAGCAAGGACACAAGACATCTACCATATGGGAGGGTTATTTGAAAAGATAGTTGGAAGAGAATATGAGGAAACTGGCAAAATACATCAAACTTCAGGTTGATCAATATGTATTATGGACTGAATATTTGCATTGCTCCCCCTCACATGCTGAAGCCCCAACCAGCAGAGTGATGGCATTTGAAGACGGAGCCTTTAGAGGTAATTAGGGTTTGTTTGGAATATGAAGATATGCCCCCATGATGTGACCAGAACCCTTACAAGAGGAAGAAAGCCATCAGAGCTTTCTCTCTATACCATGTGTGAACAGAGCGAGAAGACAACCATCTGCAAGCCAGGAAGTGACTCTCACCAAGAACAGAATCTGCCAGCATCTTGAACTTGGACTTCCCAGCTTCCAGAACTGTGAGAAATAAATATCTGTTATTTAAACCACCCAGTCTGTGATATTCTGTCATGGTAACACAAACAGACAAAGACAATAAAAACAGCCCAAATCTAATATCATAAATATACTACTGAAAACCAAAGGCTACGAGCAAAAGATACATGACCTTCAAAGAGTGACAATAAAACTGAGAACTGATTTCTTTATAGAAAGTATGAAAGTCAAAAGACAGTAGAACATAGAAATATATATTTAAATTTACAATGATTGAAAAAGAACTGCCAAATAAGAATTCTACATTAAGCAAAACATCCTTGAGAAAAAAGGTAAAATAAAGACATATTTACCAAATATTTAATAAAATAATCTATTACAAATAGATGTGGACTAAAGGAAATACAAAAAGAAATTCTTGAGGGCAAATAAAAATTAGGTCTATTTGAAATTCAGATACATAGGGAAGAAAAATGATAAATAGGTAGATAAATCTCAATAAATAATAGCAGCAAAACAGTACGAACAATGAAAATAGAATATTAAAATACACTAAAACAAGGGCACAAAAGGTGAAAAAGTTTGGACTTCAAGTGTTCTATGATTGCTACATTATCAAGACAGTGGTTTAAAAAAGCTAATAAATATTATAGCTTAATGAATGTACAATGCATATCATAATATCAAGAGCAGCAACTCCAAAGACCAGGTATCAGTGATGAGGGTTTCATGGTCAGGTAAGATCTATGAATTCCAGAGCTTGAGTATAGATGGGACAGAGTTCTCAGAAGTCAGAGGCAACCAGGGGAACTTGAGTTTCTGAGAGATTAAAGACAATTCATCTCTCAATAATATATCTTGAGTCTCATTTACTTTTACTATCAAACCTGTGTATGAATCCCAGAAACATCCTATCATTTGCCCCTTTGCAAACTACGCAGATACAGGAGATTGTCAATGGATATAGAAACTCCAGAAATGAGCCCAAAAGCAGGAATCATCTACTTTTTGCAGAAGGTCAGAAGTTTGAATAAACAAAAACAAATCCAACAAACAAAATAATTTAATTCAAATCAACAAACTAAATAGAGAAAGTTGAATATGATACTATCCTCAGAACAATAGGAAAAATAAGCATGTCTACTAGAAATAATGAAAATTTAATTTTTGTTTACTAAAAAAAATAATAACCAAGCTGAGGAATAGACTAAACAGAGTTGAAAGCAAAAACTGGATGCCTGAGGAATACTACTTAAACATAGCATAAATGGTGGAAATATGAAAGTATGCGTAGAAGCATAACACAGATGAAAATAAACCAGAGGTTTCAATGTCCCCTAAAAGAAGATTGAAAAGAAATAAATTATAAATAACTAATGAAAGAAATAACAACAGAAAGCTCCATATCAGATAATAAGCAGAAAACTAGAAAAGTTTTCCTATTATATAAAATATGCAAAGGTCTTGGGTAATTGGGCTTCCCTGGTGAATCAGAAAGTAAAGAATCTGCCTGCAATTCAGGAGACAGTTTCAATCCCTGGGTTGGGAAAATCTCCTGGAGAAGGGAATGGCTACCCACTCCAGTATTCTTGCCTGGAGAATTTCATAGACCAAGGAACCTGGTGAGCTACAATCCATGGGGTTGCAAAGAGTAGGACACAACTGAGTGACTAACACTTTCATTTCCAGAATGCCTGCATAAGATTGCAAAAATGAAAGGAAACACTTTTGCCAAACCAAGAGCAAGCCATAAAGCCTCTGAAGCTGTGGCTGGCCTCAGCTCATGCATTCTCTATGGATGTTGAGTTTGAAAGGCCATACAAGAGAAAGAACTTGGGAGTATAAGACAGAGTTTGGGGACCAAGGCCTGTATTGCCTTTAAATAAAATGGCCTTAAGTGTAGTGAATGGTGGACTACAGAAATTCCATGCCTTGAAACTGGAAACAAACTAAAACAAATTTTAATGACTAGTTTATCTTAAATTGTACTGTAGATGAGAGGGAAATGTCTCCTCTGCTGCTGCTGCTTCTGCTGCTAAGTCACTTCAGTTGTGTCCGACTTTGTGCAACCCCATGGGCTGCAGCCCACCAGGCTCCTCTGTCCATGGGATTTTCCAGGCAAGAGTACTGGAGTGGGTTGCCGTTGCCTTCTCCGAATTTCACATTCCCTTGTGACTGATTCAATGTCATCATAAATGAAGAGAACTTCAAGTATTCCTTGATTAGCAGCATAAGCAAAACAATTAACCCCTGGGGGGGCAGCCAGCCTTCACTGAATTTACAACAAATATGCTTGTACTCTGAAATCTGCGTATGTGTGTGTATGACATGTACATGCTAATTATTGTGGTTATGCATCAGCACAGACAACTGACCACAGTTTCAAATAACAGAATGTCAAATATAGAACACAAAACTAGCATGTTTAAAATAACTGAAAAATATTTTTTATAAAACTAAAAGTGAGAAAGAAAAAAGAGGCCCCAAAATGTCAGCCAAACATGACTGCCCACCAACTAGAATGGTTATATTATAAAAGGATGCCAAAATCAAGTTTAGTGAAAATGTGGCATAACTAAAATTCTTATACAGTCCTGGGGAAACATCAGTCAAGGCAATCACTTTGGAATATTTACTAAAGCTAAATAGATACCAATTTTATGACCAAGTTCAATGCCTGGTTCAATTCCTGAGTCAGGAAGATCTTCTGGAGAAGGGATAGGCTACCCACTCCGGTATTATTGGGCTTCCCTTGTGGCTCAGCTGGTAAAAATCCGCTTGCAATGTGGGAGACCTGGGTTTGATCCCTGGGTTGGGAATATCCCCTGGAGAAGGGAAATGCTACCCACTCCAGCATTCTAGCCTGGAGAATTCTCTGGACTATATTGTCCATGGGGTCGCAAAGAGTTGGACATGACTGAACGACTTTCATTTCATTTCACTTCACTATGACCAAGTATGATTTTATCTTGCTCCTAGGTAAATAGCCTATAGATGTGTGCACGATATACCCCAGATATCAAGGATTAGAATTTTAACAGCATCATTAATCAAAATAGTCCAAATATGGAACAAAGAAGCAGGAAACTGCTGACCCATACTTTCGCAGGAGACACGCAAACACTCAAAGTCAGGTCTGGCTCAGTCTCTGTGGGTTCTCCTACTGTGCACAAGGTTTTGTTTGAGCCCTCTGAGTGTCTCTGGTGGGTATGGGGTTTGATTCTAAATGTGATTTTGCCCCTCCTACCATCTTGTTGGGGCTTCTCCTTTGCCCTTGGACGTGGGCTCTTTTTTTGGTGGGAACCAACATTCTCCTGTCTACAGTTGTTCAACAGTGGGTTGTAATTTTGCAGTTCTCCCGGGAGAAGATGAGCATATGTCCTTCTACTCTGCCATCTCATCCCTTTGGAAAATGAAACAGGCCAAAGGTTAATACAGTTTTGTCAAGAGAACATACTGGCCATAGCAAACACCCTCTTCCAACAACACAAGAGAAGACTCTACACGTGAACATCACCAGATGGTCAATACTGAAATGAGACTGATTATATTCTTTGCAGCCAAAGATGGAGAAGCTCTATACAGTCAGCAAAAACAAGACCAGGAGCTGACTGTGGCACAATTCATGAACTCCTTATTGCCAAATTAGACGGCAATTGAAGAAAGTAGGGAAAACCACTATTAAGGTATGACCTAAATTAAATCCCTTATGATTATACAGTAGACGTGACAAACAGATTCAAGGGACTAGATCTGATAGACAGAGTGCCTGAAGAAATGGACCAAGGTTCATGGCATTGTACAGAAGGCAGTGATCAAGACCATCCCCAAGGAAAAAAAAAAAATGCAAAATGGTTGTCTGAGGGAGACTTACAAATAGGTGTGAAAAGAAGAGAAGCTAAAAGCAAAGGAGAAAAGGAAAAATATACCCATATGAATGCAGAGTTCCAAAGAATAGCAAGGAGAAATAAGAAAGCTTTCCTCAGTGATCAATGCAAAGAAATAGAGAAAAACAATAGAATGGGAAAGACTAGAGATTTCTTCAAGAACATTAGAGATACCAAGGGAACATTTCATGCAAAGATGCACACAATAAAGGACAGAAATGGTATGAAATTAACAGAAGCAGAAAATATTAAGAAGAGGTGGCAACAATATACAGCAGAACTATACAAGATCTTCATGACCCACATAACCACGATGGTGTAATCACTCACCTACAGTCAGACATCCTGGAATGCGAAGTCAAGTTGGCCTTAGGAAGCATCTCTACAAACAAAGCTAGTGGAGGTGATGGAATTCTGGTTGAACTATTTCAAATCCTAAAAGATGATGCTGTGAAAGTGCTGCACTCAATATGCCAGCAAATTTGGAAAACTCAGCAGTGGCCGCAGGATTGGAAAAGCTCAGTTTTCGTTCCAGTCCCAAAGAAAGGCAATGCCAAAGAATGCTCGAACTGTCGCACAATTGCACTCATCTCACATGCTAGCAACATAATGCTCAAAATTCTCCAAGCCAGGCTTTAGTACTTGAACCATGAAATTCCAGATGATCAACCTGGATTTAGAAAAGGCAGAGGAACTGGAGACCAAATTGCCAACATCTATTGGATCATCAAAAAAGAAAGAGAATTCCAGAAAAACACCTAATTCTGCTTTATTGACTACACCACAACCATTGACTGTGTAGATCACAATGAACTGTGGAAAGTTCTTAAAAAGATGGGAATACCATATCACCTGACCTGCCTCGTGAGAAATCTGTATGCAAGTCAAGAAGTAATAGTTAGAACCAGACATGGAGAGTACATCATGTGACATGCTGGGTTGGATGAACCACAGCTGGAATCAAGATTACCAGGAGAAATATCAATAACCTCAGATATGCAGATGACACCACCCTTATGGCAGAAAGCCAAGAAGAACTAAAGAGCCTCTTGATGAAAGTGAAAGAGGAGAGTGAAAAAGTTGGCTTAAAGCTCAACATTCAGACAACAAAAATCATGGCATCCAGTCCCATCACTTCATGGCAAATAGACGGAGAAACAGTGGAAACAGTGGCAGACTTTATTTTTGGGGGCTCCAAAATCAGTGCAGATGGTGACTGCAGCCATGAAATAAAAAGATGCTTATACTCCTTGGAAGAAAAGTTATGACCAACCTAGATGTCATATTAAAAATCAGAGACATTACTTTGTCAACAAAGGTCCGTCTCGTCAAGGTTACAGTTTTTCCAGTAGTCATGTATGGATGTGAGAATTGGACTATAAAGAAAGCTTAGCATTGAAGAATTGATGCTTTTGAACTGTGGTGTTGGAGAAGACTCTTGAGAGTCCCTTGGACTGCAAGGAGATCCAACCAGTCCATCCTAAGGGATATCAGTCCTGGGTGTACATCGGAAGGACTGATGTTGAAGCTGAAACTCCAATACTTTGGCCACCTGATGCGAAGAGCTGACTCATTGGAAAAGACTGTGATGCTGGGAAAGATTGAGGGCAGAAGGAGAAGGGGACGACAGAGGATGAGATGGTTGGATGGCATCACCGACTCAATGGACATGAGTTTGGGTGGACTCTGGGAGTTGGTGATGGACAGGGAGGCCTGGCTGATATGGTTCATGGGGTTGCAAAGAGTCAGATATGACTGACTGAATTGAACTTGCTTTCTTAACCCTTCAGCCTGAAGATGAATACATATCTTAAGAGGAAAAGTGGGTAGATGATTTTGTACATCTCAATGTAATTCACTTTTCTTTGGTATCTTGAACTATCCTCAAATGACTGACTTTGAGTCCAGAGTCTGTGTTTAATCTCACAGCCTTACAAGACTGTCTAAGAATCAGATCGGTTTCATAACCATACATCACAGCCTTCTCCTTGTCTTCTGAGCTTCTGGACCCCACACCACTTATACTCTTTCAAATTCCTCAGTAGGAAAATCCCTCTGGACTGTTGGACCCAGCTCAATGTGCTTTCTTTCTCTCTCAGATTCTGGTCTTTTAAGTTCTGGCTAGCTTATCTTTCCTCTCATACCTTAAAAGAGATTTGTTTTGTGTTTTGTCTACATTTTATAGTTGTCCTTAGTAGAAGCATTGCCATATAACCAGCACTCTGCTCTTACTGGAAAAGAAAAATCCAAAGATAACTCATATATCCAACTTTTATGATCAATATTCTGATAGTAGTTCGATTCCCTGACCATTTACCCAAGTGATTGTTGTTCTGACTTCCACTGTCTTCAGTTTGCAATGATACAAAGGATTATAATTCATAATTTCTTATGGGAAGACCCATTGCCTATTTGGGTTCTGGACTGAAAAGCACTTATTTTGAAGAAACATGAATGTCATTATATCATTAAATCTTTCCTCATGGTCATAAGAACTTAGCAAGACTACTGTTTAATCATTTCACTTCTAGTGTCATTAAAAACACAACTGGACATTTCTGAACCCTAAGCCTGCTTAATTTGCTGACTGTGATGGATTCGCTGAAGCTCTAACCAGATCCTTTCTATAATCCAAATACACACAAATGAGTTGCAGGGACTAATGGATGCTGAAAGCTCACAACCATATCTACTCCTGGTCATTACTCTTAACTATAAGAAACTGTGTGCCCAAGATTATGCCATCACCAAGGAAGCAGATAAAGGAAACCAAAGGCCTGGTCCAGGGGAAGAACTTTCCTACCTCAAGAACCTCCTTGGCTTGGCTGGAGCCATAGTTGAGACCACACTGCAGGTCAACATCTCCCTCTTCCTAATTCTGACTTCTCAGTTCACCAGAGGTCTATCACCTGTGATCACACCACATAAAAGCCCTTTGCATATCACTCCCATCTCAGATTCAATTTTCAGGGAACCTACTCTAAGGCAGTGACCTAATGTTTATTACCATCTGTGACCACTGTACTGCCTGGTCCCCATATGAGCTTGATATATCTTTCTGTAATGTTATCTTCAACTCTAAGCAGATGACACTCAACTGCCTAGATGTGGTCAGCCTGCTTAAGGGCAATTGGATCAAAGTAGGAAAAAAAATGTTGGTAAGGAAATTATGACATACTTACCTAAGCAAATTTTTAATCAGCTCAGCTCTTTAGTTTACTAGATAAACACAGTTGAGTGAACAACAGGGATTAATTGAAGCTAAATGTCTATTTACTAGATTTGATAATGAGCCTATTATAAAAACAGGCATGCAGGAATTTTCGGACTGAGCAGATAGGAGTTCAGAATAGACTAGTGAAAGTTTCCATTTTGCTATCTCTAATGATTTCTGGGCTCAAAAGAGCACTAATTATAATTGGCTTGATTTACTCTTACCTTCTGGAAATCACTAAAGTAGAGGATCTCACTGGAGAAAAACACAGAGAAAGATTTCACTCCAGAGAAATTTAAAATTAAGAAGTAACTGAAAGTCTAATAATTAACTAGTTCACTGAAGATAGCTATACCTTTCAGTTATTTCATTATCTATACTTCTGACAAATAGCAATTGGTTTCCACTGATTCTGTGCTAGCAATTTGAACAGAAGAAAAGTTAAATTCATTGCAAACTCTTTGCTGGAAACCTCTGGACATAGTGATGAATGGTTGATATGAGAAGCAGTCAGTATTTCTGTAGATACAGAATTTATGTTTAACCAGATTGTAAATATAGGCCACTATATTACACAACTTACTTCATTTTGTTTCATTGTTTCTCTTTTTAAAAGTCTTATATTTAGGACACACACTTGTATCTGTATGCTGATACAACATTAAATTATATCACCTTGGAATCCTGATAAGTTCGATCTGTTTCTGAAAGCTACATTATAAAACACTTAACAGTGTTTATAATTAATTATGAAAAGTAGTATCTTAGTAAATAAAACCCTGCTAAGAAAATAATAGAATTTGAAAATAGTTAAAGTGAGCAGTTTAAGAAACATTTATCTTGGAGACCTGTGGAAGTCACACAGGCTGATTTGTTTAGTATTCATCCTTCATTAAAATGAAAGTCCCTGAAAATAAGGGCTTTCTTATCCACTATTTAGAGCAGTGTTTTGTGCATACTGATACAATAAGCATTGAAGTGAAGTGAAGTGAAGTCACTCAGTCGTGTCCTACTTTTTGTGACCCCATGGACTGTAGCCCACCAGGCTCCTCCATCCATGGAATTTTCCAGACAAGAGTACTGTAGTGGGTTGCCATTTCCTTCTCCAGGGGATCTTCCCATCCCAGGGATTGAAGCCAGGTCTCCTGCATTGCAGGCAGATGCTTTACCATGTGAGCCACCAGGGAAACCCCAACAATAAGCATTAATTATTAATGAAAAATAGGATGAACGAAGGCTATACAACTAATTTACCCCAACATTAAAAATGAAAAGATGTGGAATTGCCTGGCTCCAGTGATTAGGGCTCTGCACTTCCACTGCAAGGGCCATGGGTTCAATCCCTGGTCTGGGAAATAAAATGTTGCATGCCATGCTGTGCAGCAAAAAAAAAATATATATATATCAAATTTATTTAAAAGAATAGAAGAGAAAATTTTCATAGGAAGGTCATAAAGTTCTCCTATGTTCAATATTCTAACCTTAGTGTTAATAGTAAAAGAATATATTCTGTGGCATATATTCTGATAACCCTGGTTAAAGATAGCAGAATAAAATATTTTATGACTAACCTTGGAATAAAGAAAAACAATAATTACAATAATAACAAACTAGGAAATGCCTAAAATCACAAGATACAACTTATGAAGAAAGCTATGCCAATATGGTAAATATTGGTTCAGGATGATACAAGACGTCTAGTGAAAATATTGGTCTCTTCAGGTCTATGAAAGAAGTAAAAGTCCACAAATGTGTTTTATACCCCAAGGGGGAAAGACTCAATTATTCCTCTCTTAATTGAAACAAGAAAATTAAGTTGTCTGACAATCTACAAAGTGTCTTGAGTCTTGACATTCATGGAGTGGCAATTAATGTGGTGCTAGACAAAAAGTTACCAGATATCGGGGGCGGGGGGGGGGGGGTCGGGAAGTCCCTGTTGACATGAAATGATGGAGGAAAAATTGTGGATAATAAAAAGCTTTGCAGTTATTTGATCTTTGTCAAGCCCAGAGAAATATGGGTAATATACATACACACAATCACTTTACTCAGTACTCTATAATTATAATTATTTCTTAGGAAAGCCATACTCATGGAACTTCTTTTGAGCAATGAATACCTCAAATAGCTGAATTTATGCAGTAAATTCACCTAGCATCTTCTTAATACTGTATTTTTTCCCAAAAGTCTATTAAAAATCAATTTCCACCAACTCTTTCCTCTATCTTCTTTAAGATATAGGTGAAAATTGGAAAGGAAATATTTGCATATCAAATATAAATATTGAAATTTTAAGAGGAGGAAAGGGAAAAAAAACACCTAAGCAATTGATTAATATACATCAGACATACTACACAATCTACATGATGAAATTATAATTAATGTTTCTCTGAAAATAAAAAAATAATATGTGATCTTTATAAAGCAAGAACTCAAAGAAAAGATACAAGATCTTTGATAAAAATTTATAGAACAAAATGAAACACACTACATTGTGAAAATATGACAATATATCTTTTTTAGTTTCCCTGATTCCTCTAAAATGTACATACGTACACACACACAGGGCAATCAGAATAAGGTAAAGAAAAACATGCAGACAATATGTATGCCAAAATTTAGTGCTCAGGCATCCTACAGATCCCAAAACAGGAAAAAAAGAAAGACTAGAAACACCTACAAAATCCACATCAAGATAAATGACAGGGCTTGTCATGACCCTGAGAACAGACAACCTCCACGGTTGACGGCAAATGTTCACTGCAAAGTGTGAGAAATCAACTCAGAAGAGCAATCCAAACTTGAAGGGAACCTTGCCATGCCCAATTCAGATTAGTAACAGAAAACCTTGATGTTGGAATAATATGTTTTACCAAATCGCCAAATTTACAAAGCAAATCTCCATTCTAGGATAATTCCCTCCTGTAAGGAGAATGCTGGGGATAGAAGTCAAATTAAACAATAGAACCAAATGAAAAAGAAATCCAAATAGAAGCAGAAGGCCTATCTTGGAAAGCATGAGGCCCTGTTTTTTCTCTATTTGTGAAACAAGAGAAATGGAATTTCCAGATAAAGCTGTGAAAGTTTTCCTGCTTCACTTCTCTCTTCAAAGGTATAAAAAATAATTCATCCAATGAAAATATCCCAGAAATATGTGCCCACAGAAAGAATCATGAAAAATTAAGAGGGGACTTCCCTGGCAGTCCAGTAGTTAAGACTCCAGGCTCCCAATGCAGGGTATATGAGTCCTACCTCTGGTCGAAGAACTAAGATCTCGCATGCTACAGAACATGGCTAATAATAATGATAAAAGTAAGACAGACACTAAGTAAAGAAAGGCAACATAAATTACAATTAGACCTTAAAAAATTAAAAATAGAACTACATAAGATCCAGCAAATCCACGCCTGTGTTTACCCAAAGACAATAAAAACAGTAATTAGACAAGATACATGCATTCCAATTGGAGAAGGAAATGACAACTCACTCCAGTATTCTTGCCTGGACAACGCTTTGGACAGAGGGGCCTGGCAGGTTACAGTCCATGGGGTCACAGGGAGGTGGACACGACTGAGCAACTGAAAAACAATGCTGTCCAATATTCATAGCAGCACTATTTAAAATAGCATATATATGGAAACAACCTAAGTGCCCACCAACAGATGAATGGATAAAAGATATGTGGTATATACATAAGGAATACTATTCAATCATCAAAAGAATGAAATGTTGCCATTTGCAATAACTTAGATAGATGGACGTAGAGAGTAAGCTAAGTAAAATGCTAAAGATAAAGGCAAAAGCTGTCTACTCTCATTTATATGTCAAATCTAAAACACTAAGCAATAAGCCTGCATGACAACACAGAAACAGAGTCATAGATAGAGAGACAAATTAGATGGTTGCCAGAAGGGAAAGAGGTGGGGGTGGGGGAGGAGAGAAACAGGTGAGGGAGATTAATATACAAACTTTTAGTTGCAGAATAAATGAGTCACAGGTATGAAATGCACTGTGTGGGGAATATAGTCAAAAATGATGCAATATCTTTGTATTATAGCAGATGGTAGCTAGACTTATTGTGATGATCACTTCGAAATGTAAGAAATATCAAATCATTATATTGCGTAATAGAAACTAACATAGTGTTATGGTCCATTTATACTTTAAAAACAAACAAACTCATAGAAAAAGAGATCAGATTTGTGGTTACCAAAGGTTGGGGGGAGGAGGAATTGAATGAAAGCAGTCAAAAGATACAAATTTCCATTTATTGAGATAAATAAATACTAGACATATAATGTACAACATGATAACTATAAATAACAGTGCATTATGTTATAGATGAAAGTTTACAAATTAAATTCTGAGTTCTCATCACAAGGAAAATTTTTTTCTCTATTTCCTTAGTTTTATATGTCTATGAGATGATGTTCACTAAATTTCTAGTGACAATTATTTCGTGATATATTTAAGTTAGATCATTATTCTGTACACCTTAAATTTATACAATGCTATAATATAATGTCAATTATATCTCACTAAAATTAGAAGAAAAATTACTCTTAGAAAATACTCAAAAGTTTGGTGATTAAATAAAGGATGACTTGAAAAAAAGAGATGATAGAATGTAGGAAAGCTTTTTTAAAGGGAAAAAATTATCTCAAAAATAAATAATTAACAAAAAGAATATAAGATAAACAAGCATAACAAATCACAATCTGTAACTGAAAGAGGAAATTATTTAAAATCCTTAAAAAATTAAGTGGAGCCAAAAAGGATTCAGGAGACTGTAAAAGTTATAGAAAAGAGCAAATGAAATATAATATACTTAGATTTGCATTTTTTAAAGAAAAAAATAAAAGCAATGAATGAAACAAAAATTTAATTCAAGAGAACTCTTTAAAAAAATAGAATGCCACATACCTGTGAAAACTTAGCCAGAACAACTTAGAGGAGCCTGGCGGGCTACAGTCCATAGGGTCGCAAAGAGTCAGACACTGATGAAGAGACTGAGTACTCACACATGTAGGACATTTATCCCCCCAATATCTGGAGGTTCCTGATTTTCTTTGTCTGTCCAAAGACTCCTAACATTTACAAGATGTGTGGTTTCCTGACACCTGACCTGTGTTCTCCTTTTGCTTCTCATATCTAGCTATCTGCCTATGCTAACAAAGTGAAAATGTTAATCAGTCATGTTCGACTCTTCGTGACCCCAGTGGACTATAGTCAGCCAGGCTCCTCTATCCATGGAATTCTTCAGGCAAGAATACTGGAGTGGGTAGGCATTCCCTTCTCCAGGTGACCTTCCTGACCCAAGGACTGAATCAGGATCTCCTGCATTACAGGTGGATTCTTTACCATCTGAACCATCAGGGAAGCCATGTTGGAAGTTCAGATAACTGATAACTTATTTACTGTGCTCTACAGATAGTGCTTTTAATGGAATTTCAGAATGCAGTCATCCTGTTTGGCTACAAGAGTACTGGCTTTCCACGGTGACCACAGTACTAAGCAGAGGATGACAGGATATGAAACAGCCCCAAGTTAAAAGGAGGTTGTGTTATGAAAGTTTAGTAGCTTCTCTTCTCTTAGACAAATGTTTTTCAGTTTGCTGTTCACTTTGCTTAATTCCACAGTTCTGAAATAGTTAGTAGTTTTGTTTTTAATGAAAATAAGAGAAGCTACTGAAGAGAAGCTTCATGAAACAATTTCCTTTTCACTTGTGGCTATTCCATATCCTATAATCCTCTGTTCAGTAGTGTAGTCGCTATGGAAAGTCAGCCAGACAAAATGACTGAATTCTTCTGAAACTGCATTTAAAGCACCATCTTCAGAGCACAGTAAATGCATTATCTGAGCTTCCAACTACCAGAAAAATATCTAAGCTCAGGTACAGTGGGTATTCAACTCAATGCTCGGCTCCTTAAGAAAAAAGCCCTACTGATAGGGGATTGCCAAGGCAATGTCAATCTCTTGACAACATTGTAGCTGCCTAAGGCTATGATTTGATTTGTTTGTAGCAAACAACAGTTTGTGCTCGGTGCTCAGTCATATCCCACTCTTTGAGATCCCTGTGGACTGTAGCTTGCCAGACTCCTCTGTCCATGGAATTTTTCACGCAAGAATACTGGAGCAGGTTGCCATTTCCTACTCCAGGGCATCTCCCTGACTCAGGCATTGAACCCATGTCTCTTGAGTCTCCTGCCTTGGCAGGCAGATTTGTTACCATTGTGCCACCTGGGAAGCCCAAACAACAGTCTAGTCAGGAATATAAAAGGGGATTACGGAGAACAACATGACCATAAGGAACTTGAAAAGCTCTGAGATTCCTGCAGACTCAAAGTTTGTCATGCACGACTATACCTATGTCCCAGAAAATAAATAAATAAATAAAATAAAAAAATAAGAGAAATTTCCTCTGGATAAACTTGAAGACCTGCACATGTTGGATGTGAGAGCTAGGTCTATATTGTAGAGTATCTGAAGTTTGAAGGTTCACCCTCTTACATAGCTCCCCTTGACAAATAGAGGAAGACAAATATGCAAGCCATTTAAGTAAATCTGCTAACTTCAAAATGCCTAACCACTACATTATACTGCTTTAGGGATAAATCCTAGGAAGCTAAGCATAAAAATAAAAATAAAAGCTTTATTAAAAAAAAAATATCAGACAACTCAGTGTCTTCAACTGCAGAGAATACAGAATCTACAGAATTTGCCCTGGTAGTGCCTTAAATAGAAAAGCAACAACAGGAAAATAAATAACAGGAAAAGAACACCAGTAAGAGCACCAAAAACTGGATGGGGAAGGGACCTAACCAAAGTTACTACAAGATATTATCTGAAATATTCAGTTTTCAATAATAACAAAAAAAAATGAGAAATGCAAAGAAATAGGAAAGCACATCACATACATAGGGAAAGAAAGTACCCAACAGAAAATGTTCCTGGGAGGAGCCTAGTTTACACTTAGTAGAAAGAGACCTCAAAACAGTTATTATAAATATATTCACAAACTAAAAGCAATGATAAAAGAAGAATTAATGGAAAGTGTGAGAACTATGCCTTGTCAAATAGAGAATATCAATAATGATATTGAAAAGAACATATCAATATTGACAATAATATGGAAATTGTAAAAGAGCATGAAACAGAAATTCTGGAGTTGAAAAGTACAAAAAGTAGGGGATCAATAATGAGTTTGAATAAAGAAAAAAACAAGTGAACATGAATGTATGTCAAGAAAGATTACCCATTTTGAGGAGAAAGAAGAAGAAGCAAAAATATACAGAGCCTCAGAGACTTGTTCAGCATACAAACACACACATAATAGTAGTGCCAGAGAAGAAGACAAGAAAAAGGAGTAGAGAAAAAATATTTGAAGAAACAGTGAACGAAAACTTCCCAAATTTGAAGTAAAGACATTGAAGAATCTCAACAAACTCTAAGCAGAATAAAATGAAAAATAAATCCACATCTACAAAAATAATAGTCAAACCAACAGAAGGAAAAAATTGAAAGCAAAAAGAAAAATGGCAGTATATACAAATAATCCTTATTTGACTATATCCTTACTAACAGCTTACTTCTTATTGGAAACTTTGGGGATTAAAAGACACTGAAATGTCTATCCTTATCATGTTGAAAGTAAGACTGTTCACTAAGAATTCTCTGTCCAGCAAAACTAACCTTAAAAAATAAAGATAAAATTAAGGTATTTCCAGATAAACAAAAACTGAGAGAATGTGTCACTAGAAAATCTGTCCTACATTAATATGAAAAGCCTATTAGGCTGAAATGAAAAGACAGTAGATGGTAAATTAAATCCACAAAGAAAATAAATAAGGAAAGAGCACTGATGAAACTAGCTAGATAAATATTTTGAAAGATAGTATAAATGTGTTTTTGTCTGTAACTTTTCTTCTTATAGATGATTCAAAAGACAACAAAATGCAATAAGTATAAAAGTGTTCCTTAAATGTTGCTTAAAATGTTAAAAGTCACTTGTATGACAATAACTATGTATAGGAGAAAGGTTAAAAAAGAAAATATAGTATAGAAAAGTTTGTGTATAGTATTGTTTTAGTATTGTTTTAAGATGCTAATTTTAATTTCCAGGAACATCAGTAAGAAAATAATTCAAAAATTAGCAAAAGAAAGAGCAAGGAATTAAAATGTTATACTACAAAAGAAAAAACTCTATTTAATGTAAAAGAAAGTGAAGACTAGAAAAAACAAAACAAATTGACATATATAAAATAAAATGTCAAATTTGAAAGATCCTATTTAATCAGTAATTACAACAAATATGAATAGATTAAACATTCCTACCATAAAATAGCAACAGTCAGAAGGGATTTTTTTTAAAAGATTCACCTCTATTCTGTCTAAAAGACACACATTTCAGATTCAAATACACAAATAAGTTTGAAAGCAAAAGGATGGAAAAATATATACATTCAATTGGTAAACAAAAGAGGGCTCTAAAATGGCAACCCACTCCAGTGTTCTTGCCTGGAGAATCCCAGAGATGGGGGAGCCTGGTGGGCTGCCGTCTATGGGGTCGCACAGAGTTGGACACGACTGAAGCAACTTAGCAGCAGTAGCAGCAGTGGATGTATTTATATAAACGAAACATATTTTATGGGAAAAATTGTTACCAGAGCCAAAGAAAGACATTTTTCATTAGAGAGATATAATAAACATTTATGAATCTAATAACAGAGTCTTAAAGTAGATGAAGCAAAACCTGACAGAACTGAAGGGAGTGTCAAACAATTCAAATAGTAGTTGGATAATAATCCTGTTTCAACAGTGTATCAGACACCTAAGCATGAGACCAACAAATAAATAGAAGGTTTGTAAAACACTATAAACCAACTAAAGGTGACAGGTCTACATGATATTCCTCTCAATGACAGCAGATCACATACTTCTCAAACACACAAGGAGCATTTTCCAAGAGGGACCAAATGCTAAACTATAACACAAGCCTCAGTGAATGCAAACATTTATAGTCAAAGAATATACATTATCTGTCGAAATTCAAGTCAGACTGGAAATCCACAACAGTACAAAATTTCAGAGATTCACAAATATGTGGAGATTAAACAACATATGAACAATTGGAGGTTCAGAGTGAAAATTAAATATAAAATTAGAAAATACTTTCAAATGAACAAAATAAACAATCTACTAACTTATGGATTGCAAATAATGCAATACTCAGAGGGAAACATAGTTATAATATACAGTATATATTTTAAAAATATTGAAAAAAATCACAAACTAATGATTAATAAGCAGAAAGAATAAAACAATAAGGATTCAAGTGAAAATAAAGGAAACACAGAATAGAAAAGCACAAGAATATCCATAAAACCAAAAGTTGCTTCTTTGGGAAGGTGAACAAATGGACAAATTTTAGGCTTATATAGACCAAAAAAAAAAAAAAAAAAAAAAAAAAAAAAAAAAAAAAAAAAAAAAGTGAAGACACAAAATAACAAATGAAAGAGTGGACATCACTACCAACTCTACAGAAATAAAAAGAATTATAAGAGAATGGTATGAACAAGTATATGCCAACAAATTAGTTAAATAACCTAGACACATTCTTAGAAGAAACAAGCTAATGAAACTGACACAAAAAGAAATTAAAAACCTGAATACACCTATTACAAGAAAACAGACTGAATTAGTAACTTTAAAAAATCCTAGAGGAAAAGAATAGGTCTAGATGGCTGAACTAATGAATGCCACCCAATATTTAAAAGATCATCTTAATACTTCACCAGCTCTTCCATAAAATAAAAGAAGGGGAACACTTCCAAAATTACCCTATGAGGAAATGATTATTCTAATACAAAACCCAGATGAATACATCATAAGAAAAGTACTAGCTAATACCCTTTGTGAATATATGTATAAAAATAAACAAAAAATAATTGTGAACTGAATCCAGGAGCATTCACCAGAAACTACCACAATATTGTTAATCAGCTATATCCCAATACAAAACAAAAAGTTTAAAGTTTGGGGGAAAGAAGAGAATTTCAAATAATGGCCACATGGGATTTATCTCAAGAATTCACAGTTGAATTAACATCCAAAAATGAATCAATGAGGAGAACAAGATGGCGGAGGAGTAGGTGAATGTGGGGTACATCTCTCTGCATGGATACATGAGGAATACACCTTCAGACAGAAGTGCAAGCCAAACACCACTTCAGAGCCGACAGGAGTACCTGACCAAAGGAAAAGAATATATAGAAGCATGTAAAACTCGGTAGGATGTAGGAACAAGGGGGAAAAATGGGAGTGTTATTAAGACTGGACCTGCCCTCAGCAGGTAGGGGAACTGAAGCAGGGGTCTGATCCCCACAGCTGGGCAATTGTCTGAGTCAGAGGAGAAACATTTAAGGCTGAGAGTGAACAGCTGATCTGTGGCAGCTTAAATGGAATGAGAATCAGACAGTCCTTGCCACAGCCATACATACCCTGGACAGAAAGGCAGGTCCCCTGGAAGGCACAGCTGCTGGGAGCTGGAGTTTAGGGATTGTGGAGCAATCCCAGGGCAAGGGCTGCTGTTGACTGCAGAGAGATGGATCAAGGGGATGTGAGGGAGGAGATTGTGATGGGAAGTGCCTGTAGAGGAAAGCCAGGCAGCCATGGAAGTAAGGGGATACTGCTGACTCACGTGTAGGGGGTAGATCCATCACCATAGCCTCTCTCACCCCACACTCCAGCATAGGCAGCTGAACAAAAGAGAGACTGGCCCATCTAAAGCCTGACGCACTGAACTACAGAGTAGGACCCCACCCAGGATGCCCCTTTAAGTGCCTAACACACCGATCTACAGAGTAGGACCCCAGCCAGGGGAGCCCTCTATGTGCATCAACAGGCAGAGCTATGGAGAAAGACTGCCCGAAGTGGCCTTCTGATTGCCAGCTACAAGAGGCTCGAAAAAAGACTCTAATAGGGCCATAACTCCTGCAGTGAGGCAGTCCGTGTCTCTGCACACCTGGCTCCTCCAGGGCCCCTGCAAACCAAGCAGCTGTGCCATCTTCATGTTCAAGTCGTACTGGGCCAGAGCTACCACAGGCAAAAAAAAGTCTTTCATCCATGCGCACAGGGTCGATTTGGTCATGTCCAACTTTTTGCGGCCTGGTAGACTGTGGCCTGCCAGGCTTCTCTGTCAGGGCGGGTTCTCCAGGCAAGAATACTGAAGAATATTGGCCAATACTCGTTGCCATACCCTTCTAGAGCATATAATTCCTGCTGCCCTAGCCACTAACCCCGCTAAGTACCTGGTGCTGCCAGAACCCCTGCAACCCAAGCAGCTGCACCACCTCCACACCTGGCCCTCACAGGGGGCAAACCCAAGTCCTCCAGGGTACTCTCAGGAGCAAACCCCAGTGGATGACCCACATGCAGAGGCGAAAATAAAACCACGACTGAAACTTAGGGGCAGTGTGGCTAAGGAACAGGACCCAAAACCTTCCCACCAGCTGTACAGACTATAGATTAAATCCACATGATCAACTAGGCAGACTCTGTCTATGGAATATATAAAAGGACATTGAGAGCTCCCACAAACGAAAACGCACTAGTTCTGATAATTGTGGACATTGGAGGCAAGAACACACAGATATAGGACCAGATTAGAATCTGAGTTGCCCCCACAGCAGGTCCAGAGATCAGCACAGTGTTGGAGGGCATCCTAGGGAGGTGAGGTGGACTGTGACTCCCAGCGAGGGAAAGGACTCTGACAGCAGTGACTCAAGAAAAACATTTATCATTCTTATGTTTTGACTTGTTCTGTAGATTCTTTTGGGTTTCTTTATCTCTTTTTTCCTTTTTTCCCCCCACTCTGTTGTAGTTGTCGCTCTTATTGGCACTATGAAATCTAATTAAGCATTTGAGATATTTTTTTTCCCTCAGTCACATTTTTTACTGTTGTTATAAACCTCTGCCTCTACACTGGGCTTTTGCAGTTCTGTGGTGTTTTCCTTTTTTTTTTCCTCTCTCTCTTTTTCTTTTTTTCAATTTTAACTTTTAATTTTTTAAACCTATTATTATTTTTTCTGCATTTATTCCTTTGTTTGCTTTTTCTACTATTCTTTTCCTCTTGCAGCTAATCTTTAATGTATATAAATCTTCATCTACCTCTATTTAACTTTGCAAATCTATTCTTTCCTTCTTTTCTTTCTTTCTTTTCCTCTCAACGTATTTGTTAGTTTTGTTTTCATTGCTTCATTCCCCACTTGGCACCTTCCTTTAGTTTTGTTTTCCAGTTTGTGTTCTAGTTAGTTTTGTTCTTAACAAAACTAGATATAGTTTTTTGTTTCCTTTGTTCACCAGGTCAATCTATTGTACTGTATTTTTGTTGGACTGTTTTGATTTTTTTTATGGGTATATGTGTATATTCAGTCACACTTTTTATTGTTGTTATAAACCTCTGCCTCTACATTGGCAGTTCTGTAGAGTTTTCCTTTTTTTTTTTTCTTCTTCCTTTTTCTTCTTCCTTTTTTTTTCTTTTTCTCTTTTCTTTCTTATAATTTTAATTTTTAATTTTTTAAACCTATTACATTTTTCTACATTTATTCCTTTGCTCTCCTTTCCTACTTGTCTTTTCCCCTTGCAGTTAATCATCAATGTACATACATCTTCTTCATTTACATCTATTTAACTCTGCATATCTATTCTTTCTTTCTTTCCTTTCCTCTCAACATATTTGTTAGTTTTGTTTTCATTGCTTTATTCCCTTGTGCCTTGATTTAGTTTTGTTTTCCAGTTTGTGCTTTACTTAATTTTGTTCTTAACTGGTAAATACAGTTTTTTATTTCCTTTGATCACCAGGTCAATCTACTGTACTTTATTTTTGTTGGACTGTTTAGACTTTGCTCATGGGTGTATGTGTATATGTGTATATTCCATTATTTTAATTATTATTTGCCTTATATTGTAACTGCCATTGGTCTGGGATTTATCTTTGGTTTCTTGTTTTTTGGTATTTGTTTTAATCTCACTTAATACCATAACAAACCACTTGTGGAATCTTCATTCCTGATCAGAGATCAAGCTCTGAGCCTTTGGAGTGGGAGCATTGATTCCAAGGCCCTAGACTACCAAAGAATTAACCCTAGGGAGTACCAAATAGTAAGAACTCATACAAAGGAAACCACTTGAATACAACCACCAGAAGCACACTGTGCAGGACACCTCATCTAAACTACAAACAAAGATACAAACCCAATCATCAGCAGACAGGATTACCACCTCCCTCAGCCTTGCCCATCAGAGGAAAAATGAAAAAACAAACAAACAAAACACTCAGCACAAAATCTCACCCTATACTAAGGTTACAAAAACCACTGGACCAAACTTAAGAGGGCAGAAACCAAAAGGAAAACAGAATTCAACCTTGAAGCCTGGGAAGAGGAGACTTCAAACACAATAAGTTTAAAAAATAATTAAAAGACAGAAAAATACTACACAAAAGAAGGAACAAATTAGAAACACAGAAGACAAATTATAAACTCCAAATAAATGAAGAGGAAATAGGCAAACTGTTTGAAAAATAATTCAGAAAAATAATAGTAAAGATGATGAAAATCCTTGAAAAAAAATGAAGAAAATGCAAGACTCAATTAACAAAGACCTAGAAGAATTAAAGAATAAACCTAAAGAGACAAACAACACAATTATTGAAATTAAAAAATACTCTAGAAAGAATCAATAGCAGAATACCTGAAGCAGAAGAATGAATCAGTGAGCTGGAAGATAAAATGGTAGAAATAACTTCTGAAGAGCAGAATAAAGTAAAAAGAATGAAAAGAACTGAGGATAGTCTCAGAGACCTCTGGGACAATATCAAACATACCAACATTTGAATTATAGGGGTGCAAGAAGAAGAAGAGAAAAAGAAAGGGTATGAGAAAATTTTTGAAGAGATTATAGTTGAAAATTTCCCCAACATGAAAAGGGAAATAGTTAATCAAGTCCAAGAGGTCAAAAAGTCCCATACAGGATAAACCCAAGGAGAAACATGCCAAGACACATACTAATCAAACTATCAAAGGCTAAACATAAAGAAAGAATATTAAAAGCAGCAAGGGAAAAACAACAAGTAACACACAAGTGAACCCATACATTTAACAGCTGATCTTTCAGCAGAAACTCTGCAGGCCAGAAGGGAATGGCAGGATTTATTTAAAGTACTGAAAGGGAAAATGTTACAACCAAGATTACTGTACCCAGCAAAGATCTCATTACAAATTGATGGAGAAATAAAAAGCTTTTCAGACAAGCAAAAGTTGAGAGAATTCAGTACCACCAAATCAGCTTTACAACAAATGTTAAAGGGACTTATATAGTTAAGAAATACAAGAGAAGAAAAAAGATCTACAAAATCAACCTTATACAATTAAGAAAATTGCAATAGGAGTTATCAATAATTACTTTAAATGTAAATGGTTTAAATGCTCCAACCAAAAGACACAGACTGGCTAAGTGGATACAAAAACAAGACCCATATATACGCTGTCTACAAGAAACCCACTTCAGACCTAAAGACACATATAAACTGAAAGAGAGAGGGTGAAAAAATATATTCCATGCAAATGGGAAGCAAAAGAAAGTTGGAGTAGCAATTCTCATATCAGATAAAACAGACCTTAAAATAAAGAATATTACAAGAGATAAGGAAGGACACTGCATAAGGATCAGGGGATAAATCCAAGAGGAAGACAAAACAATTGTAAATGTCTAAGCACCCAACATAGGAGCACCTCAATACATAAGACAAACACTAACAGACATAAAAGGAGAAATTGACAGTAACATAATAATAGTAGGAGACTTTAACAATCCACTCACACCAATGGACAGATTATCAAAACAGAAATTAATAAGGAAACACAAGTCTTAAATGATACTTTAGATGAGATGGATTCATTGATATCTTCAGGACAGTCCATCCAAAGGCAGAAGAATACACCTTCTTCTCAAGTGCACATGGAACATTGTCCAGGATAGACCACATCTTGGGTCACAAATCACACCTTAGTACATTTAAGAAAATTGAAGTCATTTCAAGCATCTGCTTCAACCACAACACTATGGGACTAGATATAAATTACAAGGAAAAAACTGTAAGAAACACAAACACTTGGAGATTAACCAATACACTTCTAAATAACCAACGGGTTACTGAAGAAATCAAAAGGGAAATTTAAAAAATTCTAGAAACAAATAACAATGAAAACACAACTCAAAACCTATGGGATGCAGCAAAAGCAGTTGTAATAGGGAAGTTGATAGCAATACAATCCTACCTGAAAAACATCGAAAAGACAACCTAACTTTACACCTAAAACAACTGGAAAAAGAAGAACAACATCCAAAAAAAAAAAAAATTAGTAGAAGAAAAGAAATCATAAAGGTCTAAGCAGAAATAAAAAGAAATGAAAGAAATAATAGTAAAGATTAATAAAACTAAAAGCTGGTTCTTTGAGAAGATAAACAAAATTGACAAATGTTTAGCCAGATTCATCAAGAAAAAAAGAGAGAATAATCAAATCAACAAAATTAGAAATGAAAAAGGAGAGATTACAATAGATAATGAAGAAATACAAAGGATTATTATGAACAACTTATATGGCAATAAAATGGATAACCTGGAAGAAATGGACAGATTCTTAGAAAAGTTCAATCTTCCAAGACTGAACCAGGAAGGAATAGAAATTATTAACAACCTAATTACAACCACTGAAATTGAAGCTGTGATCAAAAATCTCCCTAAAAACAAAAGCCCAGGACCAGATGCCTTCACGGGAGAATTCTATCAAACATTTAGAGAAGAGTTAATGCCTATCCTTCTAAAACTCTTTCAAAAAATTGCAGAGGAAGGAACACTTCCAAGCTCATTTTATGAGGCCACCATAACCCTGATACCAAAACCAAACAAAGAGAATACAAAAAAAGAAAACTACAGGCCAATATCACTGATGAGCATGGATGCAAAAATCCTCAAGAAAATTTTAGCAAACAGAATTCAGAACCTGGAGCAGGTGTGGAAAAAAGGGAAAAGGGAATGCTCTTGCACTGTTGGTGGGAATGTAAATTGATACAGCCACTATGGAAGACAGTATGGAGATTCCTTTAAAAACTAGGAATAAAACAACCATATGACCCAGCAATCCCACTCCTAGACATATACCCTAAAAAAAACAAAATTGAAAAAGACACATGAATCCCATTATTCATTGCAGCACTATTTACAATAGCTAAAAATGGAAGCAACCTAGATGTCCATTGATAGATGAATGGATAAAAAAGTTGTGGTACATATACACAATGGAATATAACTTGGCCATAAAAAGGAATGCCTTTGAGTCAGTTCTGATGAGGTGGATGAACCTAGAACTTATAATGCAGAGTGAAGTCAGTCAGAAAGAGAAAGACAAATACCGTAATCTAAAGCATATATATGGAATCTAGAAAAATGGTGTTGAATTTCTCAGGGCAGCAATGAGAAATGGACATAGAGAATAGACTTATGGACATTGGGAGAGGGGAAGAGAGGGTGAAATGTGTGGAAAGAGTAACATGGAAACTTACATTGCTGCTGCCACTGCTGCTAAGTTGCTTCAGTCATGTCCGACTCTGTGCGACCCCATAGACGGAAGCCCACCAGGCTCCCCCGTCCCTGGGATTCTCCAGGCAAGAAAACTGGAGTGGGCTGCCATTTCCTTCTCCAATGCATGAAAGTGAAAAGTAAAAGGGAAGTCGCTCAGTCGTGTCTGACTATTAGCGACCCCATGGACTGCAGCCCACCAGGCTCCACCATCCATGGGATTTTCCAGGCAAGAGTACTGGAGTGGGGTGCCATTGCCTTCTCTGGAAACTTACATTACCATATGTAAAATAGATAGACAGTGGGAATTTGTTGTATGGCTCAGGAAACTCAAACAGGGACTCTGTATCAACCTAGAGGGGTGGGATGGGGAGGAAGATGGGAGGGAGGTTCAAAAGGGAGGGGATATATGTATACCTATGGCTGACTCATGTTGAGGTTTGATAGAAAACAACAAAATTCTGTAAAACAATTATCCTTAAATAAAAAATTAATTTAAAAAATGAATCAATATTATATATATAATAATGATAGAATAAAGGACAAAAACACGATGATCATCTCAATAGATAGAAAAAGGACATTTGACAAAATCCAGCATTTTTAATGACTGAAAATATGCAAGAAGCCAAGAGTAGAAGGAATCTTTCTCAATATGATAAAGAGAGTCTAGTAAAGTCTACAACTAACATCATACTTAAAGGAAAAAAAACTGAATACTTTCCCATTAAGGTCAGGAATAAGAAAGATATTCACTTTTGCCCTTCTATTAGGCAATAAAAAAAAAAATGAATCAAAGTTGGAAAGGAACAAGTAAAACTATCTGTCTTTACTGAAGCCATGCTCCCATATATACAAAGCCTTAACAAAGCCACAAAAACACTACCAAAATGAATAAATAAATTCAACAAGATTGAAGGATTAAGATCAATGTATAAAAATAAGTTGTACTTCTATATATCTGTTGTTGATGTTGTTGCTGTTCAGTCCCTAAGTTGTGTCCCACACTCTGCAACCTCATGGACTATACCACACCAGGTTTCTCTGTCCTCCACTATCTCCTGGAGCTTGCTCAAATTTATGTCCATTGAGTGAGTGATACTATCTAACCATCTCATGTTCTGTGGCTCACTTCTCCTTTTGCCTTCAGTCTCCCAAGATTAGGATCTTTTCCAGTGAGTTGGCTTTTCACCTCAAGTTTCCAAAGTATTGGAGCTTCACCTTCACCAGAGATTCTTCCAAATAATATATCAGAGATTCTTCCAAAGAATATTCTCCTTTAGGATTGACTGGTTTGGTCTTCTTGCAGACCAAGGAGGTCAAAATAATCTTCCCAAGCACCACAATTTATAGGCATCAATTCTTCAACACTCAGCCTTCTTTATGGTCCAACTCTCGCATCTGTACATGACTACTGGAAAAACCATAGCTTTGACTATACAGACTTTTTTCAGCAAAATGATGATGTCTCTGCTTTTTAATACACTAGGTTTGTCATAGCTTTCCATCCAAGGAGCAAGCATCTTTTAATTTCATGGCTGCAGTCATTGTCCACAGTGATTCTGGAGCCCAAGAAAATAAAGTCTGTCACTGCTTTCAATGTTTCCTCTTTTATTTGCCATTAAGTTATGGGACCAGATGCCATGATCTTAGTTTTTTAAATATTGAGTTTCAAGTCAGCTTTCTCATTCTTTTTTTTCATCCTCATCAAGAATCTTAGTTCCTCTTCACTTTCTGCCATTACAGTGACATCATCTACATATCTGAAATTGTTGGTATTCCTCCTGGAAATCTTGATTCCAGCTTGTGATTCATACAACTGGGCATTTGGCATGATATACTCTGCATAGAAGTTAAATAAGCAAGGTGATAATATACAGCCTTGACATACTCCTCTCCCAATTTTGAACCAGTCAGTTGTTCAATATCTGGTTCTAACTGTTGCTTCTTGACTGCCATACAGATTTCTTAGAAGACATATAAGGTATTCTGTTATTCCAATTTCTTTAAGAATTTTCCACAGTTTTTTGTGATACACACAGTCAAAGGCTTTAGCATAGTCAATAAAGCGGAAGTAGATTTTTTTTTTCCTGGAATTCCTTTGCTTTCTCCATGATTCAGTGAAGTTCGGCGACTTGATATCTGGTTCTTCTGCCTTTTTAAAACCTGGATTGTACATTTGGAAGTTCTGGTTTCACATACTTCTGAAGTCTAGCTTGAAAGATTTTGAGCATCACCTTGCTAGCTGTGAAATAAATGTGATTGTGGGATAGTTTTAACATTCTTTGGCATTGTCCTTCTTTGAGATTGGAATGAAAACTGACCTTTTCCAGTCCTGTGGCCCCTACTGAGCGTTCCAAATTTGCTGGTGTATTGATTGCAGCAGTTTAACAGCATCATCTTTTAGAATTTGATGTAATTCATCTGGAATTCCATCACCTCCACTAGCTTTGTTCTTAGTAACGCTTCCTAAGGCCCTGTTGACTTCGCACTCCAGCATGTCCAGCTCTAGGTTATTGACCACACGGTTGTGGTTGTCCAGATCATTAAGACCTTTTTCGTACAGGTCTGTGTGTTCTCCCCACCTCTTCTTAATTTCTTCTGCTTCTTTTACATCCTTACCGTTTCTGTCCTTTATCGGACCCATCCTTGCATGAAATATTCCCTTAATATCTCCAATTTTCTTGAAGAGATCTCTAGTTTTTCTCATTCTATTGTTTTCCTCTATTTCTTGTAGTTGATAATTTAAGGACTTATTAACTCTCCTAGCTCTTCTCTGGACTTCTGCATTCATTTAGGTTTATCTTTCCCTTTTTCCAGTGCCTTCACTTCTCTTTTTTCCTCAGCTGTTTGTAAAGCCTCCTCAGACAACCACTTTGCCTTCTTGCATTTCTTATTCTTTCAGATGGTCTTGGTCATTGTCTCCTGTACAATGTTATGAACCTCTGTCCATAGTTCTTCAGGCACTCTATCTACCAGTTCTGATCCCCCAAATTTATTCATCATCTCCACTGCATAATCATAAGGGATTTGATTAAGTCATCCTGAATGGCCCAGTGGTTCTCCCTATTTTCATTCATTTAAGCCTGAATTTTGCAAAAAGGAGCTCATGATCTGAGTCAGTCAGCTCCAGGTCTTTTTTGTTTTTGCTGACTGTATAGAAGGTCTCCATGTTTGGCTACAAAGAACATAATCAATCTGATTTTGGTATTGTCCATCTGATGATGTCCATGTGTAGTCTCTCTCTCTCACACACACTAGCACTTGCAATAGCAATCAATCAAATAAAATACTTAGGAATAAGTTTTGTAAATAAATGCAAGATATATCAGAAAACATTGTTTAAAGAAATTTAAAAGATTTAAATAAAAATAAATGCATCTCATGTTTGTGGATCAGAAGGTAATATTGTTAGGATGGCTATATTCCCCATATTTATCTACAAATTCAAGGCAATTCCTATCAAAATCCAAGTTAGCTGTTTTGCAGAAATTGACAAAATAATTCTAAAGTTTATATGGTTATTTAAGAGACCTAGAAAGTCTAAAACAGTATCAAAAAGAGTAACAAATTTGGATGACTCATGTTATCTGGTTTCAAAGCTACAATAGCCACAACTGTGTGGTCCTTGCTTTAAAAAATACATATAGATCAATGTAGTAGAATAGAGAGTCCAAAATTATACCTTTATGGTCAATTGATTTTTTTACACACAAGACAATTCAATTCGGAAATTGTAATCTTTTCAACAATTCATATGTAGGAGGACAACTGGACAACCACATGTAAAAAAAGAAAGAAAGAATTTATTTAAAATAGATCATAGACCTAAATGTAAGAGCTAAGACTTTTTAATCTCCTTGAAGTGAAGAATCAGATACTTATGATGTTGGATTAGGCAATGACTTCTTAGATATGACACCAAGAATATAAGCATCAAAAGAAAAATATAGATAAATTTTATCTCATCGAAACTAAAAAAATTTTGTAATTCAAAGGACAGCCATCAAGAAATTATTGGATTAGCTAGAAAGTTTGTTCAGTATATGAGGGAGAAATTTTTTGGCCAAGCCAATAAATAAATGATACACAAAATAAAAGAGATATTTATAAATCATATGCATATATGTATACAAAGAAAGTTATATCTTTAAAAAAAAAACCTTACAATTTAATAACAAATTACAGATAATCAAATTTAATATTGGCAAATCATTTCAACTGATATGTCTCCAAAAATGATAATGCGTGTGGGCTCAGTCTCTCAGTCACATCCACCTATTTATGACCCTATGGACTATATAGCTTGCCAAGTCCACCAGGCTCCTCTGTTCATGGGATTTCCTAGTCAAGAATACTGAAGTAGATTGCCATTTCCTTCCCCAGGAGAATCTTCTTGACTCAGGACTTGAACCTGCATCTCCTACATTGGTAAGTGGCTTCTTTACCACTGAGCCATCTAGGAAGCCCCAAAGATGGTGATACAAACAGCCTACAAGCATGTGAAAATAAGCTTGACATCATTAGTCATTAGGGTAATTCAAATGAAAACCACAATTAGATACTATTTCACACCTACTAGAGTGGCTGGAAAAAAAAAAGTATTGATGTGAATGTGGAGAAATTGGAGTTCTCTTACATTGCTGGTTGGAAGGTAAAATTGTCAAGCTACATTGAAGAAAGTTTGGCAATTCTTCAAAATGTTCAATATAGAGATACTATATTACTCAGCAATTCCCCCCACCCCCAATATGTGGAGAGAAGAATGAAAACACATGTTGACACAAACGTGCACGTGAGAGAAATGAAAACATGTCAACACAAAAAATGTGTACACAAATGTTCACAGCAGCATTATTCATAACAGCTGAAAAGTAGAAAAACAATGTATTAATTTCTTGTGGCAGTTGTATCCAATTGCCATAGTCTTGGTGAATTAAAAAATAAATTTATTTTCTCACATTTCTGGAAGCTCCAAATTGCCACACACTGGTAAGCATCTTTCCTAATGGTGTCAGTTGTCATTATGAAATCATTGTGTGCATGGTTTGCAATACATAAAACTGATAATTATGACATAATAATTAGAGCTACAAGTATAAATGCGAAACTACAAAATAACATGTTAAAAACTTTTGTTACTCTATACATTGAAAAATCCTAAAGATTGTAAAAAAAATTACTTTCGATTCCAGTTCTAAAGCAAAATAAAATGTGCAAAATGAAGCTATATAACAGTTTTTCTTATCAAAGACCAAGGAAAATACCAAATACCAGAAAGTATCTGTGAAAAGGATTCACAGACCAAATTTAACAAACTTTTATTGTTCAGGGGTGAGAAAATGTATTAGTTAGGTTAATAGCTGCAATGGATTAAAGCAATCAAGGAAGTCTAAATCCAGGAGTTCATAAAGATACAAAAGCAACAACAACAAAACAAATAAAACACTTGTCATCACTAAGGAAACAATCCAATATTTTTAAACCTGGCTAAAACAAATAAGCAAAAGGAATTTCTGCCTTCACTGTATGAACTGTAACTCACAATAATCAAGTATTGATAACAGAAGTTTTCTCTTTATGAAAATATTCCATGAACTAAACACAGAATGATAAAATAAGTATGTCAATAAATCCTCAGTTAATTAATGGATATAGACAATGATTATCAATGACTACTAATATCATAAAAAGGGAGAAAAATCTGACCATCCTAATGGAAGTAACCTGCAACTCATGAAGTAGTCTTGTAAAGAGAAAATTAAGTATAAACTTAATGAAGTTTCCATATTTAAGCATAAATGTACAGAAATACAGACTTCCCAAGTGGTGCTAATGGTAAAGAAACCACCTGCCAATTCAGGAGATGTAAGAGACACAGGAGACATAAGAGACATGGGTTTGATCCCTTGCCAGGAAGATCTACTGGCATAGGGCGTGGCAACCCACTTCAGTATTCTTGCCTGGAGAATCCCATAGACAGAGGAGCCTGGCAGGCTATAGTCCATAGGGTCGTGAGGAGTTGGATACGACTAAAATGACGGCATGCTCACAGGCACATACAGCAATTCAGGATGCAAAGGAATCTGATAAATGATAACAGACATCACAGATTCTAGATATGGTCTATGCTTCAGCTAATAGAACACCCAAATGCTTTCAAAATTTTTCCAGAATAAAAAGAATATAAAGATCAATATATCTTAAGTTATATTACAAAACCATCATACTCTAGATATGAAAACATGACCAAAAAAATAGCACAATGACATAAAATGATGTAAGACATAGATAAAATTCACTAATTGCACTATTATAAATAAATTATATAAAACATGTCCTAAACAATGTGTTAACAAGCAATCCTACAGAATGTTAATACAGGAATATACAGCTACCAAATGCCTTATGTGATATTTATCTTGGTAACTGAAAAGGCATAGATATTTCTGTACCTGCTGGACAAACAATAGCCAACAAAATTCAAAACCTATTCCTGATTTTGAAGTAAAAATAAAGCCCCTAATAAAGTGTCAGTAGATTAAACCAAAGGCAGCATAATGCTTAATGGTGAAACAATGAAAGCATCCCTCCTAAAATCAGGACTAAAACAATATTGGCCATTCTCCTTACTATTTTTATAATTATTTTAGAGGTCCTAGCAAGTACAAGAAGGGAAGAGAAAGAAATATGAGGCATAAAATTGGAAAAGATTTGTAATTATTGTCATTTGCCAAATATAACACAGCATATCTAGAAATCCCAAGAGTTGGCTCAACAAAATTAAGGACTAAAAAAGAACCCAGTAATGTGGCTGATTACAAAGTCAACATATAAAACTCAATAGTGACACACTGTAAAAAGATCAACCACTTAGAAGACATATGAGAAAAAGACTATAGGTATAATAGCAACAAAGAATAAAAATGTAAGCATTAACTAGAAATATGCAAGTGCTCTGTGAAGAAAGATTGTAAATGCTAGTGAAAATTTAAAAAAAAATTTTTTTAATCTCTTTTACTGAATGGAAGACATAATCTTTTTTGAGAAGAAAAAGTCAGTATTATAAAGCTATCAAGACTCTCTATAAATTCATAAATAAATCTACATAAATCTTTAAAGCTGTAACAGCTTATCTGTACATGGACATTGATATAATTTTGACATTTTAAAAGGGAAGGAGAGTTAGTAAAACCACACAAGCTTTGGAACTCTTCAAGAAAATTAAAGATACCAAGGGAACATTTCATGCAAAGATGGGCTCAATAAAGGACAGGAACAGTATGGACCTAACAGAAGAAGAATAGGTTGCAAGAATACATGGAAGAACTATACAAGAAAGGTCTTAATGACCCAGATAACCATGAGAGTGTAGTCACTCACCCAGAGCCAGACATCCTGGAGTGTGAAGTCAAGTGGACCTTAGGAAGTATTACTACAAACAAAGCTAGTGGAGGTGATGGAATTCCAGCTGACATGTTTAAAAGCCTAAGAGATAATACTGTTAAACTGCTGCACTCAAAAAAAAAAAAAAAATAATAGTAATAATAAAGTGCTGCACTCAATATGCCAACAATTTGGAGAACTCAGCAGGAGCCACAGGACTGGAAAAGGTCAGTTTTCACTTCAATCCCAAAGGAGGGCAATGCCAAAGAATGATCAAACTACCTTGCAATCACATTCATTTCGTATGTTCACAAGGTGATCCTCAAAACCCTTCAAGCTGGACCTCAACAGTACATGAACCAAGAACTTCCAGCTGTACAAGCTGGATTTAGAAAAAGCAGAGGAACCAGAGATCGAATTGCCAACATCTTTTGGATCATTAAAAAAACAAGGGAATTCCAGGAAAAAATATCAGCTTTGCTTCATTGACTATGCTAATACCTTTGACTGTGTGGATCACAAGGAACTGTGGAAAAGCGTTAAAGAGATGGAAATACCAGACCACCTTACATGCCTCCCAAGAAACTTGTATGCAGATCAAGGAACAATAGTTAGAATCACACATGGAATAATAAACTAGTTCAAAATTAGGAAAGGAGTACCTCAAGGCTGTATGTTGTCACACTGCTTATTTAACTTATATGCAGAGTACATCATGAGAAATGTCCAGCTAGATGAATCACAAGCTGGAATCAGGATTGCCAGAAGAAATAGCAATAACCTCAGATATGTAGACGACATCGCCCTAATGGCAGAAAGTGAAGAGGAACAAAGGAGCGTCTTGATGAATGTGAAAGAGGAGAGTGAAAAAGTTGCCTTAAAACTCAACATTCAAAAACAGAAGATCATGGCATCCAGTCCCATCAATTCATGGCAGATAACTGGAGAAACAATGGAAACAGTGACAGACTTTGTTTTCTTGGGCTCCAAAATCACTGCAGATGGTGACTGCAGCCATGAAATTAAGAGATGCTTGCTCCTTGGAAGAAAAGCTATGACAAACCTAGACAGTATATTAAAAAGCAGAGACATCACTTTGCTAACAAAGGCATCTAATCAAAGCTATGGTTTTTCCAGTATTCATGTACAAATGTGACAGTTGGACCATAAAGAAGGCTGAGCACCCAAAAATTGATACTTTCAAAGTGTGGTGTTGGAGAAGACTCTTGAGAGTCCCTTGAACTGCAAGGATACCAAACCAATCAATCTTAAAGGAAATCAACTCTGAATATTCATTGAAAGGACCGAACCTGAAGCTCCAATACTTTGGCCACTTGATGCAAAGAGCTGACTCATTTGAAAAGACCCTTATCCTGGGAAAGACTAAGGGCAGAAAGAGAAGGGGATGACAAAGGATGAGATGGCTGGATGGCATCATGGACTCAGTGGACATGAGTTTGAGCAACCTCTTGGAGATAGTTAAGGACATGGAAGCCTGGTGTACTGCAGTCCATGGTGTCACAAAGTGTCACACCCTACTGAGTGACTGAACAGCAAAAAAAGAAAAGAAACCAGAGCAGCAAACCGGTTAGGAAAAGATGGATTGTTTGATAACTGGTGTTTGGACAAATGGATAACCTTCTGGAAAGTAATGGTAAATGGATCCCTTACTTTACTTTTTGTATCAAAATCTTTTTATATGAATCTGAATCAAATTTTAAAAATTGTAAAATACTAGATAAATATGAGATAATTTTTAAAAAT
>NW_011495032.1:12881737-12884481 GCF_000754665.1 Bison bison bison
AATAATATAATACAAATTGATCTATAAATTAAGACTAATTCAAAACTCAACAAGATTGTTCATGGAAGTTGACATCTAAAATCCTTACAAAATAGAATATGCTGAAGAAAGGCATAAAACCCTTAAATGAAAAAAATTAGGCCAACATGCTCTCAGTTCAGTTCAGTTGCTCAGTCATGTCCTACTCTTTGCGACCCCATGGACTGCAGTACACCAAGCCTCCTTGTCCATCACCAGCTCCCAGAGTTTACTCAATCTCATGTCCATTGAGTAAGTGATGCCATCCAACCATCTCATCCTCTGTTGTTCCCTTCTCCTCCCACCTTCAATCTTTCCCAGCATCAGGGTCTTTTCAAAGGAGCCAGGTCTTCTCAAAAACTACAATCCATGTCCTGTACCCAAGTTTCCCCTTCTTTACAAATAAATCCTCATCCTATGAGCACATTCTAGATCCTCTCTAATCTTCATTGAACCTTTTGAATAAAGTCAGCAACAAATTTCCTAGCATAATTTGCAGGTGTTTGCTTTTTTTTTTTTTAATGTGAGACAAAAATATAAAACCCCTTTGCAAGTCCACTTTTTCAGTGCTTGCCCTGGTGTTTTAAGATTAATTGAAGTGTAACTGTTTTTTTATCACTAGAAAGCATACACTAATTAAGTGTTAGCTTCATGGTATTTCAGGCGAGGTCTGAACATGTGTCCTATCGAATTTCATTGATATGAAATGATAAACTCACTTATGCTAAACTAGTCTTCCTTCTACAAACACATACTCTCCTGATTAAAAAGAGAGCTTGTTCCAGTGCCTGCCTAGTGGTAGTATTTATTCCCCATAGTGCTTTGTTGACAAATGAGATAATGTTTGACACTAACTAGCAATGAAATATGATTCCCAAGATTGAGGCGATGTGTTTGACCCTCTCTGTTTTGGTGATGCATATTACTGAAGGCGCCTTCAGGACATTTTACCTCAAAGTGAATTTTTGTTGCTGTTAAAGAGAGTGAGAGAGCACGGCGCAGATTTATGAGCCTTGCCTATCTGCCTAGGAATGTAACTGTTTTGACATAATCTTCAGGAGACGCCTCAGGTATTGAATTAACTCAGCAGTCACATTGGACAGCCAGGCTTCATTCATTTTACCAGCCCCTGACAATGCTGAATCCGAGCTGCCTTCACATCCAGAAGAATCCCTCTTACTGGCTGAAAGCTGGAATACATTCATTCATTCAACATTCATTGAGAACATAAGTCAGAAACCTTTGTAAGTGATGAAAGTGAAAGTCACTCAGTCGTGTCCAACTCTTTGAGACCCCATGAACTAGACAGTTCATGGAATTCTCCAGGCCAGAATACTGGAGTGGGTAGACCTTCCCTTGTCCAGGGGACAGAGAAATAAGGCAATCAGGCAAAAATTACTACCTTCAGGAGCTTATGTCCTAATATAATATATGGTGTCACAATAATCATATATATTTGAGTAATACTAGTAGGATTCCAAATTAGGCTAGATCTCTGCAGACAAATTGTATGGAAATGGAATCAGAACAAGAGGATGGAACCGGAGCCAGCAATTACCTAGAAATCTCTTCTTTTACAGGAACCTTCTTTAGTTACCTTATTGAGTACATCGTATTGTAGGAGGTTAGTATAGAAACTGTGATTTTGATTACTCTACCAAGTAAAAAGTGAAAGATTCAAAACAGGTCACCAGTTTGAGTGTCTGCTGGGCTACGTTACTATTTGATCTCATTCTTAGTGATACTTAACGATCTACTACTTGGAAATTATGCTTTTAGGTTTAACATAGCCTAAGCCTAAGACTTTGATCAAATTTTAATCTCCAAATATTAACTTAGCTATTTCTTACCATTTATGCCATTTCATCCTATCAACAATGCCCTGTAGTAGCTGAATTTGGTATCCTCACTTTTTGGATAAGGAAATTGAAGTTCAAAAAGGTTAGATCAGGGACTTCCCTGGTGGTCCAGTGGCTAGGCATCTCCCAACCAACACAGGTGACACAGGTTCAATTTTTGGTCCAAGAACTAAGATCTCAAATTCCGCAGGGCAGCTTAGCCTTGCCCCACAACTGCGTAAGTTCATGTGCTCTAGAGTCTGTGCTTCAGAACCAAGAGAATGCCACAGTGAGAAGCACTGCAGCTAGAGAGTAGCCCCTGTTCACTGCCATCTGAGAAAGCCTTCAGGCAGCAACAAATACCCAGCCAAAAATAAATAAATAAGGCCTATGAAAGGAAAGTTATGACCAACCTAGATAGCATATTCAAAAGCAGAGACATTACTTTGCCAACAAAGGTCCGTCTAGTCAAGGCTATGGTTTTTCCTGTGGTCATGTATGGATGTGAGAGTTGGACTGTGAAGAAGGCTGAGCACCGAAGAATTGATGCTTTTGAACTGTGGTGTTGGAGAAGACTCTTGAGAGTCCCTTGGACTGCAAGGAGATCCAACCAGTCCATTGTGAAGGAGATCAGCCCTGGGATTTCTTTGGAAGGAATGATGCTAAAGCTGAAACTCCAGTACTTTGACCACCTCATGCCAAGAGTTGACTCATTGGAAAAGACTCTGATGCTGGGAGGGATTGGGGGCAGGAGGAGAAGGGGACGACAGAGGATGAGATGGCTGGATGGCATCACTGACTCGATGGACATGAGTCTGAGTGAACTCCAGGAGTTGATGATGGACAGGGAGGCCTGGCGTGCTGCGATTCGTGGGGTCGCAAAGAGTC
>NW_011495032.1:12884581-12891183 GCF_000754665.1 Bison bison bison
TCGATGGACATGAGTCTGAGTGAACTCCAGGAGTTGATGATGGACAGGGAGGCCTGGCGTGCTGCGATTCGTGGGGTCGCAAAGAGTCGGACACGATTGAGCGACTGATCTGATCTGATGTAAGGTACAAAAGGTCGCACTGCAAGAAGAAGATGAAATCAGAGCAGACACAGGTCTTCTGCTTCAGAGCTTGTATTCTGATCCATGCCATCAGGTGTAATGATCTACATAATGCTTTCAGATGCTCTGGGGGAAGCGAGGATGCATAGCCATGGCCGTTGCCCTCTAGTACTTTATAAACTAGGTTACAAACAAAGCATCAGCACAAATAATTGCAAGGCAGGATTATGTATCTTTTTAATACAGAAAACACATAAGACTAGATAATAATAAAAAAAATAAAAAACAGAAAGAAAAAGAAAAGAACTCAAATCTGTGAAGTTCACTTTACTCCACATTCATACAAGATGGCAGGTGAGAGCATAGTCTGTGTACCATAGACAGTGTTACAGGGCGGGAGCATAGCCCTGTGACCACCAAGGCTGAAGATGGTAGCCCATGGGCTACTGAAACCACCAAAATGTCTTGTTGGTAGACAGAATGTGTCTAGTTCTTTTGTCAGAGGTGGAGTTGTCACAAATGTAACCCGATCTAAAAGCAGAAGCTCTGTGTTCCCCCCTTTCCTGTGTTCTTCCAAAAAAAAAAAAAAAAGCCCTATAACCTCTTTTCTGCCCCGGGAGAGCCATCTTATTCAAAACAGCTATATAGAGAATCTTCCCCCAAGCACCTGGGTTGCCTGTGCCCTGCTGCGCTGGGAAAGGTTTCTCTCCCCACTGAGATTCACAACTGTCAGAATCAGAGCACCAGTGCCAGACACAGCTCCTAGTGTAGGAGGGCACAGATAAATATGTGCAGAGGTAACAGCCCCCCACAAATTGCCAAAGAGGCTAAGCAGTCTCTGGGCTCAGTGAGAACAATTTCCATTGTGCTTTTTCAACCTCATCCAGAGAATAGGAATTAATTTTATTTTGACCATCTCAAGAGAAGTTGTTGTTTTGTTTGTTTTGTTTTTTAACCCCTTTCCATCTCATACGGCATTATAAAATAGCTTGGAGGGGAAGAGTGTTTTCTGAGGAGGAAATAATTCATAGGATTTTTTTCATTCATATTCCTATGAAATCCTCAGGGCCTCAAGGGCAAAGCTAACAACTGAGTTTTGTTCTGCAAGATATGTTTTGGTCATAGAGTTATAAAAAGTCAGGTCCAAATATTTTCACTAACTTTTCATCTCTAAGGCATCTGGGCTTCAGGCCAAAAAGCTAATGAATTGTGGAAGAGGAACTATACACCCTGAGATTGATACGAATCAGAAATGATTTGGAACCCAGCAGAAGTTTGCCTCACTGAGACACTTGGGCCCAATCCTCACATCAGCTGACTTTCTTCACTTTATCGTCTCTCAGACACACAGACCTATGCTGACTTGTTGAGTCATAAGCATCCCAACCACCATGCACCATCCCGGCCCATAGCACTTCATCAATGGATTGTACCAATAGCTCCTCACTGGGCCTCTGTGTCATCAGTCATTGCTGGATCCAACTGCTGCATGATTCCCCTTCTAATGCTTGAAACAGTCTTGAGGACGGAAAAGGGAAAAGTTCTGGGAGAAGCTGACCTGTATTGCTTCCCTATCTTAACCCTCATCACCCTTCATCTCCATGGGGTGTGGTGCAGAACAGAGCTGCAAAGCTGGCACCATCCTCAAGTCTGGTCCTGATGAGAAGAATGCCTCTCAGCTTACAGGTTTAATACTTCTCTCCATACCCTCAGCTACCAGATTAACTGGTGGAGACAAGCCAGGACAGGCCCCACATCACTCCTGTTCTTCTCTTTCCTCACCACTCTTCCCAGGTCAGAGCTTCCTTGGTCTCAGTGGAGGTGAACACAGGAATAAGTTGTCATTCAAATCCTGTCTTATGCCTTATTATCTTGACCTTTGTTTCTTAAACCTGAGAACTGTTGTTTCTTTATGGGATGGTTTGCTTTGAATAATTCCCTCCTAGGTAAAATGGCTTCCAAGAGGGTAGTCATGGAAGACAGTAGAATGGATTGATAGAAGTCCTAATTCCCCAAATGATTATTCTGCCTCATCCCAGTGTCCGGTCATTTCATTCACCAACCATACCAGAGGTATGTGATGGGAGCTTTCCATGACAATCTTGCAGGAAGGTAGCACTAGACAAGAAACTGAATAGTTTCAAAAACCAACTCAGCCCTGGACTTGGCTGTCCATGGCACCCCACTAGACAGTGAGCTTGAGCAGTGGGGCCATTTCAGTCCTGTTCTATCACACACCCGAGCATCTAACAGAAGCAATCAGGCAAGGAAATTCTACTGATTCAATTAATGGAAAACCTTCCTCTCTGGGACACTACTTCCCATAGTAAGGTTCCCATTAACTATATGAAATGAGCTCTTCAGTACCCATGGAAACAATAAAGAAACCTGAGAAAATGTTTTCCTTTTAATGTGAAGAAATGGATATTCCTAATATAAGACACTTTGGACCAGAATATGTCACTGGCAAAAAAAGAATCTGATTTTACAAATAGGCATGAATATATCAAGTCATTAATGTCAGCTTCCATGCAGCAAATTGCTTGTCATGCATCATTTATACTCATTTATAACTAAACAAGAGTATTTGCAGAGACACACCATAAATATATTTTACACACCTCTCTTGAAGCTTTCATCTCCCGGCTCTCAAAGTATCTGACAGAGGTGCAAAACCCCAGCAAACTCAATGGCAGAGCAGAGGAGGAGGGGATGAGAGGGTTCGAGGAAGCAAAGAAAGGGAGACAAAGATTGTTAACTGAGCAGAAGTTATAAAAATTCATGAGCTTGAGGCACGCTTGGATTTATGCATTTAGACAATCCCTTTAAACTAAATGAAAGCTAATCTGTTGTAAATCTTCCCCCATATCAGTGATTCTTCAGAAATTCATTTACAGTAACTGAGAGTAAGAGGAAGCTGATCTGTGTGGATCCACGGTCACTGCGGAGATGAGAAGGCCGGCCTGCATTTGGAAGGACATGTACCTATGGAGGTACCTGTCACTATCTGCTCAGACCACTAGGTGGACAGAGCAAGTGGACCTGCCCCTGCCACCCCCTTGGTGCCAGCTTCACCTGCTCTCTGTGGTTTTTCCATGTCTTCTTAAATTATCGCCCAAGCCTTCAAAACCCCCAAGTCGACGAGGCCAGCTACCCCGCCTCTGGCCGGAGCTGTGAACTCAGCTGCCTAGAGGCCTTCACATCATCATCGCCCTGTGGGAGAGATGTGTCCTATGCCTCTCATAGTTGTTTCTGGCTCTTCTCACTCCCAGACCATCTTCGTCTGAGTCTCGAACTCAGGACAAGACACTCAAATAAGTCCCTCAAATTGACATGAACCTTGTTCAACCCTGTGTAGCCAGTGTATTAGGTGACATGTAGCCAGTGAAGCCCAACATGTAAATATTGTAATTATTTTTTCTAATCCCTGCTTTCAACCAGGCCCTGTCAAACTCTCTTCTTGTCCTTTGATGAAACTGTGTGCAAATCTTGGAGGTCTCATTTACTTTTGGTTATTGTAAGTTAACACAACTTAAACTTTTCTTCTTATATCAAAAGATAAATTTTCCCTTCTCTTGAACTAAGCATTGTGATCCAGATACATAGAATGGAGTGGGAAGATGGTTGGCTTTTTTGCTTGTTCTTCCTGTCCCTCTACCTGAGGGTCAAAAGTCTTCCTGTGTCTCTGCTGGAAGTGAGGACAAGTCAGGTGTGTCTCTGGCTCATCCAGCTCCATCACTGGAGGCCTGTGCTCTGCAGAAGATGCTTAGGATGTCAAGCATGGTCTTCTTGGATCTATACACATCTACATCCCAGTTCTTTTCTTTGCTGCCAACTCCCCTTGGCCCTGCAAGGGGTCATCAATACACATGGATTTAGGACCTCCACCTATTTGGTAACACCTGAGGCAGCCCCAGGGATCCCACCCTCCCAGTTTCCATGCTCCTTCATATGTAGCTGACACTGTCATCCCTCTTGCACATCCATCCCAAGCACATCATCTTGTTTCTGTGCCTTTGCACCCATACTTATTGTTTTTCAAAAGCTGTTCTCCCCCAGTTTAGAGGACTCTGACTTTCGATTACCTCAGGCTTACTTAGCCTAATTGTCCTCCACACCAAATACAAAATGCCTCTCTGAAAAGGATGGCAGTCTTCTTTCACCCTCTCATCAACCCTTCTGGGATCAGTTGTCCCCAGTATCCACAAAGCACCCTGTGGACCCCTCCCATGTAATTAGCTAATGTACTGTACTGTTTTTGTTAGCTTGTCCAGCTTCACAAATGACTGTGTCTTTCTTCCCTCATAGCAGGTTGCGGGGCATGAAGTCATGTTTAAATAGTCATGTTAAAATATATCTGTGCATCTAGAATAGTTCTGCACATCCAGGCCCTCACTGTTTTTTGTTGAATAGATAAATGAACTACTGTGAAAAATATTGATGAAACTGCCTGGATTCCACTTGCATTCAGCATTCTGGTCAGATAATGTGGGAATAACATTGATGTAGGGAAAGGATAAAGCCGAGCAGTTAGTGTGAATAAATATAGTCGAGGTGAGGCAGTGAAAGGTGGTGGGGACTCTGAATGCAAGAGTAAGTGTGAACTGTATACAGAGGCACTTTCTGATCTGGTCCATTGTTGGATTGAGGAAATGTGCTCCCAGTGTTGCTAGATGATCTGATGTTCCAAGAGCAGACAAAAATCCAGGTTATAAGGAAGTTTTTCTGGGTTTTAAAAGCAAAGTGCCCACTTGGGAGCTAAATCTAACCTCTGGTGTCTTGTCTATGATTGTGATATAAACACTCTTTAAAAATCAGATAACTCAACAGGCAAAAATGTCGTGACCTATAGTGAGACCAGCCTCATGTAGAGTTGGTGGGTAATTCCTCTTGAACAAGATGTGTAAGACCACATCCTGTATGATGCTGTATGGCCACATCCTCTATAAAGTAGGCCTTTCTGATGAGCACCCAGCATCCTGAAGTTAACTATGAATCCATCCTGAGTCACACAATTAGCATAAAAAACACTCCAGTAACTTAAGAAATTCCAGGGACCATGTTTGAAGCTCTGTTCCAAGAACTGGGTACAAAGATCAGATATATATTTTATTATACTACTCTATATTATTTATTATACCATACTCACAGAAAACTAGTCAATCTAACTACACTAGGACCACAGCCTTGTCTAACTCAATGAAATTAAGCCATGCCCGTGGGGCAACCCAAGATGGGCAGGTCATGGTGGAGAGATTTGACAGAATGTGGTCCACTGGAGAAGGGAATGGCAAACCACTTCAGTATTCTTGCCTTGAGAACCCCATGAACAGTATGAAAAGGCAAAATGATAGGATACTGAAAGAGAAACTCCCCAGGTCAGTAGGTACCCAATATGCTACTGGAGATCAGTGGAGAAATAACTTCAGAAAGAATGAAGGGATGGAGCCAAAGCAAAAAGAATATCCAGCTGTGGATGTGACTGGTGATAGAAGCAAGGTCTGATGCTGTAAAGAGCAATATTACATAGGAACCTGGAATGTCAGGTCCATGAATCAAGTCAAATTGGAAGTGGTCAAACAAGATGGCAAGAGTGAATGTCGACATTCTAGGAATCAGCAAACTAAAATGGACTGGAATGGGTGAATTTAACTCAGATGACCATTATATCTACTACTGAGGGCAGGAATCCCTTAGAAGAAATGGAGTGACCATCATGGTCAACAAAAGAGTCCGAAATGCAGTACTTGGATGCAACCTCAAAAACGACAGAATGATCTCTGTTCGTTTCCAAGGCAAACCATTCAATATCACAGTAATCCAAGTCTATGTCCCAACCAGTAACGCTGAAGAAGCTGAAGTTGAACGGTTCTACGAAGACCTACAAGACCTTTTGGAACTAACACCCAAAAAAGATGTCCTTTTCATTATAGGGGACTGGAATGCAAAAGTAGGAAGTCAAGAAACACCTGGAGTAACAGGCAAATTTGGCCTTGGAATACGGAATGAAGCAGGGCAAAGATTGATAGAGTTTTGCCAAGAAAATGCACTGGTCATAACAAACACCCTCTTCCAACAACAGAAGAGAAGACTCTACACATGGACATCACCAGATGGTCAACACCGAAATCAGATTGATTATATTCTTTGCAGCCAAAGACGGAGAAGCTCTATACAGTCAGCAGAAACAAGACCAGGAGCTGACTGTGGCTCAGACCATGAACTCCTTATTGCCAAATTCAGACTGAAATTGAAGAAAGTAGGGAAAACCGCTAGACCATTCAGGTGACCTAAATCAAATCCCTTATGATTATACAGTGGAAGTGAGAAATAGATTTAAGGGCCTAGATCTGATAGATAGAGTGCCTGATGAACTATGGAATGAGGTCCATGACATTGTACAGGAGACAGGATCAAGACCATCCCCAAGAGAAAGAAATGCAAAAAAGCAAAATGGCTGTCTGAGGAGGCCTTACAAATAG
>NW_011495032.1:12892428-12954074 GCF_000754665.1 Bison bison bison
GACAGGCTGTATATTGTCCCCCTGTTTATTTAACTTATATGCAGAGTACATCATGAGAAACGCTGGACTGGAAGAAACACAAACTGGAATCAAGATTGCCAGGAGAAATATCAATAACCTCAGATATGCAGATGACACCACCCTTATGGCAGAAAGTGAAGAGGAACTCAAACGCCTCTTGATGAAAGTGAAAGGGGAGAGTGAAATTGTTGGCTTAAAGCTCAACATTCAGAAAACGAAGATCATGGCATCTGGTCCCAACACTTCATGGGAAATAGATGGGGAAACAGTGGAAACAGTGTCAGACTTTATTTTTCTGGGCTCCAAAATCACTACAGATGGTGACTGCAGCCATGAAATTAAAAGACGTTTACTCCTTGGAAGGAAAGTTATGACCAACCTAGATAGCATATTGAAAAGCAGAGACATTACTTTGTCAACAAAGGTCCGTCTAGTCAAGGCTATGGTTTTTCCTGTGGTCACGTATGGATGTGAGAGTTGGACTGTGAAGAAGGCTGAGCACTGAAGAATTGATGCTTTTGAACTGTGGTGTTGGAGAAGACTCTTGAGAGTCCCTTGGACTGCAAGGAGATCCAACCTGTCCATTGTGAAGGAGATCAGCCCTGGGATTTCTTTGGAAGGAATGATGCTAAAGCTGAAACTCCAGTACTTTGGCCACCTCATGCCAAGAGTTGACTCATTGGAAAAGACTCTGATGCTGGGAGGGATTGGGGGCAGGAGGAGAAGGGGACGACAGAGGATGAGATGGCTGGATGGCATCACTGACTTGATGGACGTGAGTCTGAGTGAACTCCGGGAGTTGATGATGGACAGGGAGGCCTGGCGTGCTGCGATTCATGGGGTGGCAAAGAGTCAGACACGACTGAACGACTGATCTGATCTGATACTACTCTGTGAGGTGGAGAAATAACATCACTAAATGGGGGACAGAGCTCAGGGGAATTGGGGACTTCAAATCTGGACATACAAGTGAAAACAGATATGGCATTTGACTGAGTTCAGCAGCTCTAGAGAATTAGTATTTAGTCAGTGGTTATAGGGTTTTGTGATGGCTCAGATGGTAAAGAATCTGCCTACAGTGCCAGAGACTAGGGTTCAACTCCTGGGTTGGGAAGATGCTCTAGAGAAAGGAATGGCTACCCGCTATTCTTGTACCACAGCTCCAAAGACAGATTCCAGCTCTCTGCCTCTCACTAGCTCTAAGATTTCACATAAGATGACTTCTAGTCTCTATGGGCTCATTTTCTGGTTGGTTTAATGTTCTTAACAACAGGCCTTGTCTTAAAGTCTTATTACAAAGATTTGACAAAGATGATCCATGAAATGATCTTAGAACAGCATTTGGTATAGGAAGAAGGCGATGGCACCCCACTCCAGTACTCTTGCCCGGAAAATCCTATGGACGGAGGAGCCTGGTAGGCTGCAGTCCATGGGGTCGCTAGGAGTCGGACACGACTGAGTGACTTCACTTTCACTTTTCACTTTCATGCATTGGAGAAGGAAATGGCAACCCACTCCAGTGTTTGCCTGGAGAATCCCACAGACGGGGACCCAGGTGGGCTGCCATTTCTGGGGTCGCACAGAGTCAGACACAAGTGAAACAACTTAGCAGCAGCAGCAGCAGAAAGTAGGAGCAGTAGTAGTATATCAACCATTTACAATATTGGTTCTGCAGTATTAAGTAACAGTAATAGTAGTATCATAGCCATTATCATTATCATACTGGAAAAGGCCAACATAGTGGAATATCTGGGAAATAATAATTATGTACTCCCTATGTAATCAAGGAAAATAAATTGTATTATAGGTGTGTTTTCTAAATTGTGTCATAACTCATTAATGCGTTAATTGAGTGAGTTGCCAGTAGCATTTTTAGAAGTGTCAAAGAATGAATAGACAACAGCAGAGGACATTGCTTCCTAATATAACTGTTTCCATCACATGTATGTACATGTATTTATATATATTATACTGAGTCACCATGGAAAACACGTTTCTTCTCCTGCACTGTTCTTTCAATTTACTGAACTATGAGCTCTTTGAAGGCAGGATGATGTTTCAATCATCTTTCAATTCTTAAAAAATCAAGCATAGGACTAACTGCAAGACAGACATCGGTAAATCTATTTCCAATAAAAAGAGACTGATGGGTAGAAAAACACAAGTGAATTCTAGATTACTTCACTGAGTGCTGGATATAAACCACTACTTTTGAGGTGTACTGAGTGGAGGCAGAAAAAGAGTTAACTCCTAGACACCATCTTCCAGGCCTATATGTGTAAACAAAACATTAAAACCATGAGAATGTGACACAAGAGAATATCCTTTAGTTTATTTAACAAATATTAGATGAGTACCTCCTACATAAATAGCACTATTCTAGGAATAGAGGGCAGAGTACTGAGCAAAGAACTTGTTCAGATGTAACTTAAATTCTGATGAAGATATAAAATAAGCAATCAGATGAATAATATAACATTAGTTGTGATATGTGATGTGGAGGGAAACAAGCAGAGGAAAGAGGAAGAGAGATGAGGCTAGGAAAGGCCTCCCAGGAGCTGGTGTTTGAGCACAGACTCAACTGAAATAAAGTGTTGATCCACACAGCTCTCCTGGGGAAAGTGTTACAAGCAAAGGAAATAAAAGAGCAAATGTCTACAGATGGGCTTGTTTCAGACACCTGGAGAAGAACAGAGGCCCCTATTGTTGGAGATGAGAGAATGCAGTGTGTGTGTGTGTATTCAGCTTCCAAAGTGCTGTGCATGATAATCTAGGCATGTTACCGAACCAAATTTGGGTCTGCTCGCCTATGAATAGTAAAGCCAATCTAGTTAAAGGAAGCACAGCATTTGCTGCAAGAACCAAGCAAAGAGAGCAGGCAGTTCATGCCCAAGAGATCCCAACTCCCCCACACTGATGGCTTTCAGGGAAGGGGTTTTAAATGCAGTGTAAGGGAGGGGGCTTCAGGGTGTGTGATTAGCTCATGCACAATTCTCAGATTGGTTGGCATCAAGGTGAAGTTTCAAACATCATCAACCTGGTTTCAACCAGTCTAGGGTCTCTGTGCTTGTGTCAGCTCTTCATCTGTCGGGGGCCTGGGTCTACTTCCCATTAAAATGACTTAGGAATGTGTGTCAGGCCTTCACCTATCTTTCAGGGAACTGTGAGTTCTGTGAGGCTGGTTTAACATATAAGTTGTTATCATTTCCCCAGACTATTCTTTGTTTCTACATCTACATGTTCTAACCATTAGGTCTTGAGTTAGACTTTTAAGACTTGAAGGTCTGTGAGACTAAAGCCTTTTACTTCAAAGGACAGGGACACAATATTGTACACAGGTTCTGGCTAAGAGGACAATGACTACTTGGTAAGAAAGGAAGTGTGTACAAAGAATTACTGTTATGTACCAATGATGTGTATTCCCTTGTGGAACCCTCATGGCAGCCACCAGGACAACAATAGTAGCTTAATAATGTGTCGATCACTACCTTCAGCACTTGTGTATACAAACTCCTTCATAAGAAGCTTGTGACACTGGATAGAGAAGGAAGTAGGCTCAGAGATTTGAAGTAATTTGCTGGGTGACTTAAGATAACACAGGCAGACTTGAATTTTTTAATGGATCACTGTGTGATCTCACATTGCCATTGGCCCAACATACTACCTCTCTGTTCAGAAAATGTTAGAAATAGTTAAGATTGAGTCTGATGTGGGTAGATCTGGGAGGAGAGACCAGGGCTGAAAAGGAAGGGCCACTTAAGTTGTTGATGTTCAGTCACCAAGTCGTGTCTGACTCTTTGCAACCCGGGGACTATAGCACACCAGGCTTCCTTGTCCTTCATTATCTCCAGGAGTTGCTCAAACTCATGTCCACTGAGTCAGGGATACCATCCAACCATTTCATCCTGCAATCTATATTCAGATCAATAAGCAACAGTTAGAACTGGACATGGAACAAGCGACTGGTTCCAAATTGGGAAAGGAGTACATCAAGGCTATATATTGTCACCCTGCTTATTTAACTTATATTTGCAGAGTACATCATGAGAAATGCTGGGCTGGGTGAAGCACAAGCGAGAATCAAGATTGCCAGGAGAAATATCAATAACCTCAGATATGCAGATGACACCACCCTTACGGCAGAAAGCAAAGAAGAACCGAAGAGCCCCTTGATGAAAATGAGAGTGAAAAGTTGGCTTAAAACTCAATATTCAGAAAACTAAGATCATGGCACCAGTTATATCACTTCATGGCAAATAGATGGGTAAACAATGGAAACAGTGAGATACTTTATTTTTTGGGCTCCAAAATCACTGCAGATGATGACTGCAGCCATGAAATTAAAAGACACTTGCTCCTTGGAAGAAAAGCTATGACTAACCTAGACAGCATTAAAAAGCAGAGACATTACATTGCCAAAAAAGGTCTACCTTATCAAAGCTATGGTTTTTCCAGTAGTCATGTATGGATGTAAGAGTTGCACTATAAAGAAAGCTGAGCACTGAAGAATTGATGCTTTTGAACTGTGGTGTTGGAGAAGACTCTTGAGAGTCCCTTGGACTGCAAGGAGATCCAACCAGTCCTTCCTAAAGGATATCAGTCCTGAATATTCATTGAAAGGACTGATGCTGAAGCTAAAACTATGGATGGCATTACCAACTCGATGTACATGAGTTTAAGTAAGCTCCAGGAGTTGATGAGGGACAGGGAAGCCTGGTGTGCTGCAGCCCAAGGGGTTGCAAAGAGTCGGACTTGACTGAGTGACTGAACTGAACTGATCTCGTCCTCTGCCATCCACCTTCTCCTCCTGCCCTCAATCTTTCCCAGTATCTGGGTCTTTTCCAACGAGTCAGCTCTCTGCATCAGGTGGCCAAAGTATTGGAGTTTCACCTTCAGCATCCATCCTTCTAATGAATACTCAGGGTTGATTTCCTTAAGGATTGACTGTTTGATCTCCTTGCTGTCCAAGGGACCCTCAAGGGTCTTCTCCAGGACCACAGTTCAAAGGCATCAATTCTTCAGCACTCAGCCTTCTTTATGGTTCAAACATCACATTCATACATCAGTACTGGAAAAAACATGGCTTTGACTATATGGATCTTTGTCAGAAAAGTGATGTCTCTGCTTTTTAATACGCTGTCTGGGTTTGCTATAGCTTTTCTTCCAAGGAGCAAATGTCTTTTAATTTCATGGCTGCAATCACCATCCTCAGTGATTCCTAGACTAAGGTGAGATGGGTGAATAGAGGCCCTAATATAGGAACTGCAGAGCTATGATATGATGCAGGATCCACTTCAGGTGGGTCCACAGGTAAGTCTGTTTCTGCCTACCCTCTCCTCATTGTCAGATGTCAGCTTCCAGCACATTTATAAAGGCAGCTGCTAGAGCTGTCATGGCCAGAGGGGATTCACAATCAGTGTGCATGCCCTAAAACAAAACAGGCAACTTTTTGGTCAGGAGGAGGGATAAAGTTTAGAAATGAATCAGAAGGACCCAGAGTATTGTCTTGCATTGGTTGCCATGGAGACAGTAGGAAAGAGCCAATTTGTTGCCTTCCTTTCCACATTGCCCTTTCTAAGCAGTGTGCTATGTGAGGGCAAACTGTCAAAGGTACTTTCCATCATGTTCCCAGGCTACCTCCCAGGTTAGCTCACACCAATGTCTGCTCTGGAGCTTGAGCCTAGTAGGTGAGAAAATGTCCTGGATGAAGTGAGTGGAAGGTGTTCCTGCCCTGTGTGCCTGCCAATGCAGAGGAACACTTTGCTGCCACAACCCATGCCATATCCCAAAGGACACAAAGGACCAGGACAAGAGTAATGTGTGCCCAGAAGCCTGACCATCACTAAGACAATGTCCTATGGAAGATGTATATTCAGTGGGCAATCAAAAATTTAATCTTCCCTGAAAGATTTGTGGTCTTTGCCCTCAACTACTGGCAAGTGATCTCCAGCCCCTTGGAATATGCCTGGCAGTGGTGTCTTTATTTGCCTGGGGCCCTTGGGTCACACTAGATAGCCTAACAATGTGATTTAGGGTGGAACTGGCCACACCAAATAGTAACAATGAGATTTGAGGTGAAGTCTTTGGGTCATATAATATCAGTCAGCCTCTGGAAGAACTGGAGACTGAAATCAATCATGCAGGCAATCAACTAAACATGCCCACATGTGGAGCCTTAATAGAGATTTGGACACTGAGGCTCAGGTGAGCTTCCCTGACTGGCAGTGTTCCATGTGTATTGCCACACATCAGTGCCAGGAGCGAAATACCATCCTAACTCCCTGGGGAAGATGACTGAAAACTCCACATTCCACATCCTTCTAGACTCTGCCCTACGTGTTTATTTCCTTGGTTTCTTCTCATCTGCATCCTTGCCTTGTAATAAACCATAACCCTGAGTGTAACAGCCTTCAGTGAGTCCTGGGAGTCCTTCTAGTATGGAACCTAAGGTTGTTTTGGAGAAACCTCCAAATTGCAATTGGTATCAGAAGGATGGTGTTTCATGGACTGTTCTCTCTCACACTGACTTAGTGGTGGGTATGGCATAGGATCCATCTTTCCTCTGCTCATGGCTGGCTATGCCATTTCAAGCAACCCACTGGCTCTGTATGTCAGCTTTAACAACTCTAAAATGAACACAGTGTGTAAAAATATGCTGCTTTAAAGGTTAAATTATGCACTGGAGTCAGAGGTAACCCACAGAATAAAGGAAAAGAATCCAGAAACCATCTCTTCCCATGTTTGCTCTGGTCTTTTCAAACAAGCTAAGCTCACTCCTGACTTCCAAACTCTGACTTTGCTGTTTCCTTCCTGGAAAACATGACCCCATTTCCCCCTGTGGCTGGGTTCTTCCCATCATGTAAATCTCTGTTCAAGTGTTCTTTTCTTTCAGAGGGTCTTCCCTGACCGCATCTAACTTAGCCTTCCACCCAGGCACTTCCTACTTTATCTCCCTGTGTTGCTTTTTTCACTGCAGTCATCACCAGCTGAAATTCTCTTGATCACATCTTGATTCATAAGTTTAGTGTTCATTTTTCCACCTGGAATTAAACTACAAGAAGAGTAGGTGAAGATAGATCTTGTCCATGGTTATTCTTCCTAGAGCTAATATTAGTACCTGCCATGTAGTACAATGAGTCTTTGCTGACTTAATGTATTTCTTCCTTCAATGGGAGAATAAATCAAAGATTAGAACAAGCAGGAGAGCACCAACCAGCAAACATCTCCACTGAGGCAGAGGCTAAAACAAGTATATTTCAAGAAAAGTCTTTCCCTGGGGTGTCCAAATTTACTCCCCTTTTACAGAGATTAGAATTTTGTTTGAATTCAGTGAGATAAATGTAAACTTGTTCAAGACAAAGTCAAAACTTTGTATGCATGCTGAATGCTCTTACTGTGAAGCCAGTAGCAGTTGATGGAAAATGACTTTGAAGGCCAATGGGATTTGAATGCAAGACTTCCACAGGACTGGAGAAAACATGGAGGTACAAGCAAAATCTGACATGCATCAGGACCCAGGGGAAAGAAGCAGAGACTCCACTGGAGACTGAACCAGATCCACCTGCTAGTGTTAGAGCATCTGCTGTGGAGGAATGGCTTCTCTGGACAGGAGGTCCCTTTCTGCTACACCCCACTCTGACAGAGATTCAAGATGACTTTCACCTCTACCTCAGCAGATGCATCATGAACAGAAAGTAAGTCAAACTTTGGAGATGTATGCTTGTGATACACACACACACACACACACACACACACACGTTATAGGGAGTTTTTTCTTTTGTTTGTTATTAATAAACTGACACTTTATAAAGCCAAGGACAGTGAGCAAGAACTGTAAATTCCAACTCAAACAAATAAAAAATATTAATATTGTATATATAGAACTTTTCCCTCTTTTGTCATCAATCTATTTTAGTGACATTTGTAAAAAGAACTAGGTTTTTATTTTAATCATCTTTATAGTTCCTTACTTTGTAAGTAAAGTCTGCTCTTAAATAAAAAAAGAAAAAATACAAGGTCAACACAGACCACAGGAATGGCTTTGGGGCATGTCTTTTCCACCCCCATTTTAGTCACCGTGTTCACCTCCCTCGAATCCTGCCTTCTTCTCTTTAAAATGCTCTTATTGATTGGGCATCCATATCTCAACTATTTTTCCCCCCTCTCAAAAACAATCTCTCCAGCTTTAAGCCAGAGCATGTGATTTCTCAGCAAAACTTACCTCCCAGCCAGTTACTGGTTTAAGAGTGGCTGCCCAGTTCAAACTGAGTAATAGAACTGGGGGAATATTACCTGGTGGTTTCTGGGGGAAATGTGTCTTTTCAGAGAGCTGTCCAAGGAGACATGTCATCTCCCTTGTTGCATACCTGAAGTGCAACAGGTCTCAGGAGCTGTTGGCGGCCAAGTTTCAGCCACAAGGGGGAGCCAGGAGATGGTAGAGCAGAGGGAGAGAAAGAAGCCAGGTTCAGCTAACATCACTGAGCAGAGACTCATCCAACCAAGGCCTGGAAGCCCTACAGAAACTTTGCAAGAAGCAATTTCCATTTATACTTACAGAGTTGGCTTGTCTATTTCTTGCAGTCAAGTGCATCTGCATTCTACCTAATGCACCCACCTGGCTCTTGGACTCAAACTATTAGCCTGGTACTTTTCATTTATTCATTCACTAATCCATTCATTCATTTGACAAGCAGATCACCTACTTTGCACCAGTGACTTAATAGGGAAAGAGTTCCCAGTAATACACAGAGCCTAGTCGTTTAGCTCAGTCTAGAGCTATAAATACAAAAAAATTCTTATTAAAACAAAAAAGGATTCAGGGTAGTGAGATAAGTGTTGTAAGGAAGGTGGTATAAGATACAGAGTGGAACACAAAGGTAAGTACTCCTGTTTACCTTAGTTGGGGGAAGAAATAGTCATAAAGGATTTGAATACCAAGGAGACATTCTCTCCAGCCAGAAGAAGTACAATGGTGCATCAGGTAGGAAAATGAGGACATTTAAGGACTCCAAACTGTGAAATAGCAATAAAAAGCTCAAGGAACTGTGAGCAGTTTGGTATGATTGGGGTATTTGTCATTCTTCAGTCTCTCAGCCATGTCCAACTCTTTGTGACCCCATGGACTGCAGCATGCCAGGCTTCCCTGTCCTTCCCTGTCCCTGTATCTCCTGGAGTTTGCTCATACTCATGTCCATTGAGTCAATGATGCCCTCCAACCATCTCAGATTGCAGTATAGGGATATGAAAGAGAAATATTGGGAAGAAATATTGGGAGACAAAACTGGATGACTGAGGAGGTATGTCTCCATTAGGGAGACAATGAAGGGATTTAAGGGATTTTCCATTGTTAGGATTCTATCAAAGTCATCCTTTCTCGAGAAAACCCTCCATGATTTTAGATATTTTTTCAATAAGCTTTGAAATGCATTCTATTCAGTTTAGTGCTGCACAATGCTGAGGCATGATACTGGGGTCCAAGTCTCAGAAAAGTCAGGGACTAGTAGGCACTGATCTACTTTCCCCTCTGGAATAAATGGGTGCTCTGTTAAAGGTAGTTAAACTTCATACAGGACCCTTAGTAATCTCAAAGTTATCCAATGGCATTTGCTTTGAAATAAATGAAGGGGATTTCTTCAATTCAATATTATCGTTAAGATTCAAGGGTTCTTTGTGATGTAGTTCCAAGGAGATTTTGACAAGAAGGAATCATTTATTTTATTTGATGTGTTCAACTTTGTGTTCAAATTACATGACACTAGTGTCACCTTAGAGATTAGTGCTGGCCTGTATGCTCAGTATCTCAGTCATGTCTGATTCTTTGCAACCCCATGGACTGAAACCCCACCAGGCTCCTCTGTCCATGGGATTCTGTAGGCAAGAATACTGGAGTAGGTTGCCATTTCCTCTTCCAGGGGGTTTTCCAACCCAGGGATCAAATCAGTGTCTCCTGCATCTCACCATTGGCAGACAGATTCTTTTGCCACTGAGTCACCTGCTAAGTCCCAGAGTTTAGTACTGGACAGATTGCTAAATAATTAAATAATTGTTAAAGATTTGTATTATTATCTTTGACAATTTCTTGATTGTTTTTCTCAAGACTACAACAGATTAGCAGACCCCCTGAAAAATATGTGTGCCCTCCACTGCAGTCATATTGGTCTGTAAAAGGGCCCCTGAATACTCAATCCCCATTTCTGCCACAGTGCCTTTGCACAAGATGTTCTAAGAATGTCCTGTTTTCTGTTTCCTCCTATGTTTTTGTTCATCAAAGCCATATTCAAGACCCACCTCTTTCCTAAGGTCAAATTGTAAAAAGCACTGGGCTGGCAGTGAGAAGAGCTAGTTGTGTGAAACTTGCAGAGTACATGAGATATTTGAGCCTGTTTCTCCAACTGTAAAATGGAAGCTTTCAACAGATAATTGATAATATAGGTATTAAGAAATTAGCTTATAGATAAGACTTTAATAGATGCTGACATATAGAGATACTACCTCTTTTGGGGGAAATTCACAAACAGGATTTGGAAAGACCTATAGTGATGTAGTATTCCCTGGTGGCTCAGAGGGTAAAGCATCTGCCTGCAATGCAGGAGACCTGGTTTCAATCCCTGGGTCAGAAAGATCCCCTGGAAAAGGAAATGGCAACCCACTCCAGTACTCTTGCCTGGAAAATCCCATGGACAGGGAAGCCTGGTAGACTACAGTCCATGGGATCGCAAAGAGTCGGACATGACTGAGCAACTTCACTTTCACTTTCATAGAGATGTATACAGAAATAATTACAATAGGAAAATACTGTTATCCAATATGTCATGGATCCAATGTGTCATGTCAGGGAGATCATGTCAATGATTTCCAAAAATCCACCAAGTGGATACTCTATATTTCTGTAGTCTTATAGTTTTTTTTTAACATTTTATACATAGTTCATCATATTGTTCAGATGAGTTAAATTTCTTCCACCAATTCAACTAAACTATAAGTAGATCTTTATAGATTAGATCTTTCAAAGACTTTAGATATTTCAATAGATCTTTCAAAGAAACATATTTGCGATATGCTTTAGAGTTGATAAGAGTTTCATTTGTGATAGCTAATTAAATCATCACATTAAATCAGTGAACTGCTGCTGCTGCTAAGTCGCTTCAGTCATGTCCAACTCTGTGCGACCCCAGAGAAGGCAGCCCACCAGGCTCCCCCATCCCTGGGATTCTCCAGGCAAGAACACTGGAGTGGGTTGCCATTTCCTTCTCCAGTGTGTGAAAGTGAAAAGTGAAAGTGAAGTCGCTCAGTCGTGTCCAACTCTTAGCGACCCCTTGGACTGCAGCCTACCAGGCTCCTCCGTCCATGGGATTTTCCAGGCAAGAGTACCGGAGTGGGGTGCCATCAGTGAACGAAGTTCTATTTTCTATCCAATATCAGACAAATAAATGGAAGAGTCATAGTCCAAGTTTCATTGGTTTTCTTTCTGTGCCATGATGCTTAGTCCTCACACCCTTAAATATCTCTCTCTCTCTCTCACACACACACACACATTTCTTTTTAAAACTTTATTAAGAAGCAACAATATGGAGAAGCAGAAGCTTATCCAAATTGCCACTCTTTTCTTAGTTCAGTACACTCAGTCATGTCCAGCTCTTTGCAGCCCCATAGACTGCAGTACGTCAGGCTTCCCTGTCCATCACCAACTCCCAGAGCTTACTCAAACTCCTGTTGATCGAGTCGGAGAAGCCATCCAATCATCTCATCCTCTATCTTCCCCTTCTCCTCCCACCTTTAATCTTTCCCAGCATTAGGGTCTTTTCCAATGAGTCAGTTCTTCACATCAGGTGGCCAAAGTATTGGAGTTTCAGCTTCAGCATCAGTCCTTCTAATGACTATTCAGGACTGATTTCATTTAGGATGGACTGGTTGGATCTCCTTGCTGTCCAAAGGACTCTCGAGGGTCTTCTCCAACACCACAGTTCAAAAGCATCAAATCTTTGGTGCTCAGCTTTCTTTATACTCCAGCTCTCACATCCATACATGACTACTGGAAAAAACCATAGCTTTGAGTAGACAGAACTCTGTTGGAAAAGTAATGTCGCTGCCTTTTAATATGCTGTGTAGGTTGGTCATAGCTTTTCTTCCAAGGAGCAAGTGTCTTTTAATTTCATGGCTGCAGTCACCATCTGCAGTGATTTTGGAGCCCAAAAAAATAAAGTCTCACTGTTTCCAGTGTTTCCCCATCTATTTTCTATGAATTGATGGGACCGGACCCATCCCATGATATTAGTTTTCTTAATATTTAGTCTTAATCCAAACTTTTCACTTTCCTCTTTCACTTTCATCAAGAAGCTCTTTATTTCTTCTTTGCTTTTTGCCATGTCTGGTGTCATCTGCATATATGAGATTATTGATATTTCTCCTGGCAATCTTGAGTCCAGCTTGTGCTTCATCCAGCCCAGCATTTCTTATGATGTACTCTGCATATAAGTTAAATAAGCAGGGTGACAATAGGCAGCCTTAATATATGCCTTTCCCAACTTGAAGCCAGTCTGTTGTTCCATGTCCATTTCTAACTGTTGCTTCTTGACCTGCATACAGATTTTTCAGGAGGCAGATCAGCTGGTCTGGTATTCCCATTTCTTGAAGAATTTTCCAGTTTGTTGTGATCTACACAGTCAAAGACTTTGGCATAGTCGATAAAGCAGGAGCAGATGTTTTTCTGGAACTCTCTTGCTTTTTTGATGATCCATCAGATATTGGCCATTTGATCTCTGGTTCCTCTGCCTTTTCTAAATCCAGCTTCAACATCAGGAAGTTCACTGTTCACATACTGTTGAAGCCTGTCTTGGAGAATTTTGAGCATTACTTTGCTAGTGTGTGAGATGAGTGCAATTGTGAGGTAGTTTGAGCATTCTTTGGCATTGCCTTTCTTTGGGATTGGAATGAAAACTGACCTTTTCCATTCCTATGACCACTGCTGAGTTTTCCAGATTTGCTGGCATATTGAGTGCAGCACTTTCAGAGCATCGTCTTTTAGGATTTGAAATAGTTCAGCTGGAATTCCATCACCTCCACTAGCTTTGTTTGTAGTGATGCTTCCTAAGGCCCACTTAGGAAAGCGGGCTTTAGTTCACATTCCAGGATGTCTGGCTCTAGGTGAGTGATCACACCATAGTGGTTATCTGGGTCATGAACTTCTTTTTTATATAGTTCTTCTGTGTATTCTTGCCACCTCTTCTTAATGTCTTCTGCTTCTGTTAGGTCCATACCATTTCTGTCCTTTATTGTGCTCATTTTTTTCATGAAATATTCTTTGGTGTCTCTAATTTTCTTGGAGAGGTCTCTAGTCTTTCCCATTCTATTGTTTTCCTCTATTTCTTTGCATTGATCACTGAGGAAGGCTTTCTTATCTCTCCTTGTTATTCTTTGGAACTCTGCATTCAAATGGGTATATCTTTCCTTTTCTCCTTTGCCTTTTGCACATTTTATTTTCTCAGCTATTTGTAAGACCTTGTCAGACAACCATTTTGCCTTTTTGCATTTCTTTTTCTTGGGGATGGTCTTGATCCCTGCCTCCTGTACAATGTCATGAACCTCAGTCCATAGTTCTTCAGGCACTCTATCAGATCTAATCCCTTGAATCTATTTGTCACTTAAGGTTCATCTAGTAATGGCTTTTCCAGTGGTCATGTATGGATGTGAGAGTTGGACTGTGAAGAAAGCTGAGTGCCAAAGAATTGATGCTTCTGAACTGTGGTGTTAGAGAAGACTCTTTCGAGTCCCTTGGACTGCAAGGAGATCCAACCAGTCCATTCTAAAGGAGATCAGTCCTGGGTGTTCTTTGGAAGGAATGATGCTAAAGCTGAAACTCCAGTACTTTGGCCACCTCATGTGAAGAGTTGACTCATTGGAAAAGACTCCGCTGCTGGGAGGGATTGGGGGCAGGAGGAGAAGGGGACGACAGAGGATGAGATGGCTGGATGGCATCACTGACTCGATGGACGTGAGTCTGAGTGAACTGTGGGAGTTGGTGATGGACAGGGAGGCCTGGCATGCTGCGATTCATGGGGTTGCAAAGAGTCGGACACAACTGAGCGACTGAACTGAACTGAACTGTATAATCAAAAGGGATTTGGTTTAGGTCATACCTGAATGAATGGTCTAGTGGTTTTCCCTACTTTCTTCAATTTAAGTCTGAATTTGAACCCTTTTCTACACTACTCTTATCCATCCCAAATACCCCTACTTCTCCCATATTGCCTGCCTCATCAGAACAGGCATCCCTCTCCTCTCCTTGACTAGGCCTTGCTAGACATCTGAGCAATGCACCCCATCCCCTCCCATCCCCATCAAGACTTCTCTCTCTTGGCTCTTGGTTCTCAGTGGCTCTTCCCTCCTCTCACCAGTTTGAATGTGTGGCTGTTTATTTGATCAGGATTGTCACCATCTTCAGTTTGCTACACTACAATCGTCTCTTGATTTATACTCAAAATTTAGTAAGGAAAAAAAAGCTTCTTTGAATGAAAAATGTACATAGGCTCATTTATCCAAACACAGCAACATTAAGTGGCTACTCTTACCAAGTCTTGAAGTGAACATTGAGGCAATGAAAATGAATAAGCCATGGGCTTTGCCCTCAGGAATTTGTCATCAAGTCTTGGGAGTCAGACAAGCCCATAGAATTAATTCATTCAAGGAAGTTTTTTTCTTACTAAATTTTGAGTGTAGGTCAAGAGAGGATTGTAGTGTAACAAACTGAAGATGGTGACAACCCTGACCAAATACCCAACCACACACTCAACCTGGTCAACTTGCCAATTCCTAGGTGATAGTTTATCCCCAAACATGACTACATGGTGTTTTCTATCCTTTAAATTCCCTGAAGAAGGGGCTATTTCCTTCAAAGATGTTAAGCTTATCATCCCATGCTAAAAGTACCTGATCTTCCTTATAAGTGTATAAGCATGTTTTCTCTTTATTCCACCTACATTTTGCAAAGTGAAGCAAGTTCCAGGATTTGGCCCACATTCCTCTGTTTAGTTTCATGTGCTTCTGAAGATAAAGGGCTCCCTGCCCATGAACAAGGAAGAGAACAGTGCTCCCTTTTTAATTTACTGTCCTGCTTTCCTGCTATCCACCCTCATCAATGAAAACTGTGTGATGGACTGGTCCCCTTTACATTGTAATTTGTGACATAACAGCTCCAAGGTATAAGCAATAATTACTCAGTACTTATTAAGTACTCAGAGATGCAAGAGTATAACCCCATGTGAGGAAAGGCTATTTCTCTTATTAGTAATGCTGGCTTTTTTATGGGTAATAGACCCACCACCAATGTGGTTTGGTGCATGGAGAGCTTTTCCTGCTCAACCCAAGGCCTTGTGGCATACACCTAGATATACCAGCAATGAAATGGAGCAGGACCCTATGGTCCTTTCCCTCTGCCCCATGTCTTCAATGTGCCTTTTGTCTGTGGAAAAATTTTAGCCAAAGAATAAGTTTAATTAGAGAATTGAAAAAAATGCAGAAGCAAAGGTTAACAATCAAACAGGACCAAACAATAATAGTTTAGTCATTAAGTAAAGGCAAGGATATTTGGTTCCTCCTCAAGGGCTATAGACAATATTCTGAAACATATTCTTTGCTCTGTTTTGTAGATACTGAAACCCCCACCAGGTAGAAGAATTTAACTACATGTTGACCAAACTGTATCCATGACATAAGCTGCCATAACTCTAAGAACTGGCCTCAAGGAAATGGGACAAACTGACCCTAGAACTGAAGATTAATTATACTTGACACAACCAAGACGATGCTGGTAAGACTACTTATTACATGATCAATTTCAAGATGACTGTCAGAGCTGACTGTGCTATTTCTACAGGTAGACCCCCTCCCTCCATCTATAAAAGCTCTTATACTGTTTGTCAGTGGATGGAGTTGGCCTTTTGTGGGCGTCGGCCCATCCCACTGGTTGCTAGCATTCAAAATAAAGCAAAATTCCCTTTTCACTAACTTTGTCTCTTTATTGACTTTTGAGCAGTGAGCAGCCAGAACCCCACTTTCTGATACAGCAACAACCATTTTAATTGTAGGTTACCTTCTAACCAAAGACTAGTAGGTGGCCAACCATTTCATCTCACATATAACAATCGTAGCCATGAGAGTGGCTGAAAGAATAAAGATGAGTATCACAGAAGCATAAAATAGGAGGCCTGAACTATTCGAGGGAAAGAAAGGAAGTGAGGGAAAGAAAAAAAAAACAAAAAACAGTTTTAAGCCAAAAACTGTCAAACAATGAGAATGAGCCTGAGATGGAAGAAGGCTTTTGCACAGAGGGGAAAGCTTGATCAAAGGCCTTGAGGGAGGAAAAACATCACTCTAGGATCTGCCAGACAGCCAGTGGGACCAGAATGAAGTGGACCAGGAGGCAGTGGTGAGCTCAGAGGTTAAAGCCAGGCTAGGGTTGGGGTTAGGGTTAACCTATACGGTTATAACTATAGGTTAGGGGTCATACTCAGGCTCAGTGTTAGAGTCAGGGTTAGGATCAGGGTTAGGACTTCCCTGGTGGCTCAGATGGTAAAGAATCTGCCTGCAATGTAGGAGTTGTGTGTTTGATCCCTGGATCTGGAAGCTCCCCTGGAGAAGGAAATGGCAACCCATTCCGGTATTCTTGCCTGGAGAATTCCATGGACAGAGGAGCCTGGTGGGCTACAGTCCATAGGTATGCAAAGATTTGAACATGACCAAGAGACTAACACTTTCACTTTCAGGGTCACGGTTAGGGTTACAGTTAGGGTTAGGTTTAGACAGGAGCCAGGTCAATGCCTAAGAAGCCAAGCTATGAATTTTGGACTTGACCCTAAAGAATTAGAAAGCCATTTAAAGCCTTTGGGCAGGAGATATTATGATCAGATTTCTTTTCAGGAAAGAACTCAAGTCTGTTGCACAGGAAGGTAGATAAGGGGAGTGGTTAGAGGGTATTCAGTTAGAAAACTTGACATGTGTTTAGAAGAGGAAGAGAGCAACTGGAGAAGGGTAGAAATAAAGGACAGCCCAATGCCACTGCAGATGGTGACTGTACCCATGAAATTAAAAGAAGCTTACTCCTTGGAAGGAAAGTTATGACCAACCTAGACAGCATATTAAAAGGCAGAGACATTACTTGGCCAACAAAGGTCCATCTAGTCAAGGCTATGGTTTTTCCAGTAGTCACTTATGGATGTGAGATTTAGACTATAAAGAAAGCTGAGTGCTGAAGAATTGATGCTTTTGAATTGTGGTGTTGGAGAAGACTCTTGAGAGTCCCTTGGACTGCAAGGAGATCCAACCAGTCCATCCTAAAGGAGATCAGTCCTGGGTGTTCATTGAAAGGACTGATGTTGAAGCTGAAACTCCAATACTTTGACCACCTGATGTGAAGAGCTGACTCAATTGAAAAGACCCTGATGCTGGGAAAGATTGAGGGCAGGAGGAAAAGGGGATGACAGAGGATGAGATGTTTGGATGTCACCGACTTAATGGACATGAGTTTGGGTGGACTCCGGGAGTTGGTGATGGACAGGGAGGCCTGGCATGCTGCGGTCTATGGGGTCACAAAGAATCGGACATGACTGAGCGACTGAACTGAACTTAACTGAGTGCCACTTACAGAATGCCACATACAGGCAGTGACGTTCTATCTGAAGTCCAGCTTGCACTGTTTCCCATTGATCACCATCAAGTGTCTACAGGGAATCCCTGAGCTGTTCTAACAACACACATATTTGCAGAGGAGCTGGACAAAACCAGAAGGACAGCTAGGGTCTATAAGAATGGATAAAACCCATGGGCACACTGAGGCACAAATTAGATGAGTAGAAGCATGTTAACACTTCGGTGCAGGACTTGAAATATAGAAGTACAGGCTTAGCAAATACTGATTGACATTGCTTCTTTCTACTCCCTGTCTTTTGTGATCTGCACCGCAGCTCTGAACTCCATGAAAAGAAAGGCAAAGCCCCTGTGTCTCTATATTTCCAGCACTGGGCATGGTCTTTGGGACATATCAGGTTGTCAGTAAGTCCTTGTTGAATAGATGAATAAGCTGGATTAAAACCCTTGTCAAGTTAAGAATCTTGGCTTAAGAAACCTTGCTTCCTTTTTGCATTCTATGGGCTCCAGGGCAACCAAAATCAAATCCAAAGAAAAATGTCTATTAAAGGCTATCTAGTAACTTCTGATGGAGAAGGAAACGGCACCCCACTCCAGTACTCCTGCCTGGAAAATACCATGGATGGAGGAGCCTGGAAGGCTGCGGTCCATGAGGTCGCTGAGGGTCAGGCACGACTGAGTGAATTCACTTTCACTTTTCACTTTCATACATTGGAGAAGGAAATGGCAACCCACTCCAGTGTTCTTGCCTGAAGAATCCCAGGGATGGGGGAGCCTGGTGGGCTGCCGTTTATGGGGTCGCACAGAGTCGGACACGACTGAAGTGACTTAGCAGCAGCAGCAGTAACTTCTGAAGGGCAAAGTTTGTCCCTGCTCAGGGCTTGGGAAAACCCAAGGGCTTCCCACAGAAGAACATAGCAAGACTGGGTTCTGGACAAGGTCAGGTGAGGACAGGCTGGCCCAGGCAACAGGTTTGGTACAGAAGAGGTGCAAAGAACAAGGAAGGCAGTGCACAGCCCTGAGTCTGTAGGACAGTCAGGTGAAAGAGTAATGAGGTTGGAGCTTAACAAGCTGAGAGCAGAGTAGGATATGTGGTGGGGGATGGGATCAACAGGGGTGCAGAACTGAGACCATGACAGCTAGCAGGGGTGGACCTGCCCCAACACATGGTGACCGTGGTGCCAGGCAGAGGAGGCTTACAGCCTGAAGAATCACACAGGGCAGGTCTGGGTGCAGGGCTGAAGTGTCCTTTTCAGAAGAAGGATGCAGCTCCCATCACTGGGATGCAGGCCTCTGGGACTGGGCGCCAAAGTGCAGTGAAACACATAGAGAAACTTCTCAACCTTCTGGGAGCTCACTTTTTCTGTTTGCACACTCTGATCCAGAAAACTGTAACTCTGCCAAGAGAGACAGCAAATATGAATGATTTACAAAGCTTTGATATCTTGTTCTTTTGTGAATTTAGTGGAAATTCTTAAGTGAAATTTGTTTTCACACATCACTAAACTACGGATAGAAGCTAAAGAAGTACCCAAGGAATGGTGCCATCAATCACATCAGGATGCTCTGAGAGAAGCAGCCAGTCTAGAGGACCAGGGACGTGAGAAGTTTCAGAGCAGGAAAGTGTTGTCAGAAAGAGGGCCTAAGAAACTCTTCTCCATCCCAGAAAATGTTCGAGTCCTTCCCATCACAGATCAAGGACTGGGGAAATGGGATGGGGAGGAAGACTGAAGGTTACCACTTTTGGAAGGCAGCAGCCTCTGGCAGACATGACACAGGCTCTGAGGTCAGACTAGCCGGAGGTCAAACCACTGTGGAATCAGCCCAGGCATTCCTAACATCATGACCCCCTGGTCACCTTTTCTGTAAAGTGTTGGAAACCATTAGCACTTTGGCAAGATGATTTGAATATGAAATGAAATAAAGTATGTAAATCAACTGACATGGTACCTGGTCCACTTGAGATGTTCCTGAGGTTCATACTCGTAAAACATTTAATGATCACCTACTATTTACCAGGCAGTCTTCTGAGTATGAGGAAGGTCACAGCAAAACAAAATCCCTGTCCTCGTGAAACTTCCCCAGTGACTCAATGGGTAAAGAATCCACCTGCAATGTAAGAGAGACAGGAGATGCAGGTTTGATCCCTGGGTTGGGAAGATCCTCTGGAGGACGAAATGACAACCCGCTCCAGTATCCTTGCCTGAGAATCCCATGGACAGAGGAGCCTGGTGGGCTACAGTCCAAAGGGTTGCAGAGAGTCGGACATGACTGAGCACACACACACCAACACATGAAGCTTATATCTGAGAGAGGATGACAACAACACCAACAAATAAGTTAGAGGGAGGGAGCAATAAATTCCATAAAAGTATAAAGTGACGTAAACAAGTTTATATAGGATGGTCGGGAAGCAATCAAGTTTGAACAAATATCTGAGTAAAGATGAGGGAGGGAAACATTCACAGAGCTAAAGGAAGAATGTTTGAGGCAAAGAGCACGGCACACACATGCTGACACAGGACACTCTTGGAGTGTTCAAGCAGCTCTGCTGAACGCTCTTTTCCTTCTTATTCCTTCAGGGCAACTCAGCACATGACATCCGTGGACCAGTGTCCTGAAGCCAGGTCCGTCAACCCTCCTGGAAAGATGCCCTCTCTATCTGCAAGCAGAGCATTTACCTCCTTCAGAGAGGCAGCCTGCTGTCAGAGAACTATTGTGTTTCCAAGACTAAAGACTGGCAGTGAGCAGGCACCCTCAACCCAGGCTCCACCCAGGCTTCTGGTTATCACAGCTGCTCAGGATGCCTTCTGGGGCACACGCCTTGGGAGGGAGGGTGATTATCCATAAGAAGCAAATGCGAGATGGAAGATGGAGAAAGAGTGGGGAAGGCAGCAAAGAAGTCCACAGACACACCCTTTTGAGGCTCCTCTCCCCACTGTTTAATGGAAAAAGCAGACGGGAGCTGGGGAATATTTTTCTTTTGCTTTGCTGGCTTCAGAAAGCTAAAAAAGAATCTGCCACCTGTGATTCTAGCCCAGCTTGCAAAACATTTTGTTATTTTAGCTCTGAGTCTGTAGTTAGCAGATTGTCAGTTTGGCCTCACAGCGATGCAGCAGCCAAAAAAGATTAGACATTTTAATTTCCTGAGCAGGTGTGAGTATCAGGATTGGTTTTAGAATCCCAGTGAAAAATGAAATGGAAATGGAGAAGGAAACCGAGACTGGTGCTGTGTGCTTGTGTGTGGTGGAGTGGGATGGGGTGGGTGGATGACAGGGAGATGAAGCAAAACCAAGGATAATCTAAGCATGTGAAAGCAGAAACACAAGAAATGGCAGAGGGAGGCAGCAGAAGGGGTCAGAGGTTACTGCAGAGAAGTTACTAGAAATTTCAGGTTCAAAAGGAAAAGGCTATTTTCCTGATTTGCCCCTCTGCTCAGCATAGTCTCATGCAGGATCAAGGCCATCATCAACCCACAGAGTGCCTTTACAAAAGTGGGAAGAGGTGCTTCTTCCCCAGCAGATATGGCCACTGCTCTGACTGCCTGTCTTGGTAAACTGAGTGTGGGCTGCATTTCATCCCCATGTTGTGCAGATCACAAATGTACACCTTTACCGGGAGATTCAGTTCATACTATAAAATGGATTTTAAGTAAAGCAGCAGGACTCCGGAATATTGAGAAAGACATGTTTTGTCATGAAAAACAAGGGATCTGTGAATGCCAGGGAAGGTGGGAGGAAGCAACAGTTAAAATAACGCAGCACTATAGACTTGGCTCTGAGAATGTCAGATGGTTCAAGCACCAAGGCCAAAAAAAGGAGTCAATCAATTTCCTAGAATGGAGGTAATAAGATGGTAGGAAGAGTCAGGAGAGGCTATCCAAGCCACCCCTTTCCTCCCCTCCATGCTCTGTGATCACCTTTCCACCACCCTTTCAGCTTCACAGGGTCAATAGATGAATAAATGTATTTCTGAGTGCACAGATCCCAGCTCATGCCAGGCTTCCACTACTGCAGGAAAGGAAGGAATGTGGAGATCCTGTAATGACTATTGTATATATGCCTGAAGTCTCCACTTGCACTAATTTATTCAACAGGGACTTTTTCTGCATTCACCACGCGCTAAATATTCTGCTAAAGGCTGATCATGTAACAACATCAAGAACATCATGGTCCCTTTAGTCAGATGATTGGTGTTGTGATTACCCAAGATAAAGGCAGCACATGAAATGATTAACCGTACAAACTGACATGGTAATAATAATAATAATGGTTCCTGCTCATGTAATTGTTTAATGTCTAAATTTGATAGCATGGGCAATTTAGTGCAACACAGGGCTCAGAGTAGTTTTTTATAACACTCAGTACCTCTCCAAACTTTTCCTTCCTCCTCAACTCTAGAGATGAGAAGAAACATCTAGTTTCAGATGTATGGAACTGGAAAAGTGTTACTCTCACTATTCCAATAATAAACGGGGTTTAAAAAAAAAAAAAACCTTTTGCTTATTTTCTTGAACTCAATAACTGAGATTATAGGGCAAAACACTGAGACTTTTGAGAGAGAACCACCTACAAAAAAAGAAAAAGGTCCCAACAAAGTATGACTAAATGCCAGTAAGAATATTCAGCAAGAAAATGTCGAGAATTACTAAGATCTAAATGTGGGCTAGTGTAAGAGGGTGAGGTCCCTGCAGCACAGACATGAGGAGGTCCAGACTTCTAAAAGACTTCTCTTCCAGAGGGTACTTATATGTTAGATTAGAGAGAATCCTGATGATGCCCCGTTATAAAGCTGTTTGGAGGTGCTGGACGGTAGGCACTTCTCACTGCAGGCACTTCTGAGGTCTGTCCACATCCATTTTCCAATCCTCCCTACATAACAAGAACCTTAATCTCCAAGTGTTAATTGCTCAGTCGTGTCCGACTCTTTGTGACACTATGAAGTAGCTCACCAGGCTCTTCTGTCCATGAAATTCTGCAGGCAAGAATACTGGAGTGGGTTGCCAGTTTCTTCTTCAGCGAATGTTCCCGACCCAGGGACCAAACCCGGGTCTCGGGCACCGCAGGTAGATTCTTTACCACTGAGCCCTCAGGGAAGCCCAACTAGTCTACAAGAGAAAAGGCAACAAAAAGCAGTATACTAAGGACACTGGAGAAAACCTACTGAAGCAGAGGAAGGGAACAGTAAAATCCAATCTACCATGGAAGAGGGGCACAGATCCATGCTATACCCACCGTTAGGTCTGATAAAGGACATCCACACACAAACAAAAATTAACCCTACACTTAACTTTTTATGTAAAGGTGAAGGATTGAATTATTTTCTCCTAAAATAGGAGATAAACAAAGAATGTATGTTCTCACTGTTTTTATTCAACATTGTACCAAAGGCCTTGGTAAGAGAAACAAGCAAGAAAAAGAAACAAAAGGCATATAGATAAACAAAAGAAGAAAAAAAGTTTCTTAGCACAGATTACAAAGTTTTCTATGTAGAAATTTCCCAGGAATTTACATACAACTAATAAATGAGTTTGCCAAGTTCCCAGAAAATAGAATCAGTGTGCCAATATTCGAAAATGATTCTATATATAATTGAAACATGAATCTATAATCTGTATGGCCAAATAAAGGGCCTAGAATAACCAGAAGCTATTCTTTAAAAAAGAACAGACAATACCCATGCTCAGTTCAGTCCAGTTCAGTCATTCAGTAGTGTCCCACTCTTTGCAACAGCATGAATCGCAGCATGCCAGGCCTCCCTGTCCACCACCAATTCCCAGAGTCCACTCAAACCCATGTCCACTGAGTTGGGGATGCCATCCAACCATCTTATCCTCTGTCGTCCCCTTCTCTTCCTGCCCCCAATCCCTCCCAGCATCAGTCTTTTCAAATGAGTCAGCTCTTCACATTAGGTGGCCAAAGTATTGGAGTTTCAGCTTCAGCATCAGTTCTTCCAATGAACACCCAGGACTATCTCCTTTAGGATGGACTGGTTGGATCTCCTTGCAGTCCAAGGGACTCTCAAGAGTCTTCACAGTCCAACTCTCACATCCATATATGACCACTGGAAAAACCATAGCCTTGACTAGATGGATAAATATCTGTATAGTCAAAGCTATTGTTTTTTCAGTAGTGTTGTGTGGATGTGAGAGATAGACCATAAAGAAGGCTGAGTGGAGAAGAAATGATGCCTTTGAACTGTGGTCCTGGAGAAGACTCTTGAAAATCCCTTGGAGAGCAAGGAGACCAAACCAGTCAATCCTATAGGAAATCAGCCCTGAATATTCATTGGAAAGACTTGATGCTGAAGCTGAAGCTCCAGTACCTTGGCCACCTGATGCAAAGAGCCGACTCACTGGAAAAGACCCTCATGCTGGGAAAGATTGAGGGCAGGAGGAGAACGGATGGCAGAGGATGAGCTGGTTGGATGGCATCACTGAGTCAATGGCCATAAGTTGAGCAAAGTTCCAGGAGATGGTGAAGGACAGGGTAGCTTGGCATGCTAGAGTCCATGGGGTCACAGAGTTGGACGTGACTGAGCAACTAAGCACAGCACAGCAGCAAGATCCTATTATGGTTTTTCTTAATTCTTTTGGTTATGTCATCCAGCCATCTTATTCTCTGTCATCCCTTTCTCCTGCTGCCTTCAATCTTTCCCAGCATCAGGGTTTTTTCCAATGGTCAGCTCTTTGCAACAGGTGGCCAAAATATTGGAGCTTCAGCTTCAGTCCTTCAATGAGTATTCCAGGTTGATTTCTTTGGGGATTGACTGGTTTGATCTCCTAGCAGTCCAAGGGACTCTTATCAGTCTTCTCCAGCACTGCAGTTTGAAAGCATCAACTCTTTGGTGTTCAGCCTTCCTTATGGTCCCACTCTTACATCTGTATGTCTGTGTATCTGTGGACTCTGCTTTATTCCCTGGTCTAGGAACTAAGTTCAAACAAGCAATGTGGCACAGCCAACAAAAGAATGTGAACTAAAACCACAGTGAAATACCACTAAACAACTGTTAGAATGTCCAAAAAACATAAACTGTGGCAGAATAATGCCCCCAAAGGGATGGTCCACATCCTAATCCCTCAAAGCTTGGAATATGTTATGCTACTTGGCATGTGGCTTTGCAGTTTTTCTGCTATGGAGGCAGAGCATGATTCCTTGTCCCTTGACTTTGGTTTCAACCATGTGACTTGCTTCATTTGATAGAATGTTAGCTCACATGATGTGGTCCAAAGCTTGAGAAGCATGTTTGTGACTTTTTTGCTCTCTTTCATCTTTGACATCACCATAATAAAAACGTGCTCATCTCTAGAAAGGATAATAGATTCAGAGCAGTGCCCAACCTTAACTAGCCAAATTACAAATTCATGAGGACAAATGTTTGCTTTCAATCACTTAGTGTTTGGGTAGTTTGTTGCACAGCATATTTGTAGCTTTCCATAAAGATGGGCAGGTAAGGCTTTCTGAAGACGCATGATGTGCTGTGGAACACAATACATTATGATTGGACCAGAAATAATACATATACTGGAATTCTGGTTCTTTGACAATAAACAAGCTTTTAAAACTCTCTTTACCTTTGTTTCTTTGCCTATTAAAATAAATATTATCATTGAACTATGAGTATTATTTGTGATGCAGTATATTTAGAGCGGAGTGAGATCTTATAGCTAGAATGTGTAATTTTATATTGGCAGGATGAAAAGAGAAAGGCCTTTGGATTCTATTAATACTACTAATAGATAAAGGAAAGAACGGGAAACTTGGCATTTATTGACTTAACTTCAAACTGGATTTCTGACTGACTCCCAATGGAATGTCAGAACAAATCTTTGCTAATACAGGGTAATGTGAAATCATTTTGTGCATCAATCATGTTGAAAAGCAAGATATCAAAGCAAGTGCAGATCAAGAGTGGCAGGCCCTCCCATGGAGTTGAAGGTATTGACTTGGAGCCACTGCCTGATAGTACCCCATCTTGCTTTTGATTCTTAAGCTCCATGAAGCACATTGAAAACACTGGCTTTGCTTAGTGATGCATTTTCCAAAATGTTATCCATGGAGCAATCCTTCTTTAGAATGTTATGTATTTCATGGGGAAAAAATTAGTTCCATATTCAAAGTGATTTTAATGCTACATTTTTAATAACTTTATTTGTTTATGTTTGGCTGTGCTGGGTCTTCAGTGCTTCAGGGGCTTTTTTGCTGGTGGTGGTGAGCTGGGGCTACTCTCTGTTGCAGTGCACAGGCGTCTCACTGCAGTGATATCTCATTTTGTGGAGCAAGGGCTCTAGGGTGCATGGGCTTCAGTAGTTGTGGCATGTGGGCTCAGCAGTTGCAGCTGTTGGGCTCTAGAGGACAGGCTCAACAGTTGAGGCTCACAGGCTTAGTTGCCACGTGGCCTGTGAGATCTTCCCAGACCAGGGATCAAACCCATGTCTCCTACATTAATAGGTGGATTCTTTACCACTGAGACACCAGGAAGCCCTTAAAGTGACTGTAAAATGTGTGAGCTAAACAAACTGTTAATGTTAATATATTTATAAATTTGGTATAGCTCCAGAAGTACAGGATAAAGATGAAAGTTGTATACAGCAGGCAACGTTTCCCATACTTACTTACTAGGAAAGTATTTTTTCTAAGCTGATTTTCTCAATAACCATAAAGCACAAAGACATTCTTACAAGATAAATTTAATAGTCTATGTTATTAGTACCCAAAGAGAAATCAGGAGAAATCTGATGACAATTAAGTAGGATCATTAATAACTTTGAGTACAATAATGTCTATAATTTATTGGTCATCTCTCAGGTTCAAGACAGACTAAGAAACTTTATATATAGATATATTATTTCATGTATTTCTCCCATGACAACTCCAAGAAGTAGAAATTATTATCCCTATTTTACACATAAGGAAATTCAGATAGAGTGTTTATGAAATTCTCCTAAGGTTATACTTAGTAAAAGGAAAAGAGCAGGCTATAGCAATTTCATTAACAGTTTCTCCACTCATTGAGTCTCAAGGTTGGATCTCTAAACTCACTACAGTCAAGTTCAGTTCAGTTCAGTCGCTCAGTCGTGTCCAATTTTTTGCTACCCCATGGACCTTAGCACACCAGGCCTCCCTGTCCATCACCAACTCCTGGAGTTTACCCAAGCTCATGTCCATTGAGTCAGTGATGCCATAAAACCATCTCATCCTCTATTGTCCCCTTCTCCTCCTGCCTTCAATGTTTCCCAGCATCAGGGTCTTTTCCAATGAGTCCGTTCTTCACACCAGGTAGCCAAGGTATTGGAGGTTCAGCATCAGTCCTTCCAATGAATATTCAGGACTGATTTCCTTTAGGATGGACTGGTTGGATCTCCTTGCAGTCCAAGGGACTCTCAAGAGTCTTCTCCAACACCACAGTTCAAAAGCATCAATTCTTTAACACTCAGCTTTCTTTATGGCCCAACTCTCACATCCATACATGACTACTGGAAAAAAACCACAGCTTTGACTAGACAGACCTTTGTTGGCCAAGTAATGTCTCTGCTTTTTAATATGCGGTCTAGGTTGGTCATAACTTTTCTTCCAAGGAGCAAGCATCTTTTAATTTTATGGCTTCAGTCACCATCAGCAGTGATTTTGGAGCCCAAGAAAATAAAGCCTCTCACTGTTTCCATTGTCTCCCCATCTATTTGCCATGAAGTGATGGGACCAGATGCTATGATCTTAGTTTTCTGACTGTTGAGTTTTAAGACAACTTTTTCACTCTCCTCTTTCACTTTCATCAAGATGCTCTTTAGTTCTTTGCTTTCTGCCATTAGGGTGGTGTCATCTGCATATCTGAAGTTATTGATATTTCTCCCAGAAATTTTGATTCCAGCTTGTGCTTCATCCAGTGCAACATTTCTCATGATGTACTCTACATGTAAGTTAAATAAGCAGGGTGACAATATATAGCCTTGAAGTACTCCTTTTCCTATTTGTATCCAGTCTGTTGTTCCATGTCCATCTCTAACTGTTGCTTCCTGACCTGCATACAGACTTCTTAAGAGGCAAGTCAGATGGTCTGATATTCCCATCTCTTGAAGAATTTTCCATAGTTTGTTGTGGTCCACACAGTCAAAAGCTGTGGCATAGTCAATAAAGCAGAAGTAAATGTTTTTCTGGAACTTTCTTGCTTTTTTGATGATCCAGTGGATGTTGGCAATTTGATCTCTGGTTCCTCTGCCTTTTCTAAATCCAGCTTGAACATCTGAAAGTTCATGGTTCATGTATTGCTGAAGCCTGGCTTGGAGAATTTTGAGCATTACTTCACTAGCGTGTGAGATGAGTGCAATAGTGCTGTAGTTTGAGCATTCTTTGGCATTGCCTCTCTTTGGGATTGGAATGAAAACTGACCTTTTCCAGTCCTGTGGCCACTGCTGAGTTTTCCAATTTGCTGGCATATTGAGTGCAATATTTTCACAGCATTATCTTTTAGGATTTGAAATAGCTCAACTGGAATTCCATTACCTCCACTAGCTTTGTTTATGGTGATGCTTCCTAAGGCCCACTTGATTTTGCATTCCAGAATGTCTGGCTCTAGGTTGGTGATCACACCATCGTGATTATCTGGGTCATGAAGGTCTTTTTTGTATAGTTCTTCTGTGTATTCTTGCCACCTCTTCTTAATATCTTCTGCTTCTGTTAAGTCCATACCATTTTTGTCCTTTATTGTGCTCATCTTTGTATGAAATGTTCCCTTGGTATCTAATTTTCTTGAAGAGATCTCTAGACTTTCCCATTCTGTTGTTTTCCTCTATTTCTTTGCATTGATTGCTGAGAAAGGCTTTATTATCTCTCCTTGCTATTCTTTGGAAGTCTGCATGAAATGGGTATATCTTTCCTTTTCCCCTTTGCCCTTTGCTTCTCTTCATTTCACAGCTATTTGTAAGGCCTCCTCTGACAATCATTTTGCCTTTTTTCATTTCTTTTCCTTGGGGATGGTCTTGATTCCTGCCTCCCGTACAATGTCATGAACCTCTGTCCATAGTTCTTCAGGCACTCTGTCAGATCTAATCCCTTGATTCTATTTGTCACTTCCACTGTATACTCATAAGGGATTTGATTTAGGTGATACCTGAATGATCTAGTGGTTTTCCCTACTTTTTTCAATTTAAATCTGAATTTGGCAATAAGGAGTTCATGGTCTGTGCCAGTCAGTGCTGTTTAAACGTTTAGATGTTTTCCCCAAATTGCCTTAGTTGATTGTGATGCTGCAAAACATACACACACATCTTGAATCTGGCAGCAAAGGGAGTTACCATATCCCCCAGGTAGTCGTGGATAAGGTGATGGGTGTGGATGAAGTTAAGTCATTACCTGTGCTGAAGGAAGAAATAATGATGAAAGTCCCTGAGCACCATAATGGGAAGACTTCACTCAAGACAGCTGGTAGATTGTGACAATAACTCAGCTACCATAAGGCTTCTTAGAATAGTGCCATTAACAGTGATCCTTCCAAACACCAGGCTCTTCCTAGATAAAGGGCCTTCTCCCATCTTCATTAATTCTCATAGAAAAATATTTCAAATTCCCTGCTGGTAATACTGACTTTTCCTCTCTTAGCTCCATTCCTTAGCTATCATTTTTAAGTCTCAAATTTTTTTTTTCTCTATCTACACCTACTTGCCTCTTTTTAAAATTTGATTTCCTACTTACCAAATTAGTTCTCCCATTCTCAGAGATAGAGGAAGTTTAGTAATCAAACTTTATCAGAACGTATTGGGAAATCATTTCAGTTCAAAATGTCCATATTAGAAAAACATAATTAAAATGTTCAATTCTTTGACTTCTGTACTGTGTATAATATTGAAATTCTTCCCCAGGTCAATCAATATCTCCTTAGATTTACAAAAGGAATTCATTAACCTTTAAATTATGGAGGGAGTTCACCCAAGAGGTGATAAGGGTATGTTGACTTGGGCAGTTTAATATTGGCCTGGAAATGAGACAATTTGAAAAGTATTTGGGAGATGAGATAGACAGAACTAGATAACTGATTGATTTCCATATTTCTAGCATGGATATCTGGTTAGATGCCGGCCCCACCAACTGAACAGGGATGAAATCCCATTTAAAACATGTCCTATGTAAATCCTTAAAATATCTTGAACTTTGGGGTGGGCTTTCCTGGGATAACAACTTTCACAAATCATCAATAAAATTTCAAGCAGATAGAACAATTAGCAAGGTCATGACTACTCCTCAGAAATTCAACTCCACCCTGAAACTCCACTCTCCTGGGAGAACCCATTATTCCAGGGTTCACAAACAGAAAAACCTGTCTACTCTATCCATAATTTAATTGGATCATTTAATGTGGTTGATTTAAATGTGGTTTGTGGTTGATTGCCACTGTAAATATGTTCATAATCTTTCCATTGGATGAAATGACATCTTTTCACTGTGCTTAACATCTGGCTATTCTAATAAAGCATATAATCATATTTAATGGATGAGAGTGTCTGATGGATCACAGCCAAGTGTCTGGATAATACAGTAAAGGCAATTGGCAAGGATTTGCCTTATAAGATTCCACAGCAAGGGAAAGGGGTGCTTTTTCATCCAGGTGTCTTATTTAATGTACATGCCATCTCCAGTAAAACCACATACTTGGCCTCCACACTGGAATATACAGTATGTTAAGTCCCAGGACACACTGCTCTCTACTTTCTAACAGCTCTAAATCCAGAGGTTCAGACAGGCAAGTCAACAGTACCAAGAGCATCACAAAAAATAGGAACACAAACCACAGAATGTAAGAGCAACCAATAGGGCCCGTCAGATGAGTCTGAGAAAGTAGGATATCAGATGGAGTTTAAATGAAGAGCAAAATTTCAAAGAATAATCAGAATATAATGAAACAAAGAAGTAGAAGAGAAATTTGGGCAGAGGCAGTTGCATATGTAAAATTTTGGAGATCTGAAGAGGGCTATGTGATACTTCGGGGGTCTATCCACAGTCCCACAAGGCAGGAATAAGCGTGCTTCTAGAGCTGGAGAAGAACCCTGAAGGTTAGTCAGATCTGGGTCACTGTAGGCCATAACACCTGAGGGAAAGCTTCTGTTTGATATCCTGTAAAATCAAAAACCACTGAAGGATGGTTTTAAGCTCCAGTATAAAGGAAATCTGCTTCCCTGGTGGCTCCGCTGGCAAAGAATCTGCCTGTAATGCAGGAGATGCAAAAGACATGGGTTCGATCGCTGGGTCTAGAAGATTCCCTGGAGAAGGAAATGGCAACCCACTCTAGTATTCTTGCCTGGAGAATCCCATGGACTGAGGAGCCTGGTGGGCTACAGTCCATGGGTCGCCAAGAGTGACTAAGGGCAAATGCATGCGTAAAGGGAACTCATATAGACAGTAAGTGTGGTGAAAGAGGAGCTCTGTGCAATAAGCCCGAAAGCAGACTAACCTTCATACATCACGGATGTGTGGAGGAAATTGCAAAGAAGAATGGGAGGAGAAAAACATCTCAGATCAGAGGAACACAGGCACCTTAGATGCCAGGTGAGAACCAGCCCTCCAAGATATTTTGCTGGTCCATGAGTCTGGGGGGGGCGGGGGGAGGTGGGTAGAGAGGCAGGCAAGGACCACTGTAGGGACATCCTTGTGGACTAGGAGGGAAGCCAAAGAACAGGACCTTCCTCCCATAGTTTCCTCATACTTCCTGTAATTCATTAAATATTCTAATCTTCACATCTGTTATTTTAGTCATTACAACAATGCAGTCATTTGGAGGATCATTCAGGGATTGTTACTCTACTCACAAGCAGATCATCTTTCCCACAATTTTTTTGTACTCATGGATCTGTGGGTTAAGAACTCAGACATGCTATTTTGTACAACAGTATTTGGGGTTTTACCTTGGATCACTCAGCAAATGGGGACTTGAATTATCTGATAGCATCTTTAGTTACACATCTGGCAGTTGATATTTCATGTTGTCTGGGGCCTCAGCTGGGATTGTGGTCTAAAACATCTACAATAGATTTCTTCAAGGACTCTGTTTTCTCACTTCAAAGTAGCCTTGGAGAAGGAAAAGAATTTTTTAGTGCTCAATACTCTAAGCACTAGTTCGTGTTCTAGCTAAGAAGGTCAGTGGCTCAAGTATCACATAGCATCAATTCTCCCAGATTCTGTGGGTTAGAAGTGAGCCACAAGCCGCCTCAAACTCAAGATGAAAAGAAATAAAATCTACCCTATAATAGGTGAATGGCAAGTTCTATAAAAGCAAATGGAGAAAAAAAACCATAAAATTCTTTGGAAAATGCAATGTGTCACATGGAGGACTGTTGAAATTCTTCCAGCCCACAATTTGACAACCACTTATCCTTTCTCATTTCATTATTTCAATAAGGAAACCAAGTTGAACCTTTTCCTCATACCAAACCCAAAAACTGACCCAAAATGGGTCATTGACCTACACGTAAGAGCTAAAATTTTCAAACAGAATCTTCATGACCTCAAGTTAGGAAAATCCTTCTTAGATTTGACACTATAACCTCAAGTGACAAAAGATAAAACAGATAAATTAGACTTAATATAAACTAAAGTTCTTGTGCTTTAGAGGACACCATCAAGAAATTGAAAACATAACACATAGATTGGGAAAATTTTTTTGCAAATACTATATATAATAAGGGACTTTGAATCTAGCATATATAAAGAATTCTTACAACTAATATTAAAAAGACGAATAACCCAATCTTAAAAATGGATGAAGAATTTGACTAGCAATTTCTCTTAGGAAGACACATAAATACCCAAATAGTACATAAAAAGGTGTTCAACATAATTAACCATCAGAGAAATGGTAATCAAAACCACAATGAGATACACACCCTTTAGAACAGTTATAAACAAAAAGACAAATAATAATATATGATGGCAAAGATGTAATGAGACTGGAACGCTGAGATCTTGCTTGTAGGAATATAAAATGCTGCAGCTGCTTTGCAAAAAAAAATAAAAGTTTCACAGTTCCTTGAAAAGTGAATGTATACCTGTGGCGGATTCATTTTGATATTTGGCAAAACTAATACAATTTTGTAAAGTTTAAAAATAAAATAAAATTTAAAAAAAAAGCATTCACCCTTAAAAAAAAAAAAAGTGAAACTAAATAACTAAAAGTTATTTGATCCAGCAAATCTACTTCTAGACATTAATCAGAGAAATGAAAACATGTGAAAGTGAAAGTCGCTCAGTGGTGTCCAACTCTTTGTGATCCCATGGACTATACAGCCCATGGAATTCTCCAGACCAGAAGACTGGAGTGGGTAGCCTTTCCCTTCTCCAGGGATTCCCAACTAAGGTATCCTGCATTGCAGGAGGATTCTTTACCAGCTGAGGCACAAGGGAAGCCCAAGAATACTGGAGTGGGTAGCCTATCTCTTCTCTAGTGTATCTTCCCAACTCAGGAATCGAACCGGGGTCTCCTTCATTGCAGGCAGAATCTTAACCAAGTGAGCTATGCGGGAAGCCCAATAAAAACATACGTCCACACAAAAACTTGTACAATTTATGTACATAGCAGCATTAGTCATAATAGACAAGAAGTGGCAAAAATTGATGAATGGATAAATGCAGTATGTCCAAACAATGGAATATTGCTTAATATGTACAAGAATGTAGATACTAATACATACTACAACACCATTGAACCTTGAAAGTATTTTACTAAGTTAAAGAAGCCAGGTAAAAAATATAACATAGGGTATGATTCAATTTATATGAAATGTTCAGAATATGCAAATCTATAGGGACAGAAATTATATTAGGAATTGCCTAGGACTTTGGAAGGGAAGGAATTTGAAAGGAAATAGGAATGACTGATAATGGATACAGAGTATCATTTTGGGGTGATAAAATGTTCTAAATTTTACTGTGGTCAAATTTCAACTCTGTGAATATACTGAAAGCTGTCAGGTTATATATTTTAAATGAGTCACTTGCTAAAGTATGAGTTATGGCTCAATAATGCTCTTGTATTAAAACCAACAACAAAAAATCCTAAGTTATTGCCTATTTTAAATAATGTTTAATAACATTTAATTTTTGAATTTTTTTCTTAGTCTGATTTTAACTGAGAAAGCCCCTCCCCTGCCAGAAGCAAATGTTTGCATCCAAGGGCTGCAAATTTGGACAATTGTGAAGAAATCTAGAGAAAATAAGGTGTGTTTTTATTTTATTTTATTTATTTTATTGAAATATAATTGATTTACAATATTGTGTTGGCATCTGGTGTACTGAAAAGTGATACAACTATACATATGTATACATATACTTTTTCATATTCTTTTCATTATGACTTATTTCAGTATATTGAATATAGTGCCCTGTACTATACAGTATGGTCTTGTTGTTTATCTATTTTATATATAGCAATTTCTATCTGCTAATCCCAAAACTCTCAGTCTATTGTTCCTCCACTCCTTCTCCCTTGTGGTAAATATAAGTTAGTTTTCTATGTCTGTGAGTCAGTTTCTATTTCATAAATAAATTAATTTGTGTCATATATTAGATTCCACATACATGTGATATCGTATGACATTTGTCTTTGTCTGACTGACTTCACTTGGTGTGATAATCGCTAGGGCCATCCATGTTGCTGCAAATGGCGTTATTTCATTTTTATGGCTGAGTAATATCCCACTGTATATATGTACCACATTTTCTCTATCAATTCATCTATTGATGGACACTTAAGTTGCTTCCATGTCTTGGCTATTGTAAATAGTGCTGTTATGAACTTTGGGGTACATGGATCTTTTTTAATTAGAGCTTTCTCTGGATATATGCCCAGGAGTCAGATTGCTGGACCATATAAGCCCAGTTTTTAAATTAAAATTTAATTTATTAAAGTTCTTATTTGCTGCCTTTCCCTCCTAGGCCTGCCTTAATCTCCTTTTGGCCCTAAGGAGGGTTTGCACCAAAGAGTAGGTAGAACCAGATCAGGAAGCTGAGTACAAGCCTGCTTGCATATGGGATCTCCCTCTGGAATTCCATCAGGGGACTCCAGAGCTCTGGGTGGCAGCAGTGGGTTTGCTTTCCTAGAAGCCAGGAGACCCTGCTGCAGTCATGCAATGCTGAGCCTACCTCTGCACTTTTCTGGACATCTCATTCTTTTTTATTAATATTATAAATGCTACATCATGGTCCAGTTACTACACAGGATCACTGTGAAGAATAAAATCAAAATATATGAAAGTGATTAGAACACTTTTAAATCACTTTCTAAATGTATCCCAAGCTATGGGTAACTATATCAAAGTTCTCATCTTGCAGACAGAGCAGCCAGGGAACAGTGCTGAGTTTCTGGGCCACAGAGTGACAGAGTCAGGCCTAAAATCTGGGTCTGTATTTGTATTTCTCTCCCTTCAGACAAGACTCCTGGTAACCCACATACCATTCTCAGACCATACTTGTATCCCAACAAATTACAGAAATTGATTTCCTTGGCAATCCATGCATGGGGTTTCAAAAATCAATTAGGTTTTGAAATATACTGTAAATTTCCACATCTGTTACTTTAGAATATCAATCATATTTGTTAAAGATTTATTTCTAGTCAGAAATTCTTGTTTGATGTGATTGACTGAAAAAGATTAAGGGAGTATCTTATACAGCCACCGAATTGACTGTCCAATTATCAATTGGCAGAATTGATGAAAGAGAAAAGTATTTTTTTTTCTTTTGCACTGCCATCAAAAGAAAAGAAAAAGAGCTCAGGATCAAAGAAGATAATGCATATGCAAGTGCTTTGTGAGCGTCAAACTTGTGGGGATATATATGTAAATCTAAAAGAAGGTTAAATTTGCTATCTTTCCATCTGTGGGGAAAACATAAGTAAATATTAATAAAAAATTTCAGTAGTATGAATTGATAGACTTCCTTGGTGACAAATTGTGGAATTTTAATATGGGTATTTATGTCTCATCAAAGTTGCTGGATTATCATCTATTTGATCAGTCCAAAAATTAAGCAGGTTAACATTTTCATCCTTCCTCTTCATAAAGAAGAATGTAGATAAACAAATGAGCTAAATGTTTCACATAGGATCCAACAAACATGTGCACGCACACACACACACACACTCCCTGATTGCACCATGCCATGCTCTCTTATGGATGGGCCTTCTGTCAGAAACACACTTACTTCATTCTTTTATTCATTGGCTTAGTTTTCTGGTAGATGGTGAAACCTAATTGTACCCCCACAACTCAGCATATACTTCTTTCTTTGAGAAGCCATCCCTGATTACCTCTCCACATTGACCCCTCACCAACCTCCAACCACGCAAGAAAATTAAGAATCCACATTCTGAACCTCTTTCAACATTGCATATCTTATACTGCTGGTAGTTATGTCTTTGTCTCACCTCTAGACTATGAGCCTCATGAGACCGGGGATCATGCTTAGAATGATTATTTTTCCGCTCTGTGTGCTTTTTACTCTGTAAAAGAATCTGCCATGGAAAGAGGCTCCATGGATATTTGATGCATGAATAAAATTGCAGAACTGAATGAGAACATATGTCAAGTACAATGGCCTACAGACCCTCCATGCTGGGTCTCTGTTCTTGTAGGCACAACAGAACACAAATTTCCCAGTGGCCCTGCAGGTCATGGTGCTCCCAAGATGCCTCCCTCCCTAAGCTGCTAGCTTCTCCTGGCCAGAGGGCATGTCTTAATCTTCATGTAGCTGGATCCATGCCAGGCACTTGAGCAGGCTTAGAATGTGAACTACCATGTGGAAATTCCAACCCCAAGGAGAGTCACTTAGCACTTCCCAAGAGAGAGAATATATTTGAATTGACTAACTCATAGCCTGAGTCAGTTTTGGAGCCTGAGAGCTTAAAGATTTTTACTTTATACCCATTAATCCTGATTCTCAAATCACACACTCCCTTCCATGACTTATGGAAATGGGAGACCCTTTCTAATCTAGCCCCCTGAGAAGCCACAGGCCAGATAAGCCTTTAAACCATGTCAGCCAGAAACCTGGGTAAATCCAGAGCTCTGCTGAGCAAATGAAGAGCCATCTCTAGGTCTTTGGTTTCTATGTGGACACTACCTTCTTCTTCCTTCTTCTCTGCTATGGTTTTCTTCTTTGCTCACTGGAGCCTCACTTTGAACTCTCCTGCCCCCTCCAACCTGAGTCCATCCTCAACAGCATCCCTCTCCACGTAGCCTCCTTGCTCCTCATCCTCACCATCCTCATAGAGGGGTGGGCACCTCTCTATGGAGAACTGTCTCCAGGACCAGTGAAGATGTGAGCAGCCCAGGAACAGAGTCTCCTCCACAGCCCAGCTGGCCTCCCCTTTTCTGTGCCTCTTACCTGATGCACAGTCTTTAGGTTGGACTGTGGAAATGACCCCAACTGAGGTTATATTTTCAAAATATGCCTGGTGCTGCTTTTAATATGGCTTCAGGTCTCTGGTATAATATATTCATTAAATATGGACAAAGAGACCTAAAATAAATCTATTCTGTACTACTTACACCTCTTACAACCCACTCTAAGGAAAGTCTGCTAAATAAAAAAGTGTCTTTGCTCAAAGATGTACATTTCAATTTGATTTGTTGGGAAGAAAAACAATATAAGCAATGTAAATCCTTGACATTAGCCCACTTCAATGAATTGTTTGTAATAACAATCATTATGTGCTTTAAAAATCAAAATCCAAAAATGTCTGTTAACTACATTCAAAACTATGTATAAGGGCATTATTTGTTCTTTTTATGGCTGAATAATATTCCATTGTATATACATACCACATCTTTTATATCCATCCCTCTGTTGACTGACATTTAGTTTGCCTCCATGTCCAGGCTATTGTAAAGAGTGCTGCAGTAAACATTGGGGTGCATGTGTCTTTAGAAATTATAGTTTTATCCCAGTATATGCCCAGGAGTGGGACTGTTGGGTCATATAGCAGTTTTATTTTTAGCTTTTTAAGGCACCTCCATATTATTTTACATAGTGGCTATACCAACTTACATTCCCTCCAACAGTGTGGGAGGTCTCCCTTTTCTCCATACCCTCTCCAGTATTGATCATTTGTAGATTTTTTTGATGATGGCCATTCTTGCAAGAATAAGGTGATACCTCCCTGTAGTTTTGATTTACATTTCTCAAATAATTAGTGACTGCAGCCATGAAATTAAAAGAAGCTTGTTCCTTGGAAGAAAAGATATGACAAACCTAGACAGAAGACCCCAGTTTGATTCCTGGGTTGGGAAGATCCGCTGGAGAAGGGAAAATCTACCCACTCCAGTATTCTTGGGTTTCCCTTGTAGCTCAGCTGGTAAAGAATCCACCTGCAATGCAGGAGACCTGGGTTCAACCCCTGGGTTGGGAAGATCCCCTGGACAAGGAAAACCTACCCACTCTAGTATTCTGTCCTGGAGAATTCCATGGACTATATAGTCCATGGGGTCACAAAGAGTAGGACATAACTGAGCCACTTTCACTTTCAGACAGCATTTTAAAAAGCAGACAATGTTGTACCTACAAAATCCATATAGTCAAAGCTATGGTTTTTCCAGTAGCCATGTATGGATGTGACAGTTGGACCATAAAGAAGGCTGGGCACCAAAGAATTGATGCTTTTGAACTGTGGTGTTAGAGAAGACTCTTGAGAGTCCCTTGGACTGCAAGGAGATCAAACCCGTCAATCTTAAAGGAAATCAATCCTGAATATTCATTGGAAAGACTGATGCTGAAGCTGAAACTCCAATACTTTGCCCACCTGATGTGAAGAACTGACTCATCTGAAAAGATGCTGATGCTGGGAAAGATTGAAGGCAGGAGGAGAAGGGGATGACAGAGGATGAGATGGTTAGATGGCATCACCAACTCAATGGACATGAGTTTAAGCAAACTCCAGGAGATGGTGAAGAACAGGGAGGCCTGGTGTTGCAAAAAGTCAGACGCAACTAAGCAACTGAACAGCAACATGAGAGTGGTGCTTCATGACTGTTCAGCCCTGCATAGGCCTCCAGTACTTGGGTGCATCTTTATTCTATCAATCTTCAATCAATGGGTATGTTGGTTCTTGCTAGTCTTAGACGCTACAAAAAGGCTCTAATGACTGTTTATGTATGCAATAGGTGTATTTTTTCATTTCAATGCACCATAATAGATTGTTTCCTCGAAATATTTAACTCATTTCCACGAGGAAGATCAAGGGTACCCATTTCCCCAGAATCTCAAGAACAGACAACGGAAAGGTGTTTTTTGTATTTTCCTAGCTGTTAGTGAGGTTGAGCATCTATTTATATGATTTTTAGTCCTTGCTGTTTTTTCTGTGGGCTCTGTAAATTGTCTATTCATCATAGTTTCCACTTATTCTATAGGAATGTCAGTTGTTCAATTTGTGGGCCACTTGTGTCTATTAAGCAAGGTTTGCCAAATGATACACTGTAGTATTTGCTACACGTGGATTAGAGCCACGCTGAAATGTGTGTCACTTTGTTCCTCAGGCAGCCTGGTGGAGACTGAGGCATCATCCCCAAGACCTCAGTGCTCAGGTTGCACCTAGCCCTATTCATCTATCCCAGGATGCTGAAAGCATATTATTCACTTCCATGTGGGCTGTGATGTGAAATTAGTTGTAAAGTGTATATAACACATGAATCTTTGATATATAGACTAAAATGTGTATTCAGTCATTTAGTATTTACCTGCATTGGTAGGAAAACAATATAAGCTTTTTCTGGCAGTTTATATAATCATTTATATTTATCTCGCCTTGGGTATTCCTGTCTAATTGTTTAGTTGAATATAGTTTCAGGGATTTTTGTTTGTTTGGTTCACTGTTATATTCTTAGTGCCTGAAACAGTGTCTGGCTCATAGTATTAATAGATGCTCAACAAATTTTAGTTAAACTAATAAATTAATTATAATGCAGAATAGTACGTGTGATGAAATGGAGACATAGACACTGTGTGTGTGTGCAAACGAGTCACCAGTCCAGGTTCAATGCACAATACTGGATGCTTGGGGCTGGTGCACTGGGATGACCCAGAGAGATGGTACAGGGAGGGAGGAGGGTTCAGCATGGGGAACACGTGTATACCTGTGGTGGATTCATGTTGATATATGGCAAGCCAATGCAATATTGTAAAGTTAAAAAATAAAAAATTTTTTAAAAAGTAAGGCTTAAGTTAATTGGGGGTGGTGAAATGATGTGGATCTTTCTCAGTCTTTTCAATCTTTCAAGCTTCTGTTTCTCTGTTCAATCTTCTGCATCTTCTGTTTCTCTTCATGTGTCATGTGTCAGCCTGTTTTATGTCTCTCTTTTCTGTGTCAAGGATCAGGGATAAGGCCACAGGCCACAGTGGAGTTTTGAAACTCCAAGCAACATTTCCCAGCAGGTACTTCTTCAAGTTCCTCCACAGTACTGAAGGGGACCCCCCTTGCATCTGTGAGGTTTTTCCAGACCAAACTGCCCAGCACCAGATCCATCAGCTGGGCCCAAATTTCCTATTTCTTCCAGTCTCAGGACCCTGAAGGCTACAGAGAGAATGTGTACAGGTGTGCAAGACACAGACGTACTGGTCTGGGGGTGGTACTGAGCATCAAGAGCAATAATGAAAAGCAATCAGGCAGGAATGAGTCGGGATGGATTCTGTCCATTACTGGTCCATGATATTGTGCTTTCACTTTAATTTCTTTGGACTCTGGGATGTAAAAAGATAATAACAATACCCATCACAGTGTCATGATAATTTAATGCCACAAAGTGTTTGAAGGTTGTAGGTAATCCATAATAGTTGTTATAGATACAGCAGTATCTCCAGAAAAGCTACTTTGTTACTTTTGTATAAGGCATCCTCTGATAAGAGATATTTATAAAGAGCTCCAAAATCACTGCAGATGGTGATTGCAGCCATGAAATTAAAAGATGCTTACTCTTTGGAAGGAAAGTTATGACCAACCTAGATAGCATATTCAAAAGCAGAGACATTACATTGACGGCAAAGGTCCATCTAGTCAAGGCTATGGTTTTTCCAGTGGTCATGTATGGATGTGAGAGTTGGACTGTGAAGAAAGCTGAGCACCGAAGAATTGATGCTTCTGAACTGTGGTGTTGGAAAAGACTCTTGAGAGTCCCTTGGACTGCAAGGAGATCCAACCAGTCCATTCTAAAGGAGATCTGTCCTGGGTGTTCTTTGGAAGGAATGATACTAAAGCTGAAACTCCAGTACTTTGGCCACCTCATGCAAAGAGTTGACTCATTGGAAAAGACTCTGATGCTGGGAGGGATTGGGGGCAGGAGGAGAAGGGGAGGACAGAGGATGAGATGGCTGGATGGCATCACCAACTCGATGGACATGAGTTTGAGTGAACTCAGAAGTTGGTGATAGACAGGGAGGCCTGGCGTGCTGCAATTCATGGGGTCACAGAGAGTCAGACATGACTGAGAGACTGAACTGAACTGAACTGAAAGAGCCTATTGCTCCATTTCCATTCCAGGTGAAGAGCAACTGATCACACTAGATGTGTTACTGCAAATTACTGTTGCATTTCCTCATCATGTTTAGAACACCCTACATCATTTCTACTGCCAGGGTATCTGCAGGATGAGGAAGCTGCAGAAAGGGGCAGTTGAGGCAGCAGATTGCACTGGGACTCAAACACCTAGGACCTTGCCCCAGACTTGAGGCTGTGCCTGCCCCCAGGAAGAAACCAAGTCAGAATCACAGAGGGCTCAGGAGAAGGAATGCTCTGCAGGGAGCAGGAGCGTTGCTGTGTGTGCTCCTCTTCTCCATTAGCCTGTGCTGGGGTTCCTCAGAATCCACAGAACCCCAAGGAGTCCCCAGCCCACCACACTCAGCCTTCTGCCCACCTCTATTTACTTGTAGTTGTTTAGTTGCTATGTCGTGTCTGAATTTTGTGACTCCATGGACTGTGGCCTGCCAGGCTCCTATGTCTTTGGAATTTCCCAGGCAAGAATACTGGAATGAGTTGCCATTTCCTTCTTCAAGGTATCTTCCCAACCCAAGTATTGAATCCACCTCTCCTGCTGCTGCTGCTGCTAAGTTGCTTCAGTCATGTCCCACCCTGTGCAACCCCATAGACAGCAGCCCACCAGGCTCCCCCGTCCCTGGGATTCTCCAGGCAAGAACACTGGAGTGGGTTGCCATTTCCTTCTCCAATGCATGTAAGTGAAAAGTGAAAGTGAAGTCGCTCAGTCGTGTCTGATTCTTAGCAACCCCATGGACTGCAACCCACCAGGCTCCTGCGTCCATGGGATTTTCCAGGCAAGAGTACTGGAGTGGGGTGCCATTGCCTTCTCTGAAGGAAAAAAGAACTAATTTAAAAAGATATATACATCCCTATGCTTATGGAACTTTATTGACAATAGCCAAGATATGGAAGCTACCCAGATGTGCACCAATAGGCAAATGGATAAAGAAAATTTCATATATATATATATATATATTTCATATACACATATACAACGGAATATGACTCAGCCACAAAAGAGAATGAACTCTTAAAACAGCATGGATGAACTGAGAGAGCATTATGCTAAGTGACATATGTCAAACAGAGAAAGAGAAATACCTTATGATGTCACTTATATATAGAATCTACAAAACAAAATAAATGAACACAACAAAACAGAAATTGACTCAAGGATTCCAAGAATAAGCTGGTGGTTGCCAAAGGGGGAGGGGAGTAGGGGCTGAGATCAATAAGTGAAAAACATTGCTTCCTCAAGTTTCAAATTTACAGTTATAAAACAAATGTCATGGGAATGTAATGAAAGCATAGGGAATGGAGTTCCTAATACTATAATAACTTTGCATGGTGGTGAATGGTAACTAGACTTATATTCGTGATCATTCTATAATATATAAAAATATCAAATCACTATGTGACATAACAGAAAAATAATATAATATTGCCAGTATAATATTTCAAATTGAAAGAGTAAGAAGAGTATCTTAAAAAAGAAAGAGTGTAATGAGACTGAACTGAACTGAACTGAACTGAATGAGATAGAAAGTGGTTTGCAGATGAAACTTTGAAAAGATGTGTATTGAAAGGACAGTGTCCACTGAAATTTGACTCTCAAGCGGCCCAGACAAGGTGAGGACTCAAAGAGGAGTAGCCATGTGATTTTACTGAAAGCTCTGCTTTTTCCTTTGTTTAAATAGGCTTCATAATATATTTTAAAGCAGTTTTGAGTTGACAGCAGAATGGAGCAGAGTAGAGAGAGGTCCCACATGGACCCTGCTCTGTTGTTGCTATCTTCCTAACCCCTACTCTCAAAACACAGGTAGTCAGTTAAGTTCAGTTCAGCTCAGTCACTCAGTTGTGTCCAGCTTTTTACAACCCCAAGGACTGCAAATATGCCAGGATTTCCTGTCGATCATCAACTCCCAGAGCTTACTCAAACTCATGTTCATTGACTTGGTGATGCCATCCAACCATCTCTGTCGTCTCCTTTTCCTCCTGCCTTTAATCTTTCCCAGCATCAGGATCTTTTTCCAATGAGTCAGTTCTTCGAATCAGGTGGCCAAAGTATTGGAGTTTCAGCTTCAACATCAGTCCTTCCAATGAATATTCAGGACTGATTTCCTTTAGGAGGGACTGCTTGGATCTCCTTGCAGTCCAAGGAACTCTCAAGGGTCTTCTCCAACACCACAGCTCAAAAGCATCAATTCTTCAGCACTCAGCTTTCTTTATACTCCAAATCTCACACCCATACATGACAACTGGAAAAACCATAGCTTTGACCAGACGGACCTTTGTTGGCAAAGTAATGTCTCTGCTTTTTAATATGCTGTCTAGGTTGGTCATAGCTTTTCTTCCAAGAAGCAAACATCTTTTAATTTCATGGCTGCAGTCACCATCTGCAGTAATTTTGGAGCCCAAAAAAATAAAGTCTGTCACTGTTTCCATTGTTTCCCAACTATGTGCCATGAAGTGACGGGAATGGATACCATGACCTTAGTTTTCTGAATGTTGAGCTTTAAGCCAATTTTTTCACTCTCCTCTTTCACTTTCATCAAGAGGCTCTTTAGTTCTTCTTCACTTTATGCCATAAGGGTGGTGTCATCTGCATATCTGAGGTTATTGGCATTTCTCCCAGCAATCTTGATTCCAGCTTGTGCTTCATCCAGCCCAGCATTTCCCATGATGTACTCTGGATATAAGTTAAATAAGCAAGCTGACAATATACATCCTTGATATACTCCTTTCCCAATTTAGAACCAGTCTGTTGTTACATGTCCAGTTCTAACTGTTGCTTCTTGACCAGAATACAGATTTCTCAGGAGGCAGGTCAGGTGGTCTGGTATTCCCATCTCTTGAAGAATTTTCCACAGTTTGTAATGATCCACACAGTCAAACGCTTTGGCGTAGCCAATAAAGCGAAAGTAGATGTTTTTCTGGAACTCTCTTGCTTTTTCAACAATCCAAGAAATGTTGAAAATTTGATCTCTGGTTCCTCTGTCTCCTCTAAATCCAACTTGAACATCTGGAAGTTCATTGTTCAGTACTATTGAAGCCTGGCTTGGAGAATTTCGAGTATTACTTTGCTAGCGTGTCAGATGAGTGCAGTTGTGTGGTAGTTTGAGCATTCTTTGGCATTGCCTTTCTTTGGGATTGGAATGAAAACTGTTTCCAGTCCTGTGGGCACTGCTGAGTTTTCCAGATTTGTTAGCACATAAATGAAGCACTTTCAGAACATCATCTTTTAGGATTTGAAATAGCTCAACTGGAATTCCATCACTTCCAGTAGACTTGTTCATAGTGATGCTTCCTAAGGCCCACTTGTTCATAGTGATGCTTCCTAAGGCCCATTCCAGAATGTCTGGCTCTAGGTGAGTGATCATGCCATCATGGTTATCTCGGTCATGAAGATCTTTTTTGTATAGTTCTTTTGTGTGTTGTTCCACCTCTTCTTAATATCTTCTGCTTCTGTTAGGTCCATAAAATTTACGTCCTTTATTGTGCTCATCTTTTCATGAAATGTTCCCTTGGTATTTCCAATTTTCTTGAAGAGATCTCTAGTCTTTCCCATTCTATTGCTTTCCTCTATTTCTTTGCATTGATCTCTGAGGAAGACTTTCTTATGTCTCCTTGTTATTCTTTGGAACTCTGCATTCAAATGGGTATATCTTTCCTTTACTCCTTTCACTTCTCTTCTTTTCACAGCTATTTGTAAGGCCTTGTCAGACAACCATTTTGCCTTTTTACATTTCTTTTTCTTGGAGATGGTCTTGATCCCTGTCTCCAGTACAATGTCATGAATCTTGGTCCCTAGTTCTTCAGGCACTCTGTCTATCAGATCTAATCCCTTGAATCTATTTGTCCCTTCCACTGTACAATCATAAGAGATTTGATTTAGGTGATACCCGAATGGTTTAGTGGTTTTACCTACTTTCTTCAATTGAAGTCTGAATTTGGCAATAAGGAGTTCATGATCTGAGCCACAGTCAGCTCCTGGTTTTGTTTTTGTTGACTGTCTAGAGCTTCTCCATTTTCGGCTGCAAAGAATATAATCACTCTGATTTTGGTATTGACCATCTGGTGATGTCCATGTGTAGAGTCATCTCTTGTGTTGTTGGAAGAGGGTGTTTGCTATAACCAGTGTGGTGTGTTCTCTTGGCAAAACTCTATTAGCCTTTGCCCTGCTTCATTTTGTACTCCAGGCCAAATTTGCCTGTTTGGCCTGTACTCCAGGTGTTTCTTGACTTCCTACTTTTTCATTCCCATCCCCTATATTGAAAAGGACATCTTTTGAGGGGTGTTAGTTCTAGAAGGTCTATCAGATCTGTAAATCAGACCTAATCCCTTGAACATATTTGCCACTTCCACTGTATCATCATAAGGGATTTGATTTAGGTAATACCTGAATTGTCTAATGTTTTTCCTTTCTTTCTTTAAGTCTGAAATTCATCCTCAGAGCCTCCCAAGTTCCCAACTGTCTTAGAATCATTCTGTGTGTTGGTTAATACTGATGAATCTACATGGCCACATTGCTATCACCAGAGTTCAGAGTTTGCACTAGGATTCACTCCTAGTAGCGTACGTTCTATGGGTTTTGACAAATGAATCTCCTGTGTGCATCACACTAAACACTGTCATGGAAATTCATTGACACCAAGGAGTCCATCAATACCAAGGAGTTCTAGGACTGGTGTGTTTCATTTTGAAAGACACAGCCTGTGTTCACAGAGTTTCTGAAGAGTAACTGAGAGCATGTCAGCATACTGAGGAACCAAGCCAAGGAAGGAGGTAAAATTGAAGATGCCTTCAAGAAAGACGTTGCCAAGACAAAAGGTTAACTCTACCCTTTTAGGTTGTTGGCTGGTCATGAGAATTAAATGGACATGAGACAGATTCACAGGAGAGAAGCATGCACATTTATTTTCCCTGTTTTACATGACATGGAGAACCATCCTAAGAAATGAAGAAAGACCCAGAGAAGTGGCAAAATCTAAATGTTTTTCTATTGGGTTGAACAAAGAGAGGCAGTTGTGGAAAAGTAACTGCACTATGTGGGGAGGCGAAGAAGGATGAGAATTCTGTTGAAAAAGGTCTGTTCCTCCTCTCATTCTCCACTCTCTGCCCATGACAATAACAATGTCATTCTCCTTCCAGGAGAGGGAAGACATCTTTCATTGGGGGATGGAGAGGGGGCAGTTAGGGGGAGAGGGGACTGAGAGGAGGGGCTACGGGGTGGGGAACAGTGGTAGGGGGATGGATATGCCATCACCTGCTTCCAGGAAGAAAAAAGGGAAGAGTCAGCATGCTCTTTCTTCTTGCACCTACTGTTTTGCTGTTTGGTGGGGGGTGGGGGGGTATTTGTTTTTGCTACTAGGGTTTTTTTGGTTTTGTTTTGTTTTTTAATGTCTGTAGCTCAAAACAATATTCTGGTTTACTTTACATCTAAATCTTACCTGGTGTTTGGTTTCTGACGGGAGGAAAGTCACATTTTTTTGATATGATGGGGCTGGTCATGTGGAGAAGGATAAGATGGGTGTGGGCCCATGCCTGTTCTTTTCTTGTGTGTAGGGAAGATGTTTTCTGTTCTTGCTGGATGGGATCTGCACTCAGGCCTCCCCACTGGTTTCATTGCACATGGACATGGGGTAGCAGCATGAGCAGTCAGCAGACCAGAGGGGTCCTTGGGGAGCTTTGTGAGAGGAGGAAGCCAGATAAAGGGACTCCAGGAAGCAACCTCATTTTCCTGGCAATAGAGGCCAACAGAACTTGGAACCCAGGAAACCAGGCACCACATTCTAGAGAAGATCCCTACCCCAGCTCACTTGGTAGGAGACACTTAAATGGACATGGTCTTCTCTGTCCTGATGTCCCAAAACCCTGGCCTCAGAAACCCTCCCACAGTGACCACCTTTTCTGACACTGCAGATATTTGGTCAGGTCTCATTCCTGATGCCGGAGAAGGCAATGACACCCCATTCCAGTATTCTTGCCTGGAAAATCCCATGGACGGAGAAGCCTGGTGGGCTGCAGTCCATGGAGTCACGAAGAGTCAGACACAACTGAGCAACTTCACTTTCACTTTTCACTTTCATGCATTGGAGAAGGAAATGGCAACCCAATCCAGTGTTCTTGCCTGGAGAATCCCAGGGACGGGGGAGCCTGGTGGGCTGCCGTCTATGGGGTCGCACAGAATTGGACATGACTGAAGTGACTTAGCAGCAGCAGCAGCATTCCTGATGCCTTTGGCCATTTGCCTGGAGGGACCTAAAAGTAACACAGGGAGACCCAGGACAGCCAGTCCAGGCTGAGCCACCACTCTGATCCCACCTGAGTAGCCCCATATCCTCTCCCTATGTGTGTGGAAGGAGCAGGGGTCATGTGGAGTGGGTCTGCTTCCAGCAAGAGTAGGCTGATGAGGGGTCAGAGCATGGAAGGCTGGTCTTAGCCATGAGTCAGTGTTCTGCAGGCCCTGTTTCTTCCCCTTCCTCTGCATAAAAGGAGCCCAAAATCAGACCAGGACAAGATGGGTTTTTTGAGATACTAGCCTACCATTTTCTCAGTCTGCTAACATTTCAGTTGAAGTCATTATTTCTTGCCCCCACAACTTGCCTCCTGATTTATTGGCCTGTCTTGTAGCTGACAGAGGCAGCCTGTGCTCAGTAACAGTCAAAGTTGGTTGGGTGGGATGTGGAGAGTCATCCTACATCCCAAGGTTTATCCCAAGCCCTCTATGTATGTCTCCTTCCCCCAAGGAGGATATCTGAGCAGGCACAGGTCTGTGCCGTCTGAGAGCAGAAGGTAGGGTAGGAAGAATAGGCAGCAATAATGGCCAGGCAGCGCTTTGATATCTCTGGGCCGGGCTGGCTGCTGGTCACTGTCATTGAAAAGCAGATCGGCAAGGAGCTCATTGATGAGAACACAAAACCCATCTTCCTGAGTGAAGGATGGAGACACCACACTGCCAATGAGGGCCAGCACAGGCTGGTGAGTGTGGCCAAGGAAAGCGACCTCAGAATCAGGATCCAGAGATGAACAGGAAAATCTTCCTGCCAGACACCTCCCAGAGAACTCCCCAGGGTCCCATCCAGGGTTTATGTGCAGCTCAGCACACCTGGTTATGACTTAGAGGCCCTGTGTCAACTTTCTCCTGAATTAGCTGGAGAACCTCAACCTACTAGAAAGAATTTAGCACTTTCAATTGGTTATATTTTTAAGTTTGAGATTTTCAAATATTATGAAGCTGAGAAATAAATTAGATGCTGAAGTTGATGTAAACCTTATTTTAAAAAAGGTTTAATTTTTTAAATGTTTGTGATTGTCAAGATACCTTAATTGTTCTCACTGATTAACTTTACTAGTAAAGGTTATAATACAGATTTATAAAATGAGTACATACTATGGTTACTTTTATCTGGTTTTTTACATATTGATGGTCTGGAACAGATTTAGCACATTTAAACAAATTGTGCTTTACTTTGCAGAATTGAGTGAAATCTAAGCCTTGTCACTTTCTGAGTTGGGGGATACCAGAAAAAGAAATACACTTGGACACTTTGGACAGCTTTTTCACTTCTGCAAGCATCACTGTAAAAGTGAAACAGTAAATCAGCTTCAAAATTAGTCCTTCCAATGAACACTCAGGAGTGATCTCATTTAGGATGGACTGGTTGGATCTCCTTACAGTCCAAGGGTCTTTCAAGAGTCTTCTCCAACACCACACTTCAAAAGTATCAGTTCTTCAACACTCAGCTTCCTTTATAGTCCAACTCTCACATCCATACATGACCACTGGAAAGACCATAACCTTGACTAGAGGGACTTTTGTTGGCAAAGTAATGTCTTTGCTTTTTAATATGCTCTCTGGGTTGGACATAAGTTTCCTTTCAAGGAGTAAGCATGTTTTAATTTCATGGCTGCAGTCACCATCTGCAGTGATCTTGGAGCCGAAAAAATTAAAGTCTGACACTGTTTCCACTGTTTCCTCATCTACTTGCCATGAAGTGATGGGACCTGATGCCATGATCCTAGTTTTCTGAATGTTGAGCTTTAAGCCAACATTTTCACTCTCCTTTTTCACTTTTATCAAGAGGCTCTTTTGTTCTTCTTCACTTTCTGCATGTCTGGGTGGTGTCATCTGCATGTCTGAGGTTATTGATATTTCTTCCGCCAATCTTGATTCCAGCTTGTGCTTAATCCAGTCCAGCGTTTCTCATGATGTACTCTGCATAGAAGTTAAATAAGCAAGATAACAATATACAGCCTTGACATACTCCTTTCCCCAACTGGAACCAGTCTGTTGTTCCATGTCCAGTTCTAACTGTTGCTTTCTGATCTGCATACATTTAAGCTGTAACTCCAATACCTTGGCCACCTCATTCAAAGAGCTGACTCATTTGAAAAGACCCTGATGCTGGGAACGATTGAAAGTGGGAGGAGAAAGGGACGACAGCGGATGAGATGGTTAGATGGCATCACTGATTCAATAGACATGAGTTTGGGTAAACTCCAGGAGTTGGTGATGGACAGGGAAGCCTGGCGTGCCACAGTCCATGGAGTCGCAAAGAGTTGGACATGACTGAGCGACTGAACTGAACTGAAGGCTTTCTTGTGTGGTGCTGTGAGCCTTGCCTGAAAAGACTAAGAGAGACCTGGGCTCCCAGGGCAGCTCAGCCACATACTCTCTGCCTGATCCTGGACCCCTGAGCTCACCCATGGAGTCTCACTCCTACTGGATCCACAACTGCACCACAGCCTCTCAGCATCGCATGATAAAAGGACACAGGACCCAGAACATGTGGTCCACGGCCTTATTCTTAGTGAAAGTGTTAGTTGCTCAGTTGTGTCTGACTCTTTGCAACCCCACATTCTGTAGCCCATCAGGCTCCACTGTCCATGGGATTCTCCAGGCAAGAACACTGCAGTGGGTTGCCATTCCCTTCTCCAGGGGATCTTCTACACCCAGGGATGGAACCCAGGTCTCCTGCATTGCAAGCAGATTCTTTACCATCTGAGCTACCAGGGAAGTTCTGATATTCTTAGTCAGTACATAATAAATGATGCTCTGTGTTACCCTGTATGAGGAAATCTGCTTTCCTTTATTTCCTGCTCAATGTGTCCCCATGAAAAGACAATCCAGATCTCAGTTATCCCTGTAGTGTGAACACACCTTGCCTCCATGAGCATCTGAAATCACAATGTGCAGATTCCATCTCTTCCATCCAGGTGCAAAATGGAGCCAGAAACATCAGGTTTCAGTTTGTCCATCTACCTCTTGGCACATCTTATGCAACAAGATCAGAGGGACAGAATATTATCGCTATGATGATTATTATTCACCCTCAAGCAATAATGATTAATGAAACACAAACAAACCTCACTGATCAAATAGCAATACACAGAGCACCAAAAGCGTACCTTCAACTTTGTTCAGCAGAAAACTTTTTCTGATCCTTACTGAGAAATTACAGCCTTTCCAAGACATATTTGACAACCACAAAAAAATAGAACTCCATATTTTAAAAACCAGATGAACAATATGTAATTTAAGGCACACTTCTGTCAAGAAAGTCTTCCAACTCACTCATTATATAATCCACTTTTGGGTCCCAGCCCCTTGATATATATGAGTGATATATATGAGTGACAGATTAAAAGGAGTTGGGAATTCACACACTTGCTTTATTTCCAAATAGAATAAAAAATTTACATGACCCCACTGAATAAAAAGGCCTTTATTATTTTTTGAATCTCTTTAGTCCAAGGGAGTTTTGCTGGCTTCTCTCAATAAACTTTTTAAAAATATATAAGGTCCTCAAGATCTTTAACCAATCTCACTCTTATACAAAGGTGCTCATGAAAGCTTTCTGCTTTCTATTTCCTGTTCCCTGGCCACACCAGAATTACCACTTTGTGTTGTAAGCAACCACAATTTGTTACATCTTGTGCAGGCATGTGGAAGGCAGGTCACTGGCGTTGCTGGTTGGCTTACCTGGGTGAAGGGTTGTCAGGGGGAGACAGGAGACACGGCTAGGTCTCTGGCATACAGGTGCGCCTGGGAGGTCAACCTGAATTCACCAAGCAAGCAACAGCAAATACCCACCATAGGGTCAGTGACCAAAGCAGGAAGGAACAGTTAGCACAAAGAGAAGTGTGCAAGAGCTCCAAGGAACTGCAAGCTCCCTCCCACCACCAGGAGCTCACAGTAAGCTCTTCCCACACAAAGAATCCCCCTCTCCAGGTAGAAAAAGGGCAGAGTGAATATTGGAGGTCTTAGCATTGACCTAAAGGGATACATTTAAACCAAAGGACACTCACCAAAAGAAATTTGGGTAACTTTTAAAGTGGCAAATTTAAGATTTCTTACCAGCAGGACAGGTTTAGAGCTCAAGGAGGAAAATTAGCTAGATTGTGGGTCAAGAAGGGACATTTGTATTGTCCATCTAGGCAGTGGCGTGTGTGAACATACAACCTCATTAAATTCACTTAGTATATATGTTAGTTAGTTAGTTCAGTCTCTCAGTATGTCCGACTCTTTGCAACCCCATTGACTGCAGCACACCAGGCTTCCCTGTCCATCACCAACTCCCGGAGCCTACTCAAACTAACGTTCATCCTGTCAGTGATGCCATCCAACCATCTCATCCTCTGTCGTACCCTTCTCCTCCTGCCTTCAATCTTTCCCAGCATCAGTGTCTTTTTAAATGAGTCAGTTCTTCACATCAGGTGGCCAAAGTATTGGAGTTTCAGCTTCAGCATCAGTCCTTCCAATGAATATTCAGGACTGATTTCCTTTAGGATGGTCTGCTTGGATTGCCTTGCAGTCCAATGGACTCTAAAGAGTCTTCTCCAAAACCACAGTTCAAAAGCATCAATTTTTCAGCACTCAGCTTCTCTTATAATCCAACCCTCATATCTATAAAAGACTACTAGAAAAACCATAGCTTTGACTAGATGGACCTTTGTTGGTAAAGTAACGTCTCTGCTTTTTAATATGCTGTCTAGTTTGGTCATAGCTTTTCTTCCAAGGAGCAAACGTCTTTTAATTTCATGTATGCAGTCATCATCTGCAGTGATTTTGGAGCGCCCCCAAAAAAGGTCTCTCACTGTTTCCATTGTTTCCCCATCTTTTTGCCATGAAGTGATGGGACTGGATGCCATAAGCTTAGTTTTCTGAATATTGAGCTTTAAGGCAACTTTTAAATTCTCCTCTTTCACTTTCATCAAGAGGCTCTTTAGTTCTTTGCTTTTTGCCATCAGTGTGGCATCATATGCGTATCTCAGTTTATTGATATTTCTCCTGCCAATCTTGATTCCAATTTGTGCTTCATCCAGTCCAGCATTTCTCATGATGTACTCTGCACATAATTTAAATAAGCAGGGTGACAATATACAGATTTGTCATACTCCTTTCACGATTTGGAACCAGTCTGTTGTTCCATGTCCAGTTCTAACTGTTCCTTACTGACCTGCATACAGATTTCTCAAGAGGCAGGTCAGGTGATCTGGTATTCCCATCTCTTGAAGAATTTCCCAGTTTGTAATAATCCACAAACATTTCAGCATCCATAAATGATCCACAAACGCTTTGGCATAGTCAATAAAGCAAAAATAAATTTTTTCTGGAACTCTCTTGCTTTTTTGATGATCCAACAGATGTTGGCAATTTGATCTCTGGTTCCTCTGCCTTTTCTAAATCCAGCTTGAACATCTGGAAGTTCATAGTTCACATACTGCTGAAGCCTGGCTTGGAGAATTTTGAGTATTACTTTGCTAGCGTGTCAGATGAGTGCAGTTGTGTGGTAGTTTGAGCATTCTTTGGCATTGCCTTTCTTTGGGATTGGAATGAAAACTGACCTTTTCCAGTCCTGTGGCCACTGCTGAGTTTTCTAAATTTGCTGGCATATTAAATGAAGCACTTTCACAGCATCATCTTTTAAGATTTGAAATAGCTCAACTGAAATTCCATCACCTCCACTAGCTTTGATTGTTGTGATGCTTCCTAAGACCCACTTTACTTCACATTCCAGGATGTCTGACTCTAGGTGAGCGATCACACCATCATGGTTATCTGGATCACGAAGATCTTTTTTGTATAGTTCTTCTGTGTATTGTTCCACCTCCTCTTAATATCTTCTGCTTGTTAGGTCCATACCATTTCTGTCCTTTATTGTCCCCATCTTTGCATGAAATATCCCGTTGGTACCTCTAATTTTCTTGATGAGATCTCTAGTCTTTCCCATTCTACTGCTTTCTTCTATTTCTTTGCATTGATTGCTGAGAAAGGCTTTCTTATCTCTCCTTGCTATTCTTTGGAACTCTACATTCAAATGGGTATATCTTTCCTTTTCTTCTTTGCCTTTAGCTTCTCTTCTTTACACAGCTATTTGTAAGGGCTGCTCAGGCAACCATTTTAACTTTTTGTATTTTTTTTTCTTGGGGATGGTCTTGATCACTGCCTCATGTACAAAGTCATGAACCTCCATCCACAGTTCTTCAGGCACTCTGTCTATCAGATCAAATCCCTTGAATCTATTTGTCACTCCTACTGCACTATCATAAGGGATTTGATTTAGGTCATACCTGAATGGTCCCATGGTTTTCCCTACTTTCTTCAATTTAAATCTGAATTTGGCAGTAAGAGTTCATGATCTGAGCCACAGTCAGCTCCTGGTCTTGTTTTTGCTGACTGTATAGAGCTTCTCCATCGTTGGCTGCAAAAAATACAATCAGTCTGATTTCCGTATTGACCATATGCTGAAGTCCATGTGTAGAGTCTTACCTTATGTTGTTGAAAGAAGGTGTTTGCTATGACCAGTGCATTCTCTTGGCAAAACTCTATTAGCCTTTGACTTTCTTCGTTTTGTATTCCAAGGCCATATTTGCCTGTTAGTCCAGGTGTCCCTTTACTTCCTACTTTTACATTCCAGTCCCCTGTAATGAAGAGGACATCTTTTGGGGTGTTAGTTCTAGAAGGTCTTGTATGTTTTCATAGAACTGTTCAGCTTCAGCTTCTTCAGCGTTACTGTTCAGGGCATAGACTTGGATTACTGTGATATTTAATGGTTTGCCTTTGTATCCATTTACATGTATATGTGAATGTATCTTTTCTGCATAGTAAATCATCGGTAACAGTGAACTAAAAGACCTCCATTTCTACATTTTTGAACCAGCCACTTACACCAGAGACTCTGCACTGCCTTTAAGGAGATGTGACTCCCCATTTTTATGGATGCAGGGACTGAGACTGGAGAATTGAAATGATACATACAAGGTCATACACCTGTTAAGTGACAAATTCGAAGACCCAACCCAAATCTGTCTGATCCCAAAGCATGTCTGTCCTCTTTTCTTGTGCTGTGCAGAATTTAAATGCAAAGCCACATAGTGGGAAGGAAATGGGACAATGACAATGACAGAAAGAGAGAGAGTTGTACTCAAAGATAAACAAAACCAGGGTACCATGGATGGAACTGGGGATGAAATTAGTGACAGGAGGAGGAAGGACCTGATAGTCCCAGCATAACAAAGCATGAAGCATGAAGGCACACGTTGGCAAGTTGCAGGGAATGAGGATACTCAGAAGTTGAACCCATGGGCAATGGGGAGTGTAGGAGGCCCAACCCCTTCAGGTTAGGAAAATTGCCAGCTGCTCCCACAACACAATTCCCCTGCCTTGAACCTATGAAATATGTACTCCCCTAAGCATAGGGGTCTCTGGCTATGAAAAATGACCACTGAGGGTTTCAGTCCAGCCTCCCCTCCCCACTTAGGCAAACACCTATACATGCCAAGCTTGCAGGGCTGGCCCATCTCCCATGCTAACCAAAAGGTACCCATGAATAAAAAGGAAGAAAGTGGAGTCCAATAACTAATGTGTACCTGGTTGGAAAAGTATATTTTTTGTGTTATCTTATTTTAAAAATAATTTAAGTATAGTTGGTTTATAATACAATGTTCATTTGTGCTCTACAGCAAAATGTTCTATTATACATATATGAGTGTGTTCTAACTAACGTCAGTCATTGTCCAACTCTTTGCAACCCTATGGACTGTAGCCCACCAGACTCCTCTGTCCATGGGATTCTCCAGGCAAGAATACTGGAGTGGGTTGCCATTCCCTTCTCCAGGGGATCTTCCCAACTCAAGGATCAAACCCACTACTTCTGTGGCTCCTGCCTTCTAGGTAGGTCCTTTACAAGTGAGCCACTGGGGAAGCTATATATACATTCTTTTTTGATATATTCATAAGGTATAACAGGGGCTTCTCAGGTGGCACTAATGGTAAAGAACCTGCCTGTCAATTCAGGAGATGTAAAAAACACAAGTTTGATCCCTGGATCAGGAAGACTCCTTGGAGGAGGGCAGAGCAACCCACTCCAGTATTCTTGCCTGGGAAATCCCATGGACAGAGAAGCATGGCAGGTTACAGTCCACGCAGTCAGACATGAGTTGGACAAAGAGTCGGACAGGACTGAGTGACTGAGCACGCATGTAGTATTTCATTGTTTATACGTATACATCTCTCATCTGTTTTTCTGCCAATTGACATTAAGGTTGTTTCCACGTCTTGGTGGAAAAGCACATTTTGAATGAATTATCTGAGATTGTGTGGTAAGGTCAGGGTCATTTACCCAGTCTCAAATCCCTGCTCCACTTTCCCTTGTTAGGTGGCTTTGAAGGAAGTCTCCCTTCTCCAGCTCTCAATCCTCACTCTAAAATGGGAAAAGGCACATCTGCTCCACAGTGCCTTTTATATAGGGCTGTTTTCAAGTAAGCTAAATCCTGTAAGACATCAGTGCATGTTAGCTATTGTTAGTTAAGTTACTCCTTCCAATAAAACTTGACATTCTCAGGAGATGACAATGATTCCTTCATAAGCAAAAATGGACTTCCGGTGACAGAAGACACAATGTTCTGGGAGACCAGGGCTCTGACACCAGGCAGACTAGAGCTCCCCCAAGCATTACTTATCTTGAGAACCCTGAGGCCCTTGGCAAGTACCCAGCTTCCCTTACTACTCATTTATAAATGAGTGGTCATAACAGACCTCTGGATTCACAGCCCAGCGTCAGCTTTTTCTTTAGCCTCGAGATGCCTCTGTTTCTCCTCTAGAAAATGGAAGGGGAACAATACCTATCTCACTTTCAGGGCAGAAAGCTTCAGAGGTGACAATGTACAATTTGCATTCCCTACCACAGCTTCCATAAAGGTGGGATCTTCTAGCAAAATAATGACTACAACCAGAAAGACATCAGTAAGCAAAAACCCCTGCTGTTATATTTTGGATCTGCAACACAAGCAAGAAACAGACCTTAGTTATAGACAGTAATGAAATTTCAACTTTTGTCTTGATATTGCAGAATCTAGGCTATCCTGATTGATTTGGCTTACTAAGTGTGGGGGTGATATTTAAAGCCATGGGCTTTGATTAGATTACCCAGGACATAAGTAGAAAGAGAAGAAAAATAAAGAAAATGGAAGGAAAAGAAGAGGGTAAAAGAGAAGGAAGAAAAGAGTAAGGATGGTGAGATGGGAAAGAGAAAATACAAAGGGAGAGGGTCAGAGAAGTGCTCTGGGAACATCTCAACATTAAGTTCAAAAGAGAAGAAGCTCAAAAAAAAAGAGTGAGCAAACATATATGTTTGTGTGTGTATATATATATATATATAGTGTCAAGGATGGTGTCATGGAAGGCAAAAGAAGAAAGAGTTCAGAGGAGGAGGACTGACTGCGGGATTCTGTTGGAAGTTAGATAAATTGAATGGGAAAAAAAAGTATTCTTTAAGCTTATGAAATGGAATATGAGATCATTCTTATTCTTGGCAGGTAAGTCTCCACTGAAGTATGGACACAGAAGTCCCACTGGCATAACCTGAAAGAAAATCTGGTAGATGATGAAGGGCAGGGCACTCCCCAGGTGATTGTCATATGTGGCCAGGATGCAGAGCCACCAGCTTAGATGGAGACTTCTCTGATGAACTCTTCATGTCTGCCTTCATCTTTGATGCATTTTCTTGGGTTTCCAGGCTTCTAGTCTGGTTTTCTGGTCCCTGCTTGCCCTCCTGGGTTGTAACCCTCACCTATCTCATCTTCCTAGGTTTACAGATCAAGCTTCTTTCCTCTGCCATCATCACATTGTTCCTTTTAACTTGAAACTCTTCCCTTCCAGCCCCAGTTGGTCTTGATGCATCCTGGTCAAATCAGAACCAGGGCCATCCAAGGCTCAAAGGCAAGCTGGTGGGTCCATGGTGATCACCAGGGCCTTCATAGACCATTTCTACTTTCACTTTTTAGCTCCTAGAAACCAAAATCAATCAAATAACATTTGTAAATCAGAATTCATTTCTTTAAAATAAGTATGGCAAGGGCATGTAAATATTAGATTAGAATAATAACTCACTTTTTCTAATAATGTTTCTTTCTTACAAAGGTTTTCAAAAGCCAAATGCTATAATCAATAGAGCTCTCAAAGTGGGTTTTCCTGGGACCATATTTGTACATAAATCCTCCACTATTGTTAGAATGTGGACACTGTTGGCTCCAAAGTCACCACGATTTTAACTTCTGAGAATTGCCACCCATTACTACTCTTACTTTTAGGTTCTACCGTGTCTCTTCTGGGTTTGATTTTTTAGCTAGCAGGGATCTGAGGAGTACCCCACAGTAAGAATACTCAGTCTCTCCTATGACCATGCCCATCATCAATTCGGGCCAAGGTTTCAGCTTTCTGGACTATTTTCTTCTGACTTTTGGACTTCTTCAAACTCCTTTTAGTTCTCCTGCCCCTGAGAGGGCTAAGACTTCAAAACACACTTTTTAATGAGAAGCCCTGGTACAGTTCTCTTGATAACAGGAGCAAAATGTGAAGTCAAACCTTCCACTGAAGCCAGTGGGCCCTGAATCTGATTACACTGTATAGACCGCACCATGACATCCATATTGCTCCCAATAGTCACTTTGGGCCCAGAAAGGGAGATTCTTCTCCTAGTCAGTAGAGAAAGAACAATAGAAGGTAGGGAGAAAACACACTGCACTCAGAGTGAAGAGAACTATTTGACAATAGTACCCACAAATTTTAAAAAACCCTCTTCTAAGAGATGCAATTTGTGTTAAACACTTTCCAAGTGTACTGGCTGGTGTAAAACATATATATGTACACATAAACACACACACACATATATATATAAATAAATTATGAGATGAATATTGAGCAATTACAGACACAATCTAAGAAAATTTGCTACTGATTATTCCATGAAGACAGATCAGGGAACAAAACAGAGCAGGAACATCAGAAGACATCAGACCCACATAGAATACAGGATGGGCTTTCAACTTTGAAAGAGTTGGATTCAATTCTCAATCCCTAGACTACTTGATTATTGCAGTAGATTCCAGTCCAGAATGGTCCATGATGACATGTGTTTTTTACTGTTTTGCTCTGTTTTAAAAGTAATCCTTAAATACCCAGAAACCAAGATACTTTGCCCCTGGTCCTGGCTCTAGATAAAAGATCTTCATTCTTAATATATGTATTACATTGTTTCCTTCCACTGACATCTGACAGGTGCCAGAAACTCCTATTCTCAGCTTGGGACACTGAATAATGTTCACCACTTGCTTCTGGTAACTTTGGGATCAAAGGGTCTCTAGGCTTTGTCATTCTACTTTCTGTAGAAGTGTTAGTGTGGAGGGTGTGGGAAAGGAAGGAGTGCAGTCTGGATGGAATAATTTGCTATCCTCACTGCCTTCCATGTCTGCTCTGTAATCCACACTCCTTGTGAAGAGACTGGAATATTTGGGGCTAGAATATTTGACTTTAGGAGCTCCCCTCAAACACATATGCTGGGAGTCTTTGGTTTTGATTTTAACCTGACTCCTTCTGAATGAGAATGTGCAGAGGAATGCAGCAGCATCATTCAACCCCAACTCTCCTCTAGCTTTAGCAATGGGTGGTTCTTTGGCCATTAGACCCTCTCACATCTGTTTAGGATTGGTAAGCACTTAGTGTCACTACTGTTGCCTCACCCCACTGCTTCCAAGAAAGTTAGTTCCCTTACATGGACTACAGAAAATCTACTTCATTAGTGTTTTTGTCTCTAGTCTTCTCCTTTCTATTCATTCTCCATTCAGCAGCCAGAATGATGAACAGACAACTTGGATAGGATCCTCTCAATCATCTGTTTAAAACTTTCCAAATTTCCACATTGAGGTTCTCAGGTGGCTCAGGAGATGCGAGTTTGATCCCTGGGTCAAGAAGATCGGCTGGAGGAGGAAATGGCAACCCACTCCAGTATTCTTGCCTGGGAAAGCCTATGGACAGAAGAGCCTGATGTGCTGTAGTTCACAAGGTCACAGAGAGTCAGACATGACTGAGTGACTAAGCATGCACGTGCTTGTGTCTAAGGAAGACCACTTTTGCCACTTTTGCTCATTATAGTATTAAAAGTTTTAGACACAGCAAATAAGCAACAGAAAGAAATTTAAAGGCATCCAAATTGGAAAGGAAAGAGTCAAACTATCAGTTTTAAAGACCTCATGATCTTATATGTAGAAAATTCTACAGATTACACACACACACTGTTAGAACTCATGAAAGAATTCAGCAAAGTTCCTGAATACAAAATGAACAGACTTGTTTTCTATATACTAACAATAAATAATCCAAAAGAGATATTAAGAAAAACTTCCACTTAAAAAAGCATCAAAAAGAATAAAATATGTAGCAATAAACTTAAGGAGGCAAGAAATTTGTACAGTGAAAACTATAAATCACTGCCAGAAAAAAAAATTGAATAAGGCATTAGCAAATGAAAAGATATCCTATGTTTATGGATTAGAAGACTTAATATTGTTAAAATGTCAGTACTACCCAAACCTATCTACAAATTCAATGCAATCCTACAAAATCCCATTTTTTGCAGAAATAGAAAATTTCATCTTAAAATTCATATAGAATTTCAAGATCTGAAATAGTCAAAACAATCTCAAAAAAAGAATAATGTAAGATCTCAGATTTGCTGACTTCAAAACTTATTACAAACCTACAGTAATCAATGGAATAGAACAGAGAGCCTAGAAATAAACCCTCACATACATAGTCAAATATATTTTGACAAGGGTGCTGAGATCATCCTATGGGAAAAAGGACAATTCAATGAGGAAAGAGACCAGTCAATGGGGAAAGGACAGTCTTTTCAACAAATGATGTTGGAAAAACTGGTTATCCACATGAAAAAGAATGAAATTGAATGCTTATCTTAGCACAATATACAAAACTTAACTCAAAATGGATCCAATATCTACAGTAACACCTAAAATGATAAAACTCTTAGAAGAAAATGGGAAAAGCCTCATGACATTGACTTTGTCAATGATCGATTGGATATGACACCAAAAGCACAGGCAACCAAACAAAAAATAGACACATTTTATTCAAATGTTAAGCTGCCATACAGCAAAGAATACTACCAGCAGAGTGAAAAGACAACCCACAGAATGAGAGAAAATATTTGAAAATCATATATGTGATTAAGGATTAATATCCAGAATAAATAAAGGACTCCTACAACTTAACATCACAAAAGCAACCAATCTGATTTCAAAATTATCAAAAAACGTGAACAGACATTTCTTGAGAGGAGATATACAAATGGTTAATGAATGCATGAAAATATGTTTAACATCACTGGTCATTAGAGAAATGCAAATCAAAACCAAAGTGCGATATACTACGTTCTACATATTAGGATGGCTGCTATACAAAAATTTAAATTAAGATTTTTTAAAAAAGAGAAAATGACAAATTTTGGCAAGGATGTGAAAAGCCTAGAACTTAGCTGATGAGAATGTAAGTTGATGTGGCTACTGTCAAAAATGGTATTCCTTAAAAAATTAGAATTACCATCAGTTCAGTTCAGTTCAGTTCAGTTTAGTTGCTCAGTCATGTCCGACTCTTTACAACCCCATAAATCACAGCACGCCAGGCCTCCCTGTCCATCACCAACTCCCGGAGTTCACTCAGACTCACGTCCATCAAGTCAGTGATGCCATCCAGCCATCTCATTCTCTGTCGTCCCCTTCTCCTCCTGCCCCCAATCCCTCCCAGCATCAGGGTCTTTTCCAATGAGTCAACTCTTCGCATGAGGTGGCCAAAGTATTGGAGTTTCATCCTCAGCATCAGTCCTTCCAATGAACACCCAGGACTAGTCTCCTTTAGGATGGACTGGTTGGATCTCCTTGCAGTCCAAGGGACTCTCAAGAGTCTTCTCCAACACCACAGTGCAAAAGCATCAATTCTTCAGTGCTCATTTCTTCACAGTCCAACTCTCACATCCATACATGACCACTGGAAAAACCATAGCCTTGACTAGACGGACTTTTGCTGGCAAAGTAATGTCTCTGCTTTTCAATATGCTATCTAGGTTGGTCATAACTTTTCTTCCAAGGAGTAAGCGTCTTTTAATTTCATGGCTGCAGTCACCATG
>NW_011495032.1:12954174-12954729 GCF_000754665.1 Bison bison bison
CTGGGAGTTCACAGTTCACATATTGCTGAAGCCTGGCTTGGAGAATTTTGAGCATTACTTTACTAGCATGTGAGATGAGTGCAATTGTGCAGTAGTTTGAGCATTCTTTGGCATTGCCTTTCTTTGGGATTGGAATGAAAACTGACCTTTTCCAGTCCTGTGGCCACTGCTGAGTTTTCCAAATTTGCTGGCAATTTGCTGGAAGAAGCACATTTTCACAGAATCATCTTTCAGGATCTGAAATAGCTCAACTGGAATTCCATCACCTCCACTAGCTTTGTTTGTAGTGATGATTTCTAAGGCCCACTTGACTTCATATTCCAGGATGTCTGGCTCTAGGTGAGTGATCACACCATTGTGATTATCTGGATCGTGAAGATCTTTTTTGTACAGTTCTTCTGTGTATTCTTGCCCCCTCTTCTTAATATCTTCTGCTTCTGTTAGGTCCATACCATTTCTGTCCTTTATCGAGCCCATCTTTGCATGAAATGTTCCCTTGGTATCTCTAATTTTCTTGAAGAGATCTCTAGTCTTTCCCATTCTGTTGTTTTCCTC
>NW_011495032.1:12954829-12955428 GCF_000754665.1 Bison bison bison
CACTGTCTGCCATAAGGGTGGTATCATCTGCATATCTGAGGTTATTGATATTTCTCCCGGCAATCCTGATTCCAGCTTGTGCTTCTTCCAGCCAGTGTTTCTCATGATATACTCTGCATATAAGTTAAATAAGCCGGGTGAGAATATACAGCCTTGACATACTCCTTTTCCTATTTGGAACCAGTCTGTTGTTCCATGTCCAGTTCTAACTCTTGCTTCCTGACCTGCATATAGGTTTCTCAAGAGGCAGGTCAGGTGGTCTGGTATTCCCATCTTTTTCAGAATTTTCCACAGTTTATTGTGATCCACACAGTCAAAGGCTTTGGTACAGTCAATAAAGCAAAAGTAGATGTTTTTCTGGAACTCCCTTGCTTTTTCCATGATCCAGCAGATGTTGGCAATTTGATCTCTGGTTCCTCTGCCTTTTCTAAAACCAGCTTCAACATCTGGGAGTTCACAGTTCACATATTGCTGAAGCCTGGCTTGGAGAATTTTGAGCATTACTTTACTAGCATGTGAGATGAGTGCAATTGTGCAGTAGTTTGAGCATTCTTCGGCATTGCCTTTCTTTGGGATTGGAATGAAAACTGACCTTTTCC
>NW_011495032.1:12956006-12956245 GCF_000754665.1 Bison bison bison
ATATTGCTCTTTACAGCATCAGACCTTGCTTCTATCACCAGTCACATCCACAGCTGGGTATTCTTTTTGCTTTGGCTCCGTCCCTTCATTCTTTCCAGAATTATATCTCCACTGATCTCCAGTAGCATATTGGGTACCTACCGACCTGGGGAGTTCCTCTATCAGTATCCTATCATTTTGCCTTTTCATACTCTTCATGGGGTTCTCAAGGCAAGAATACTGAAGTGGTTTGCCATTCC
>NW_011495032.1:12956345-12957301 GCF_000754665.1 Bison bison bison
TTCATCAGGCACTCTATCTATCAGATCTAGTCCCTTAAATCTATTTCTCACTTCTACTGCATAATCATAAGGGATTTGATTTAGGTCATACCTGAATCGTCTAGGTGTTTTCCCTACTTTCTTCAATTTCAGTCTGAATTTGGCAATAAGGAGTTCATGATCTGAGCCACAGTCAGCTCCTGGTCTTGTTTTTGCTGACTGTATAGAGCTTCTCCATCTTTGACTGCAACAAATATAATCAATCTGATTTCGGTGTTGACCATCTGGTGATGTCCATGTGTAGAGTCTTCTCTTCTGTTGTTGGAAGAGAGTGTTTGCTATGACCAGTGCATTTTTTTGGCAAAACTCTATTAGTCTTTGCCCTGCTTCATTCCGTACTCCAAGGCCAAATTTGCCTGTTACTCCAGATGTTTCTTGACTTCCTACTTTTGCATTCCAGTCCCCTATAATGAGAAGGACATCTTTTTTGGGGTGTTAGTTCTAAAAGGTCTTGTAGGTCTTCATAGGACTGTTCAACTTCATCTTCTTCAGCATTACTGGTTTGGGCATAAACTTGGATTACTGTGATATTGAATGGTTTGCCTTGGAAACGAACAGAGATCATTCTGTCGTTTTTGAGATTGCATCCAAGTACTGCATTTAAGACTGTTTTGTTGACCATGATGGCTACTCCATTTCTTCTAAGGGATTCCTGCCCACAGTAGTAGACATAATGGATATCTGAGTTAAATTCACCCATTCCAGTCCATTTTAGTTCGCTGATTCCTAGAATGTTGACATTCACTCTTGCCATCTCTTGTTTGACCACTTCCAATTTGCCTTGATTCATGGACCTGACATTCCAGGTTCCTATGCAATATTGCTCTTTACAGCATCAGACCTTGCTTCTATCACCAGTCACATCCACAGCTGGGTATTCTTTTTGCTTTGGCTCCGTCCCTTCATTCTTTCCAGAA
>NW_011495032.1:12958649-12991062 GCF_000754665.1 Bison bison bison
GGGCTGAAAATGAAATCAAATGTGCATCAGTGAGCTGTGAAACATTTAAGCAGCCTAAGTGATGTTGCTCAGTCATGTCCGACTCTTTGTGACCCCATGGACTGTAGCCTACCAGGCTTCTCCATCCATGGGATTTTCCAGGCAAGAGTACTGGAGTGGGTTGCCATTTCCTTCTCCAGGGGATCTTCCTGAGCCTGGGGTCGAACCCTGGGGTCTCCTGCATTGTAGGCAGATGCTTTACCCTTTGAGCTATATGCCTTCTGCTAAAGCAGCCTAATATATGCTTAATTCTATCTTTGAATAAAAGGGGAGAGAACAGAGATAAAAAATATATTTGAAGAAATAATTGCTCTCAAATATCCAAATTCCCACAGATCTTAGAAGTTCAAGGAGCCACAGCATAAGAAATATGAAATGAAAACTGCACTAGAGTAACCATAATTGGATTTTTAAAAGCCAGTGGTAGAAGGGAAATCTTAGCATCCAGAGGAAAAACGTTTCTTTAAATACAGAAGAACAAAGGCAAAAACGACAGAAGTCTCCTCATTGGTAAAGAGGAACACCAGTAGACAGTGGAGCAATATCTTTAAAGTATAGAAAAAACAAAAAATCAACCACTATACTAAACTCAGCAGAAATATCTTTAAAAAACAAAAGTTATATAAAGACTTTTTAAAGCATACAAAAACTAAAAAGAATTCATCATTAGCTAACCTGTATTACAAAAAATATTCAAGGAAATCCTTCAGGAAGAAGGAAATTAATACCAGATGTAATACTTACAGAAAGGAATAAAAAGCTTCAGAGATAATAAACATGTAGGTTTTTAAAAAGCAAGATCACTTTTCTCTTTTAAAAAAATCTATTTAAAGCATAATTAATTGCTTAAAGAAAAGTGTTAGTTGCTCAGCTGTGTCTGACTCTTTGAGATCCCATGGACTTTAGCCTATCAGGCTCCTTTGTCCATGGGATTGCCCAGGGAAGAATACTGGAGTGGGTAGCCATTCCCTTCTCCAGGGTATCTTCCCAACCCAAGGATCAAGCCAGGGTCTCCTGAATTGCAGGCAGATTCTTTAATGTCTGAGTCAGTTTAAAGAATTGCAAAGTCTTGAGGGATTTATAAAATATGTAAAAATAAAATTTATGACAGCAGTGGCACAAAAGCTGAAGAGGAACACAGAACAATACTGTTATAAGTTTCTTATACTATATTTGAAATAATATATTACTTGTAGGTAGATTGTTATAAGTAAAAAATGCTAACTATAATCCCCAAAGCAACTGCAGCTGCTACAGCAGAAATGCTCATAAAATAAACCTCTGTTCCTGTCTCCTATTATTCATGTCTTTGTGGGATACAGTAGTTTTCTCTTGAGTGTGGACAGAATCTATGACTTTCTTATAACCAATAAAATATTTCAACAATAATAGGATGTATATGATTATACGACATTATATTATAGCACCCATCTTACTGGAATCTCGATCTTCCTTACTGGCATTGAAGAAACAAAAAATAGTGAAATGAATGCTTTTCAGGTAATATCATGAACAAGGTAACAATATCTGCCTATAACTTCTAATCAGCACAATAACTGATAGCTTATGAAGTAACTTATGACAAGAAAATAAACAGCATAAGTTGTAAACAAATAAATAAAACATTTATAAATTATTGTCACATAAAAAATGGCAAAGAATTTTCTAAATAATACGAGGAGTAATAAGAGAATTTAGATCAGTTTCTGTATACAAGATCAATATGCAAAAAATGTATTTCTAAGTACTATCAATGAAAAATTGGAAATATAATTTTTAAGATTTAAATTATTTAATCTTGATAAGATTAAGATATATATATAGTACTTCCAAGAATAACCAATTATTTATAACACTGCCAAAAGTAGTGAATACTTGAAATAGAACATGCTTATAGATATGAAAAAGTGCAATATCTTTGTAGTAAAAACTGCAAAATTCTAATAAAACAAATCAGTTACCTTAATTAAATGGTGATATATATCTTGCTTATGGATTAGAAGACTGAATATTGTTACAAAGACAAATATCTTCAAACTGAGCTACATATACAATTCAACTCCAATCAAAATTCTAGCATTCTATTTTAGAAATTTTTAGAAAGTGATTCTATAATGTATATGAAAAAGTAAAGGAACTAGAGTGGTCAAAACAATTTGTAAAAAGAAGAACCAATTTGGAGCACTTTCAGTACTTGATTCAAGACTGTATATGAAGCTGCATTAAGGCAGTGGATGGAAACTCCCTGGTGAGCCAATGTTAGGGCTCTGCACTTCCACTGCAGAGCACACCAGTTAAGTCCCCGAGGGCACTAAGATCCTGTATGCCATGTGGCACAGCCAGAAAAGTTAAAAACAAAAAGCATTGAGATATTGCAAACAAGACAGAGTTATAGTTCAACTGAACAGAATAAAGAGTCTATTATTAGACCCACACATATGATATCAATTGATTTTTTACAAAGATATAAAACTGTTTCTTTGAAAAAAAAGTATTCTATGTTTTTATAAATAGTGCTGAATCAATGAAGTATCTATAGGCAGAAAAAAATAACAATATTAATCCTTTCTTCAAACCACACACAAAATTGACAAATTGGACTTTATCTTCACTTTGAAAAATAACATAAGCCAAAGAGTGCTAGAAAATATTTGCAAATCATATATCTAATAAAGTACTTATATACAGAATATATAACAGATCTCAAACTCAAAAAAATGAAAACAAATAATCTAATTTTTCAAACTGTCATTAGATGTGAGTAGAAACTACACCCCCCCCCCCAAAAAAAGTATGACTGCCAAAATACTTATGTGAAAAGATGTTCAACATTATTAGTTATCAGAGAAAAACAAATTAAAACTGTAATAAGATACAACTATGTATCATTAAGGGAGAAGGCAGTGGCACCCCACTCCAGTACTCTTGCCTGGAAAATCCCATGGATGGAGGAGCCTGGTGGGCTGCAGTCCATGGGGTCACTAAGAGTCAGACATGACTGAGCGACTTCACTTTTCACTTTCAAGCACTGGAGAAGGAAATGGCAACCCACTCCAGTGTTCTTGCCTGGAGAATTCCAGGGATGGGGGAGCCTGGTGGGCTGCCGTCTGTGGGATCGCACAGAGTCGGATACGACTGAAGTGACTTAGTTTTTAGTTTAGTTTATATATCATTAAAATAGACAAAATAATTGAAAGTTTTTTTCAAAATAATTATAACTAAAAATCTGACAATTTCATGTTCTGGTAATTATGTAGTATCACTGTAACGCTTATACTTTGTTGGTAGGAATGCAAAATGGTAGAGACATTTTGGAAAATAACTTGGCAGTATTTTACAAAGTTAAACATAAGTTTGCCATATGGCCTAGCAATTCTGCTCTTTTGCATTTATCTTATTAAAATGGAAACTTATGTTTGTATGAAAACTTGTACAATCATGTTTATAGGCTTTATTTGTAATCTCCTCAAACAGGCAAAACCCAAATTTCCTCTAACTAGAGAACTAACAAATAAACTTTGATACCATGTAATGAAATACTACTCATCAATTAAATGCTAAACACAAAACATAGATGAATTACATATATATCATATAAAGTGAAAGAAGCCAGATTGAAAAGCAAAACATCATATGATTTCACTTATATGACCTTCTGGTAAAAGCAAAAATATGTAAGAGAAAAATAGATCAATGGCTGCCAGAAGTAGGTATTGAGACTAAGAATGTTTACAAAAAAGCATAGGAAAATTTGGAAACAGTTGAGCTATTTTACATTATTATTGTCATGATGTCTATGTAGCTGCATGCTTTTGACAATCTTAGAATTATGCACATTTAAACAAGCATAATTTTACTTTGTATAAAATCCACATTAAGAAAAAATACTGGGGAAAAGCAATATAATCTAGACTATATAGTGCATAATGTACAATTTTCATCATGCAATAAAGAAATACTACACATTTAAATAATAGGAAAATACGAGCCAAGTTAAATGTAATAAAGTGTAATTAATAAAAACTGAAATGAAGATAAAGACATTGAAATTAGCAGAAATTTTATTTAAATCAGCCAATATAAATTTGTTTAAAGATTTAAGGAAAGAACAATAATCAACAATAATAATATTGTAATAATAAATAATAATAAACAACAATAAAAGATATAGAACTTCGTTGGAGAAATGTAAACTACAAAACAAAACCAAGTGAAAATTCTAAAACCAAAATGAACAATATGTGAAGGAAAAAAACTCACTGGTTGTGTTTAACATCATCTCCCATGATAGCAAAGTAATGCTCAAAATTCTCCAAGCCAGGCTTCAGTAGTACATGAACCATGAACTTCCAGATGTTCAAACTGGATTTAGAAAAGTCAGAGGAATGAAAAATCAAATTGACAACATCTGCTGGATCATCAAAAAATTCAAGAGAGTTCCAGAAAAACATCTACTTCTGCTTTATTGACTATGTCAAAGCCTTTGACTGTATGCATCACAACAAACTGTGGAAAATTGTTCAAGAGATGGGAATACCAGGCCATCTGACCTGCCTCCTGAGAAATCTGTATGCCAGTCAAGAAGCAACAGCTACAACTGAACATGGAAAAACAGACTGATTCCAAATCAGGAAAGGAGTACGTCAAGGCTGGATATTGTCACCCTGCTTATTTAACTTGTATGCAGAGTACATCATGAGAAATGTTGGGCTGGATGAAGCACAAACTGGAATCAAGATTTCTGGGAGAAATATCAACAACCTCAGATATGCAGATGACACCACCCTTATGGCAGAAAGTGAAGAAGAACAAAAGAGCCTCTTGATGAAAGTGAAAGAGGAGAGTGAAAAAGTTGGCTCAAAACTCAATATTCAGAAAACTAAGACCATGAATCCAGTCCCATCAATTCAGTTCAGTTGAGTCGCTCAGTGGTGTCCGACTCTTTGCCACCCCATGAATCGCAGCACACCAGGCCTCCCTGTCCGTCACCAACTCCCGGAGTTCACTCAAACTCATGTCCATCAAGTTGGTGATGGCATCCAGCCATCTCATCCTCTGTTGTCCCCTTCTCCTCCTGCCCCCAATCCCTCCCAGCATCAGGGTCTTTTCCAATGGGTCAACTCTTCGCATGAGGTGGCCAAAGTATTGGAGTTTCATCCTCAGCATCAGTCCTTCCAATGAACACCCTGGACTAGTCTCCTCTAGAATGGACTGGTTGGATCTCCTTGCAGTCCAAGAGACTCTGAAGAGTCTTCTCCAACACCACAGTTCAAAAGCATCAATTCTTCGGCACTCAGCCTTCTTCACAGTCCAACTCTCACATCCATATATGACCACTGCAAAAACCATAGCTTTGACTAGATGGACCTTTGTTGGCAAAGTAATGTCTCTGCTTTTCAATATGCTATCTAGGTTGGTCATAACTTTTCTTCCAAGGAGTAAGCATCTTTTAATTTCATGGCTCCAGTCACCATCTGCAGTGATTTTTACACTATGTCAAACTAGCTAAGTTGGTTAGAGTGGCCACAAGAGAATTCTGATACTTTGAAGATGGAAGTGAAAGAGTATCCCTTTTACAAACTGAAATATAACATAGGGCAGGGGTTCTTACAGCTCACACATTGCTATTTATTTGCTGGCTTTTCTCACTGCAAGCAGCAACAGCTGGGTGTGCAACTCCTCCTGCTCTTGCCCAGTACCTTTATTAAAATTCTACACATCTTAGGCCAATTGGGTGAGCAGCTGCATGGTAAAGGACAACAGTTTATCCAGCAAGTCACTTGCATCATGAAGATTGGAGGTTGTCCTGGAATGCTGGCAATGCCATAACAAAATACCATAGACTGGGTGGCTTCACCAACAGAAATTTATTTCTCACAGTTCCAAAGCCTAAGAAGTTTAGTGTCAGGGTGCCAGAAAGATCAGTTCCTGGTAAGGACTCTCTGGTTGTTGTAAACAGCTGCCTTCTCATTGTGTTCTTACATGATAGAGAGAAAGACATCTCTCTTCCTGTTTTTATAAGGCCACCAATCATATCAAATTAGAACCCCCACACTTTATGACCTCACTTAACCTTGATTGTCCTGTGAAAGCCCTATCTTCAAATACAGTCACATTGGGAGTGAGGGCTTTAATGTATGAATTTGAGGTGAAGATGCAATTCGGTTCATAGCAGAAGTGACGAGACAGACCCTGCTCCATTTTGTTATTACAGGTTCTGGTTTATCCTAAGTTTCCCTCATTTATGTTCATCTTCCTTTCACAACCGCCTTGCCCATACCTGAAGCCCTGAATCAGACATAGCAGTAGCAGTTCAACAGACTGCTTCACAACTACCACAACTGCATAAGATCTAATAACTTCAGCTAATATCTCTTTCTACACTACTTTCTTTTTAAAGATTTTTTTACATGGACCATTTTAAAGTCTTTATTGAATTTGTTAGAATATTATTTCTGCTATTTATGTTTTATTTTTTTGTCTGTGAGACATGGGGGATCTTAGCTCCCTGACCAGGTATTGAACCCACACCCCCTTCATTGGAAGGTCAAGTCTCAAACACTGGACTGCCAGGGAAGTCTGCACACTACTTCTTAGACTGAACTGGCTGCTCTATATTTTTTACATGATGGAAAATAAAACTTTAAGATATGGCATTTACACTGGCATCAAAAACACAAACTATTTATGAATAAATTTAGTAAAACAAGTATAAGAGCTCTACACTGCAAAAACAACTACAACAACAACAAAAAAAAAACCATAGCATTGATGAGAAATGTTAAAGACCTAAATAAATGGAAGGCATGGAATGGTCATGGGTTAGAAGACTGAATATTGTGAAGATGTTGATTCTCCACAAGATTTGGTGGAATCCCAACTGAAATCCCTATATGCTAAAAGGCCTATAAGATAAACAATTTTGAAAAAACAACAAAGTAGGAGAAAACACACTTCTTGAATTCAAAACTCTCTTTAAAACGCTTCCCTGGTGGCTCAGATGGTAAAGAATCTGCCTGCAATGTGGGAGTCCTGGGTTTGATCCCTGGGTTGGGAAGAATCCCTGGAGAAGGGAACAGCTACCCACTTCAGTATTCTTGCCTGGAGAATTCCATGGGAAGAGGAGCCGGGCAGTCTACATACTGTCCGTGGGATTGCAAACGGTGGGACACAACTAAGTGACTTTCACTGATACAAGGATAGACAAAAATATCAATGGAATAAAAAAGAGCATGAAACACACACATATATGATTAATCAGTGTTCAACAAAGGCACCAAAATACTGGAACAACTATATATGCATATACAGAAAATTAATCTTAACCCCAACCTCATACTATCCACAAACATTTATTCAAGAAGTATCATAGGCCAAAATGCAAATATTAAAACTCAAAAGCATCTAAAAAACACAGGAAAATACCTTCTTGGAGCAAACAAGAAATTTTTAGAGATGACACTAAGACAAAAGCACAAAAGAAAAAAATTGATATATTGAACTTCATCAAAGCTAAAAAAAAAAAAATTGTTATTCAGAAGATATAGTTAAGGAAAGTAAAAGGCAGGTCACAAATTCACAGGGAGTATTTGTAAAACACATAATTGACAATGGGCTTGAATACAGAATATATGAAAATGCTTAACAATAATAGAAAGAGAAACAACCTAACAAAAATGAGCAAAAGACTTGAACAGATGCTTAAGAAAATAAAATACTCTAATATCCAGTAAGCACATATCATTAGTCATCAGGGAAATGTAAATTAAAGCCACAGGAAGATTCTTTCAAAAGCTTTAGACTTTGAACAAAATTATTGTAGAGATGAAAAGAAATGAACTTTGTATAGAGCTCTGGGCAGTGATCTGCACTCAGTAGGTGATCAACAGTGTAAATTTCCTTCCTCCTCCTGTTCCTTGCCAGCTAAGGTTGAGAGTGTTTCCTTAGCTCTGGTAAAGGTGAAGATAGCCAGTCCCAGTAGTCACAGGAAGTGCCGGATTTTCCAGTTCTACCTGAGAACGTGGAATAAAGAGTGTGACATTAGAAACTGAATAAACAGGAGACATTTTAGTTGCACTTGTCTTATGAGCCTCTGGAAGAATTCATCTTCCTTTGGGATTCACCTCTCATTCCACAAAATAAATAAACCAGTACAGAGGTGGAGATCTCATTTCTTTGGATTTCCTAAGCTGTCACTAGGAAAGAGCATGGTTATTGCAAACAGCTAATTATTAACTTCTTTGACATTCATATACACAGTTAAAGACATTTGTTCTTTGTGAAATGAATCCCACAAGCTTGCAGTAACTCAGTCATAAGGTTTTTCCTGGTCTCCTGAATAACACAGTTATAAATCAGAAGAGTCTCCAAATAAAAAAGGCCAGTGACAGTGGTGAGTTCTCCATCAAAAATAGCTTGTTTTCAGTCATGCCTTTCACTCCCTCTCTCCTTGCCTCCAATATTCTAAAAGGTAGACATCCATATTTCAAAGTGTGCCCACACAGCTCCAAGAAAAACTGCATTTGGGAAATGAACCAAAAAAGCAATTCTTTAGTTTGAGCAGTTCTTCCACATTTAAAAATATTCACTCAATTGTGCCTCATTGCAGCAAGCCAAAATGTCTAATGATTTTTCAAACTCTGAGCTTGGTCCACAGATCCTTTGGCTTGCAGGGTGGGAAGGGGAAAGAGGAAGGGTTAGTGGTCAGAGAGGTCCTGTCTAGATGGGCTGTGCACGCTGAGTCCTGTTGGGTTCTCAGATCCCTTGTCTGTCCGATGGGTGTCTGTCCAATTGGATGACAGCAGTAGCCACCCCAAGGGCTAGGCACAGATTAATGCAAGATGTGGGGTTTGAGGAACAATGGGCACCGCCTTCCTCTCCTCTCCTTTTGAAGCACCTTTCTCTTGTGGAGGGCAGTCATTGCTACCATTCCTGCTGGGATTAAGGGAAGACTCTCTGTGAATGCTATCTCACAGCAAGTTTGCGAAGTGGAGAGAAAACTTTACCCCAACTCCAAGTTCCTAATAAGAATCCTATATCTTGCCTTGAGTCATCTTCCGGAGATGTTCAGTAGCGACTGTGTATTCTTTTACCTTTTAGGGGAATCATTCACACAACAGTTCCCAGAATTCCCCCAGGCTCCCCTCCCCCAAAAGCCTTTCTTCTAATCAGCTGTCCTGAGAAGTCCAGTGCTATAAGGAGGAAGGAGGCTTGGAACTTGATGGCAGGGTCCTGGGGAGCCCCCAATCCCTCTGGTCTGCTGGCTTACCTGGAGGTGAGGACCCTCTGAGATACGGATCCCCACAGGACAGTTTCACCCCATCTGCTGGGGTGTCATTGTATATGTTCACCAGTCACTTCTGTCTGGTCCTCAAGGGTGGACATCACTCTTCCATGGATTGGCAGGCCACTGCTGAAGGACCAACAGCCCTTCAGCCCATCTTTCCAGGCCCTCACATTCTTACTCAGGAGGAGCCAGTGCTCCAAGAAAAGTACATGTAACAAGTCACATAGATTTCTCCCCAGAACCATATTGAAAATGAAGTCTTTAGACCTAGACATTTATGTGTGTATTAAATGAATAGGAATTGTCTTCACTTGGGCAAGAAAACATCATCTCTCCCATTTTTTCCAAAACGCTTGAGCCTCTCAGTCTGCTGTTCATCTTTACCTCATAGAAATAGGCATATAAGAAATATTTACAATTCCAAATCTATGTTAAGAACAAGAGTCAAGGAAAGCTAACACTTGCCCAATAATCAGGAGGGTAGGGATCAGAGAGACTGCAAGAACACCTGCCCCATTCAAAGAGGCAGGTACTGTTCTACCCACCCATGTGCTGCCCACAAAACTGCAAGCCTTGAGTCCAACTATTCTAGAAAATATAGTAACTGGGTTTTTAAAGCGAAGCCTGCTGATTGGACAAACAGTCCAATGCTTCAAGCAGCATATGGTTCAACATTTGCAGGATACTTGCTGACTAAATTTGACCCATGGGCGAGCAAAGTGTGCTCTCAGCTCTGATCCATCCATCTTGTGGCTTTCCTACCAATGGCCTGCAAAACAACCCCAAGACTCTTCTGCCTGGCCTTCAGCTGTATCCATAGTCCCACTCTGGTCTTATAGTCACGCTTACATCTAACAGCAACTTAGATCCAGCACCTACCACTGAGCAACGACTACCAAAGCCAGGCTGTATCATGAATTTTCCATCCTAATGACTTCCATAGTGCTTTTGCTCATACAAAGAATTCTGTCTATGGAGATCTTCCACTTGCTTCAAGCTCATCTCCTCCAGCTTAGTCTCTGGAAGAGATTCCTGCCTCTCCTCCAAACCCTCATAGTGATTACATTCACTTGTAGAGACTCAGAAAGTAATTTCATCCCATCTTATAACATTCCCTAACTGCTTCAGGTATGTTTCCCATTATTATCAGCTAGTATATAAGCTTCCCGGGATCCAGGTATTAGGTATTCTTTTGATTCACTCATAATTTTCATGATGTCTTGCACGTTAGATCCTGTGACAGAACAGAAGCACTGGCAATCCCTCCAAATGGGGAGAAAAAGACACTAAAAATGCTGGAGGAAACATTCAAAGTTCATTTTTAAACATGTTGACTACCTGGAACAGACGTAAGAGTATTTTAAATTAAAGCCAAATTAAATCTGGACTCTAGAGAGTTAGGTCAAGCATTGAAACCGCTCCTCTCCTTGAGGATGTTGGATGTTCATTTCTGACAATACAAGACTTGGGGATCAAGATGCAAAGCTCTGGGTCTGCCCAGGTGAGAGATCTAATTCCCTGAAGCTGGAACCAGAGATGCATTGAGTGTGCGTTAGCAAACCTAACTAAACACACAAAGCTAGCACATTAGCACAATCAGCAGAGGAAACAAATCTTTCTTGGGCATAAATGTAACTTATGAAACTCAATCATTCTTCAGTGTAAGAGTGAATAAAGAATCAACCTACATTCTACACTCATTCCCACTCACACACTTCTACACCCACTGAGGGAAAAATAGCAAAACCTGCCTGTCATGCATTATAACACTGAGTAAAGGAGGAAATATCTATCCCGGGAATTATTAAGAAAACCCTAGTTTCTCTCAAATTGCAGCATAAATTCACACTAGCTGGAAAGTCTGAGAAAAACTCAAGCTAAAAGTTGAGTTTCAAATATCAACTCCAAATAACCAACAGAAGCAAATGTTCCACACAATCTTCACAGAATCCCCCACAGATGAATTTCCAAGGATTCTAATTTCACAGTCAAATTAAAAATAATAATAATAATAAGGAAAACAGACATCCTAAGTGAGAATTAAGAGTAATAACAGGAAACAATCCACTCTCATCAATTTCATATTCACAATTATCAGAAAGAATATAAAATATGTATGTTTAATGGATTTAAGTAAAAAAGAAAAAAGCAGGGTATTGATAAGATGAACAAATAATAAAAGACTAAAATGTTGAAACCATTTAGACAGAAATAAGGTGCCAAAAATATACAACAAGCTAAATAAAGAGCTCAGTGGATGATTTTAACAGAAAATTTTCCAAATCTGAAGAGATACTTAATAAAACAAAAGCTAGACCTAAAGACATCCAATAATACAATATAGAAACACAAAGAGTCAAGAAATAACACAGGAGGCTTAGAAGACATGAAGAATATAATGAAGTATAATATGTGTAACTGCAAGCCCAGAAAGAGTAAAGTGAGACATGGGGACAGATGATATTTAAAGAAATAATGAGTGAAGAACTTTGAAACTAAAAAAGTACATTATTACTTATAAAAATAAATGTATCTCAAGCAGGATAAAATTAAAATTAAAATCAACACTTAGAAACATCATTGTAAAACTGCACAATACCAAAGGGAAAGAGACTATTCTAGAAAACTTCACAAAGATGAATAATTAATAAAGGAATGATAAGCAGCAAATGAAGTCAGGATACAGTGGAATGATATCTTAAATGTAACAGACAAAATAACAGTTGAACTAATGAAAATATCTTTCTGAAGGAAATGAATTTAAGGTATAAAAAAGAAAAACATACAGACAAAAACTGAGCACTGTATCCGAAAGACCTTCACTTGTGGTACTGTAAAGTTTATCCTAAAGGCAAAATAAAAGCAATCAGTTGGAAGCTCTGAGATGTAAGAATAAATAAAGAGCAAAGAAAATGGTAAATACAGAGGAGCATCTGTCCAAATTTTGACTATTTAAGACAACAATAATATTGTTTATCAACACTTGTGGGAAAATAGATCTAAAACACACAATAATATATTAGAAAGAAGGAGTAAGATTGAAGTTAGCTTATTATGCAGATCATATATCACTCAGGAGAAGGGTAAATATTTAAAATTTTCTAAAGTAACCATTAGCAGAACAAAAGTAGAATTATTCAGTTCCAAATAGTGATGATGAACAGGAGCCATGAGAAAATATGCTCAAACAATCAAAATGAAGGGGAAAAAGAAAAGGGAAAAAAAGAAGCATAAGAAATGTATAATCCACAAATTGTATGAATACATAAAATGATGATAGAAATAAATGTAGTTAGAATAAATGTAAAAGATCTAACTTCAAGAATTGAAAGACAAAGATTGTCAGACAAGATTAACAAACGCTAGCCTTATGCTATTTGTAAGAAACATTTCTAAGTCATAAATATCAGAATCAGTCCAGTTCAATTTAGTTCAGTCGCTCAGTCGTGTCCAACTCTTTGAGACCCCATGAATTGCAGCACGCCAGGCCTCCCTGTCCATCACCAACTCCCGGAGTTCACTCAAATTCACGTCCATCGAGTCAGTGATGCCATCCAGCCATCTCATCCTCTGTTGTCCCCTTCTCCTGTCCCCAGTCCCTCCCAGCATTAGAGTCTTTTCCAATGAGTCAACTCTTCACAGGAGGTGGCCAAAGTACTGGAGTTTCAGCTTTAGCATCATTCCTTCCAAATAACACCCAGGACTGATCTCCTTTAGATTGGACTGGTTGAACCTCCTTGCAGTCCAAGGGACTCTCAAGAGTCTTCTCCAACACCACAGCTCAAAAGCATCAATTCTTCGGCGCTCAGCTTTCTTCACAGTCCAACTCTCACATCCATACATGACCACTGGAAAAACCATAGCCTTGACTAGACAGACCTTTGTTGGCAAAGTAATGTCTCTGCTTTTGAATATGCTATCTAGGTTGGTCATAACTTTCCTCTCAAGGAGTAAGTGTCTTTTAATTTTATGGCTGCAATCACCATGTGCAGTGATTTTGGAGCCCCAAAAAGTTAAGTCAGCCACTGTTTCCACTGTTTCCCCATCTTTTTGCCATGAAGTGATGGGACCAGATGCCATGATCTTAGTTTTCTGAATGTTGAGCTTTAAGCCAACTTTTTCACTCTCCTCTTTCACTTTCATCAAGAGGCTTTTTAGTTCCTCTTCACTTTCTGCCATAAGGGTGGTGCAGAATTCGATTCGGTTCAGTCACTCAGTTGTGTCCGACTCTTTGCAACCCCATGAATCACAGCACACCAGTCCTCCCTGTCCATCATCAACTCCCAGAGTTCACTCAGACTCACATCCATCGAGTCAGTGATGCCATCCAGCCATCTCATCCTCTGTCGTCCCCTTCTCCTCTTGCCCCCAATCCCTCCCAGCATCAGGGTCTTTTCCAATGAGTCGACTCTTCGCATGAGGTGGCCAAAGTATTGGCGTCAGAATAATAGTAAACAAATCCAGGAAATTACCAGGTAAGTACTAACACAAGTATGTAGCTATTGTAATAACAGACAAAATAGACTTTAAAGCATAAAGCTTTAACAGAGAATCACTATTAAACAATTAAAGGTATAATTCTCAAGAAAGGCATAAAAATATTAAAGTTGTTGCACACAACAACATAGCGTAAAACATAATGAGCAGAAATTAAAAGGACTAGAAGGAAGAAATCATCATCATTATCAACACAATAATATCATAGTGGGAGATTTTTAACTCAAAATTTTCATAGCTAATGATAGATATATTAAGAAAACTCATCAGGATTCATATATAAAATTTCAGCAATGCTACTAGCAAATTTAATTTAACACACATAGCTGGAACATTAACACAACCAACAGAGAATACAAATATTTCTTAGGCACATATGTGGCACTTTAAAAAATTGATCAACAAGACCATATTTCAAACATAAAAAAATTAATGTAATTGGTTAGATAGCATAAACAAAAGATAAATTTAAAAGTTACTATTCTTAGAAATGAGAATTTCTCATATTATTATAAATTAGAAATGAACAACAGAAATATAGACAAAAATTATTTTTAAATAGCTTATATTTGAAAACAAAAATTCCATTTTAATAACCTTTGAACTTATCACCAGATATACACTTCAGAAATTAATCAAGGAAACAAAAATTTGTCTTATAAGCTAAAGAAAGATATTCAAAGAATGGATTCCTTTTTTTCTCCACACTGTCTCCAGATTTATTGTTTGTAGGGTTTTTGATGACAGCTATTTTGACTGATGTAAGGTGATATCATAGTTTAAATAATTTAAGAATCAATAAATCATAATTATTTTAGAAATACATAAAGTTGAGCTATAATTAAACTACAGTTTAACAAAAGTACAGAATTCAGCAGTTTTTAGGGAAAAATTGTACTTAGAGCCTAATAATTTACATTAGAAAACTAAAAGGACTAAATGCAATGAGCAAAAAATATAATTTGAGAGGTGACAACAAGAATATAGGAAGGAAATATAGTGCAGAAGATAGTCTAATAAAAATTGAAAAATCCTTTGGAAGATTAATGGAAAGAAATTATCAGTATTAGCTGGTAAAGAATCCTCTTGCAATGTGGGAGACCTGGATTCGATCTCTGGATTGGGAAGATCCCCTGGAGAAGAGAAAGGCTACCCACTTCAGTATTCTGGCCTGGAGAATTCCATAAACTGTATAGACCACGGGGTCACAAAGAGTCAGACACGACTGAGCGAATTTCACTTCACTTCAAACATATGTAACTTCAGATGCTACACAAAGTAAAAATATTTCATGAATAATGTTAAACCAATAAATTTGAAAACTTACATCATATGGACAAATTTTAAATTTAATGTAAAAATAAAGGAAGAAATATAAAATGTAATTAATCTTACTACTATTAAAAGAATTAAGTCAACAGTTAGAAATCTTTCTACAAGAAAAATTATACATCTCAAGTGGTTTTCCCTAAAAGTTCTAACTCCCAGTCAGTCAATTCAGTCACTCAATCATGTCCGACTCTTTGCAACCCCATTGACGGCAGCACACCAGGTTTCCCTGTCCATCACCAACTCCTGGAGCTTGCGCAAACTCAGGTCCATTGAGTCGGTGATGCCATCCAACCATCTCATCACCTGTCGTCCCCTTCTCCTCCTGCATTCAATCTTTTCCAGAATCAGGGTCTTTTCAAATGAATCAGTTCTTCACATCATGTGGCCAAAGAATTGGAGTTTCAGCTTCAGCATCAGTCCTTCCGATGAATATTCAGGACTGAAACTCATCAGGACTGAAATTTCCTTTATGTTTGACTGGTTGGATCTCTTTGTAGTCCAAGGGATTCTCAAAAGTCTTCTCCAACACCACAGTTCAAAAGCATCAATTCTTCGGCGCTCAACTTTCTTTATACTCCAACTCTCACATCCATACGTGACTACTGGAAAGACCATAGCCTTGACTAGATGGACCTTTGTTGACAAAGTGTCTCTGCTTTTTATTATGCTGTCTAGGTTGGTCATAGCTTTTCTTCCAAGGAGCAAGCGTCTTTTAATTTCAAGGCTGCAGTCACCATCAGTAGTGATTTTGGAGTCCAAAAAAATAAAGTCTCTCACTGTTTCATTTCCCCATCTATTTGCCTTGAAGTGATGGGACCAGATACCATGATCTTAGTTTTCTGAATGTTGAAGTTTAAGCCAGTTTTTTCACTCTCCTCTTTCACTTTCATCAAGACGCTCTTTAGTCCTCCTTCACTTTCTGCCATAAGGGTGATATCATCTGCATATCTGAGGCTATTGAATACTTCTCCCAGCAATCTTGATTCCAGCTTGTGCTTCACCCAGCCAAGCATTTAGCATGATGTACTCTTCATTTAAGTTAAATAAGCAGCTAAGGGACAAATAATTCCAATCCTAAAAAAGTATTACAGGGGATAAAACAGTGGAAATACTCTACAATTCATTTAATGAGGAAGCAAAACTATAGGGACATCTCCTGAACTTAAATGCAAAAAAAGATTCAAATAAATGCTAGCAAACTGAATTTAGAATATATGAAAAGATAATACACTATGTCAGTAGGGATGTAGAGTAATTTACTATTAGAAATCACTTTAAATAAGCTTTATATTAACAATTTAAAAGAGAATAATTGATGAATTTTTGCTTGATGCAAAGAAAATTTCATTCATATTTTCAAAATTCTTAGCAAATTAAAAGTAGAGGTGAGGGATGGTATGGAGAGGGAGGAGGGAGGAGGGTTCAGGATGGGGAACACATTTATACCTGTGGCAGATTCATTTCGATATTTGGCAAAACCAATACAATATTGTAAATTTTAAAAATAAAATAAAATTTAAAAAATAAAAGTAGAGGTGAAAATTTTAAGCTGGTAAAAAAAAAATCTACCAACACTTTAAAAAAGGTATCATAATATATAGGAAATGCTGAAAGCATTTCTTTTATGAATAAGAAAAGGAAGGATGCTGGTTATGACCATTTATATTTAACATCTACTAATGAGTTACCAGGCAATAATAAAAAATATAGAATAAAAATAATAAGAACAAGAAAAAAAAAGAAGGAAAGAAGGAGGGAAGGAATGAAGGCAGGAAGGAAAGGAGAGAGGGATAGAAGGAGGGAGGGAACAAATAAATAATGTGATTGTTAAAATAGACATATAAGTTATTGGAATTAAAAATATATTGAGCAAAGTAGTCTGATTTCAAAATTATCTATATACAACAGCAGCAAACATTTTAAAATTATAGTTAAAGATACTATTTAAATCCTCTGAGACTGCAAAATACCTAGGGATAATGTAGCATAAGATTTTCCACTTTTTGTATAGAAAACTATAAAACTATACTTTAAAAAATAAAGAAAGATGCAAATAAATGAAGGAATATATCATTTTTATAGATCAGAAGACTAGACAGCTTAAAGAGGTCAGTTATTTTAAAAATTATATACACTTCAGTGCAAATTCAACCCAAATAAAAGTTATCTTGTGATACCTGACAAGCAATTCCTGAAATGAATATGGAAGTGTTAAGGGACAAAGAGAGCCAAGATACTCCTGAAGAAGAAACCAGGTGGGGAATCCTTCTCAGCAAAGAAAGACAGACATTATATGTTACTCTTAATATGTGGAATCTAAAAAATGAAACTAACCAATGTAACAAAATAGAAACAGACTGATGGATGCAAAGAGCAAACTCATGGTTACCAGTGGGGAAAGGGAAGTGGGGAGGGTCTAGGGAGGGGTAGGAGATTAAGAAGTACAAATACTGGATATAAAACACAAAAATAAAATGTATTGTACAGCACAGGGAATAGAGCCAATATTTTATAATAACTCTAAATGGAGTGTAATCTATAAAAATATTGAATCATTACATTATATACCTGAAATAATATAACATTGCAAATCAACTATGTTTCTATAAATACTTCAATTAAAATAGATTTTTTTAAGTCATAGCAACCAAGAGAGTGTGGCATTGATACAAGCATGCATTGGAGAACTGACAGGGCAGAATAGAGAGCCCACACACAGGCTTCTGCATATGAGAAATGGGCTGTATAATAAGGGAGAAAGTGTGAGCTTTGCAATAATCTGTCCTGAAGACAGTTACACAGGAGGAGAAAAAAAGAAAGAAATTGGAGTATTAACTTCAAATGCTTTAAAGATTTAAATGTGTAATGTGAAACTATAAAAAATTTTAGAATATCATGTGGAAGAATATCTTTCTGACTGAAAGATAGGGATGAATTTCTTAAGATTGAAAAAGGCAAATCATAGGGAAAACAATAGAGACATATTAAAACTATTAACTTCTCTTTGTCATAAGAAATCATTGCAAAAATGAACATAAACCACAAATTGGGAAAGCATATTTGCACCATATATATAACTGATAAAGAATTACAATACGAACTACTTAAAGAACTACTATAAATTAATAGGAAAAAATAAGATAATCCAAAGAGATATGTGCAAAAGACTTGTGGGAATACTTCACACACACACACACACACACACAAATGGCTAATAAAAAAATGAAAAGATGCTGAACCCATTATTAATGAGGAAATTCAAATTAAAGCCAAAATGAGATATCATTTTAGACTCAACAGAATGGCCAAATTTTTTAAGTCTAACAAAATCAAGTTTTGTCATAGATGTTCAGGAAAATCCATCTACTGCTGTGGGGTAACAAACTGGCTAATAATTTATCTAATTATTATCTAATAAAATTGAAGTTGCACATTCCCAAGATAAAGGCATTCCTTTCATAGTATTTCTTGGAAACACTTGTGCATATGTGCTCCAGAGAATATCTACAAAATGTTCCTAGCAACACTCTATCTTAGCAAAACTTCAGAAACGAGCCAAATGCCTCAAGGTAGGCGGTGGGTAGAGACTGGTGCATTAGTCCCACACAATCCTGTTCAGCAATGAAAACGAATGAACTATAGCCAGGAGCATATGGTGACTCACTCTCAAGAGAGTGTGTTGAGCAGCGTAAAGCAAGTTGCAGATGAGTGCATATGGTATAATTCCACTTAAATAAAGTTTAAAATTTTCAACGCTAAGCACTATATTCTTCTTCAGCATCAGAGCGATGCTGACCTGCACTGCGCCATTTCAGTAGATACACTGTGGAAGGGTATGTGGATACTCTCTGAAGCATTATTAGTGCCCTGTGGCAGATCCAGCCACAGTTGTTAAAACTGAGAAGAAATGCAAGAAAATAATAACCATAAATTCTGTATAGAGGTTACCTCTGTGGAAGAAAGGATAAGGGAAAGGTACTTACTGAGCTTCGAAGATTGTGGTGATGTTCTGTTTCTTATAGTGTGTTGGATTTACTGGCATTTGTTGTATTATTATTTTTATTTATTAAACATATTTCATAGTATTTTGTATCTAATATTTAATAAAAGAAAAAAGACTTGTCTGGTTGTGGCCATCTATCTTGCTGATCCTGTTCAGGATGCCAATTGTCTGGCTGTATCTCACTGTTCGCTGAACATAGGGTAGGCAAGGCATGAGTTCAGAGGCTGGAAGGAGACTCGAGGAGCCATAGGAATTGCAGACACGTTTACTCTCTCCTGGCACAGCCATAGCAGCAGACACTCTGTTTTATCTTCTCTCATGACTGACCCAATGGACACAGCCATGATGCCACAGCTTTTTTAGGTGAAACTTGTATATGCCTACATCACAAAGTAGCTGGTGACCAAGCGAGTACCTGAGGTAAAACAGAACCTCATAAACCTTGCAAAGTCATTGTTTACAGAACATGGGGCTGAGAGAGCCTGACTGGCGCCATCTTATTAATTTCCCCACACCATCCCCGTACCCCATGATGTTGCTCTTCTAATCCTAATGTGTTTTTTGCAGAATCTCTGCTGCCTCCCTTTCTCCATCATGAATGAACCCTTCCTTCCATGGGTCATGAAAGCTGATGGACCCAAAGAGAAGCCAGGAGGGTGTGGACAGTGAAACAAACACAAGCTGATCTCTGCCAAATCTGTGTTAGGCTATTTAACAATAATTCACTGGGAAACTGACTTACCCTCTCTGACCTCAGCTTCTCATCTTTAAAATGGACACAGTAATATATAACTTGCTACACTATGGGAGAATTAAGTAAGTGGAGGAAGTATAAATTAGATACAGCATTTTGGGTGAGCAGTTTGTAGAAACTATTAAAATGCTAAATGTTCGTACCACTTGACTGGCAATTCAATGATTTCAAATCTATTCCAGAAAAATTCTCTCTAAACTTCACCTAAATTTATAGACAGGGCTAGTTTATCACAGAATTGTTTTGGACAGGAAAAAATGGGAAACAATTATCAATATGAGAATTGTTAAGTACATTATGGTACATCAATAATTGAAAATACAGTACATAGTCATTAAAATGAATAAGATAATGTATTGATACAGGAAAATCTCTGTGATGCGTGGCTGAGTGGAAAATATTCTCATTCATATATGTGGAGTGTGAAGCCCAGAAAAGTTCTAAAATGTCTATTTTTCTCATAATAGTAGGAAGCAGAACAGAGACTGCCATTCACATAACTCCCAGATAAGAATTAGCCCTGCTCCAAAACACAACTGTCCTTAAGAGAAAGGCTATGATTCTCTCTTTCTCCCCCAAAAGTTTTTTTAAAGTTATTCATAGTCATAACCGCAGCAATGAAAAACTTGTGATTTTAGGGGCTTTCTGAAATCTAAAAAAGACCCTTGTAAAGACGAGTTCTGTGAGACTAGGGCACCTATGTTATGTGAGCCTTTGAGTCTAAGCAGCTGCTCTATTTGGGGCATGTAGTTTATCCTCACTCACATGGTCACCACCTGTCTGTGGAACTATTTTTTGCCTGAAAAACTGGGTCAGAATGTCACAGAAAGGCATCTTCAAGGTGCCCAAATGAATAATTTAGTAATTCTGTAGTTGTTTCAATGGTGTTGAGTTTGTCTCTAAAGTATAGTCACAGAAGGAAAGAGAGGAGGTGACCCCGCCATGCCCTCATCTGTCTCAGCTCATATCACACTTGTCTGTCTCCCTCTTAACACCATAAAACCCTGGACGGCAGTCTCAAAGAGTGATTTGAAGGCAGCAAAGGAGGAAGCGGACAGATGAACATGAAAGCAACTTCCTAAAGGCAGAAGAGAGGTAGATGAGGGAACGAGAAAATTTATCTCAGTTCAACAACAAAGGTGCCCTCAAAATTAGGATGATTAGGTTTTCTGTTTGGAGTTTTGGTTTTCTATTTCCTGCAATGGAAGAGCCTAACCATTTTCCAAACCAACTGTGCCATGCCTGAAAATTTCCCCCTTGTTAACCAGTGCCTTTTTACTGAGAAAGACGAGAGGTATTGGCTGGTGTCCGTGTGTCTGGACAGCCGGGAGCACCTGTCGAGTCAGATGCCTCCCTCCAGCATGGAGGAGACACCCTATCCAGTGCTGTCACTCGGAGCTCGGGATCAGAGCCCACTGAGACCTCTGAGAGAAGCCCTAGCATGAGGCTGGGCTTCCGGAGGATCCCCGCTTAGCCAGCCGCAGATGGTTAAACGGGCAAGGACATTACAAGCCAGGTCAGAATGTACTCAGCCAGCACCAGCTTTCCGTAGACATTATATGAGGACACAGGAAGTGTCATTAATGTGGCCATTAGTATTAGGAGCCACGCACATAGTGATTTTATATAATCCTCACAATGATTGTAACAGTCCATGTTTATATCCTAAATTTGTAGAGGAGGGGTCTGAGACTCAAAGATTAAGGAATCACTGAGACATCTCTGTCTCTGTGTGATGAGGTTAGAATTAGCATCCAACCCCCCTACAGTTACAAAACTCATTCCCACTCCCATAGCTTGTCCTTCCACAAACAGGGCTGTGATCAGAGCTATTCAGGGCCCCATAAATTCCGTCTCAAGGACAGCATTTTCTGCAAACTCCAGCTAAGTTTGAGAGCTCTTAGGATTGAAGGCTCACCTGGCAGCCCCCGAAGGCAGAAAGCTCAATGGGATTCATGGCACCTGGTCCCACAGCAAGATTTCATTGCCCCAAAGGAGGGCAGAGGTTGCCTTCCCACCTTCTCTGCCGTGAACACCAACAGGAAAACCCCAAAAGTATAGCTCCCACTATGCTGCTCCTACTATTTAAGGCAGCCTGTCAGGATGGCACCGGATGTGCTGTCTCTGGAAAGAAAAATAAAAACATTGTTTCAACAACCCTGTTAGGAACTCTGGGGCTGAGTTCACTCACTAAGAGAATACCTGCTGTCATTAGATGAAGTTAGCTTGCAACAGCGCCTGGGGCAAAACGAGGACCAGAATCTCTAGCTTCTCTGTGTCAAGAACTTGCCTGGCAGCTTCATATAACTTAAGTCCCAGTGACCCTGAAGGAGGATGTGGTCATCCCTGTTTAACACATGATGAGACTCAAGCTCAGATCCATGTTCCAGCAACGATGTACAATTGATTTATCCATTTTGTGCGCCTTAAGTGTGTATGGACCTGTGTTGTACACTGATGGAGACTCAAAGCTGTACAAGGAAAAGTCTTGTCCTACTCCTCGAGATGCTGGCAGTCACACCAAGGATAGAAGCAACATACCATGAAAGAAAAGCCGCAGTTCAAGGTCATGAGTTGTCCATGTCACACCACGCTGGAACACTCTGCTTCTCAGGCCACACTTCTTCTAGGAAGCCTCCCTGTCTTGCTGCTCCTGTTCATGAGGTCAATTGTCTCGCTGTTCACACTCTTCACTGAACCCAGGGTAGGCAAGGTGCACACTAAGAGGCTGGAATGAGACGTGGTGAGCGGTAGGATCTGCAGACATGTTTATTCTCTCCTTGCAGCAGCCATAACATAGCATAACCTAACCAAAGCCTCAACATAGCATACCCTGGATGCTGCCGCAATAGCTTTTAGGTGGAGCTCACATAAGCATACCGTACAAAGTACCCCATGACCAAGCGAGTACCTCCTGACGCACATGTGCAGTGCTATAAGTGATCTCAGCTATTACATAACCATTGTTTACAAAACCTGGGGCAAGAAGGAGAGGCTGTGGGGTGGTAGAGCCTGACCATACCATCTTGGCTAATTTGGTCTTTCCCTACACTCCCCAGTCTCCACAGATAATAGCCACTCTTGTGAGCATTTCTGTCCCCCCGTTGCTCCTATGCACATTTCTATCTGCATACAGCATTCGTTTGGGAGGTCATTTGCTTACTTCTCTGTTTCCAAATAAACTCTGGACTCACTGAGGGTAAGAACTATGACTCACCACTTTCCACGTTCTCCTAAGATATAACAAAAGTTGGCGCCCATAAAACAGCATTTATTGATATGGGATTTGAATCATGAGAGCAGGTTGACCACATCTGGCTCAGGCTGGGAGCTCCCTGCAGAGGGAAGGAGTGTGACACAATAAAAAACAAACAAAGCTCATTTCATTTGAGTTCTGTTCTTTCCTGGTCTCTCATGCGTGTCACCTAACTGTGTTTAAATACTAATTCACAGTGGTATATGGATACAATTTTTTAATATCCAAAATTGCTCCAAGATGATAGGAAAGGGGACACCAGGCTATGAGCCAAGGGATCTGAGTCTGAATATTGATTCCATCACGAACACATTGTGAGGCCCTGACACCTCTCTGAACCTCAACTTCCTCACCCATAAAATGAGAAAGTTTACTGAGCTGAACCTGAGACCTTTCCGATGTTCCAATTCTGTTAATCTGAGAATAGCGTGGAGGCCAGTGAGCCCTTCCAAGCTGCCAAGGATGATGTGAAGCCTGGACATCAGGGCAAACAAGAGCCTTTTGAATAATGACTTTGCAGGTAGGCATGGGGGTGTCATAAACCTCCCCTTGCCATCTTCCCAGTTATAATTCCACAAATACTGTAGTTTCTGTGGTAATTTCATTTAATTTTATGGCCTGGCTCCTCCAGCCTTCTGAGTCTGATAAGCAAGTTTGGAAATGATTTGCAAGGTGGGAAGCAATGTATAAACCAGCCAGTTCAACAGCGTAGGTGGGTGGAGGCAATCAATCTTAAGCAAGGCACCAGACCACCTTCCAAGTAGAGCAAGCAGGCCAGTGTGGTTGAGGTTGGCCGGACGAGAGCAGATGTCGTGCTCATACACACTGGATGGCCTCCAGGTTATCACCGGGCACAGAGAAGGATAGGTAGGGATCTGTCCAGGGACTAGTTCCTCCCTGGGAGGGCACCATTATTCCCAAACATAAGAGCCAGAAAGGGTAGGGCAGTGAGGTCACTGACTAATGTCACATGTGGAAGAGACAGGCTCTCCTGGGTCCCTCTTCCTTGGGCAAGTGACTAGACCTCCCTGAGCCTCAGTTTCCCAGCGGGAAAACTCAGAACAGTAGTAACCAGCAGCAGGTTGTTGTGAGTGTGACATTTGTGTGGAAGGGCGGTGCTCTGCCCATACAGTAGCAGTGCCTCTGAGACGGCATCCCCCTGCCGAGCCAGACCTTCAGCCCCCGAATTTCAGGCCCAGATTCTAGACATTTGACCAACTGAGGAGGCCTCCTGTTTGAGCTATGTGTTCATCTTATCTGAGAGTTTCCTGTGGGCAAACATCAGGTGTCTTATTTTGCCTTCTGTCTCCAGGGTACGTTGCTAAAATTTGGCTATGTTCACTGGCATTGTATTAAATTTCAGAGACAGAATTTTGGGTGAAGTAAAAAGAAAGAGGGGGCTTCCCTGGTGGTCAGTGGTAAAGAATTCGCCTGCCAATGCAGGAGATGCAGGTTTGATCCCTGGGTCAGGAAGATCCTCTGGAGAAGGAAAGATGGCAACCCACTCCAGTATTCTTGCCTGGAAAATTCTACGGACAGAGTAGCCTGGCAGGTTGCAGTCCATGGGGTTACAAAAGAGTCAACACAACTTAGTGACTAAACAACAACAATAAAAAGAAATAGCTTTATTGCTTTGCCAGACAAAGAGGGCCTCAGCAGGCTAAGGTCCTCAAGACTGTGTGTCCCCACCTGGAGCAGGTAGTGAGGAGTTTCATAGCAGTGGTTCAAAGAGGAGGGTGTGATCAACTCATGGACAGTCTTCTGATTGGTTGGTGGTGATGTAATCAGGAGTCAGCATCATCATCCTTCTGGTTCCAACTGGCTTGGGGTCTACCTGCTTATAGGCAGTGTAGTTAACTTTGTCCATCCACCTGGTAGGATTTTTAATAGCTACAGAACAGCTCAAAGGACATGGCTCAGAATATTATCTATAGTCTTTGAGGAAGAATTAAGATCTTTGACTTTGTTTAATGGCTAAAGTATTATTATTTTGTCTTCCTTGACTGTTTTCTTTCTGCATTTTCTCACTTCTCTGATTAAATTTATTCTTTGACTAAAGTTTTTCTACAGACAAAAGGCAGGCAGAGGACCAGGGTGGGGTCTATTCTGGGAAGGCCTTGTAGAGTTGTGTCTGGTTACAGGTATGGAAAGGGGGCCGAGCAGGGAGGCTTCGGGAGGCTTCGGGTCACCCATAGCACCCAGAAGGTCACAGAAACATAGCCTTCAAGCAGGCCTGGGTGGGGAAGAAGCACCCAGATCGCCTAAATAATCCATTGAAGCTCTGAAGTGATAGAGCGCCAGCCTGCCTCACTCCCATGGCGCAGGTTTTATAGAGGGGACCTAACCAGGGGGTCAAGGTTAAACCTTCAGGAGGCCAACGCCATCTGGCCCAGTGGATCTGAAATGTAAATTGTGGGGCCAAGGAAAGAGAATCCTTGGTGAGTGGTGCAGAGCCAGGCAGCAAGACTGGAGTCCAGCAGACTGGATGCTGAGTGGACTGTGGTCAGAGGAACTTGAAAGCCCTAAACTCCACCTGAGGCCAGCACGGTGGGTCTAGCAAACTGTCACTGACCCCCTGCCTGCCAGGCATTGTTCTAAGTACTTTGCATATATTAACTCATGTCCTTCCCACTGCTTATGAGGTCAGTGCTCTCTAAGAAGCCATGTCACAGAAGAAGCCAGCCACAGAGAAGGTAAGAAACATGCTTGGGGTGCACAGCTAGTGAACAGAGAAAAGAGAGCTGACCACAGAGCTTCTCCACCGAAGCATCACTGGCATTTGGGTCCAGATCATTCTCTGTTGAGGGGCTGTTCTGAGTATTACAGGAAGCACAACAGCATCCCTGGCCTTCACTGACTGGATGCCACCTTTCCTGGTTGTGACAACCAAGTGTCTCCAAACACTGTCAAATATATCATGAAGGGTAGAATCACCCCAGTAAAGAACCACTGTCCTAGAAAGTAGCAGAGATCAACACAGCAACAGATGATTTCAATGTCCAGTTCATCACCTGCTGGGGTGGAAATTGGGATTTCAGGTGGGGGCCACTGAGGGATTACAAGGCAAAGACATTGAGCTCAATCTGGTGAGTCAGGTGGAGGAATGAGCTGACCTGAGGTTGAGAAGCAGTCAGTTGGGGTAAGGGAGTGATGGAGGAGTCCTGTAGCAAGTGGGAGCTGGTGGTATACCTGAGCTATCAGAGAGCGTCTCCTAGATAAAGTTGTCTAGAGGTACCCTGCCTTCATGCCCAGGGTAGGATCCCAGACATTTCAACAAACAGCCCCGGTAGCCTGTTTGCAACCTGACAGAGCTGAGGTTTGAAGTCGCTGGAATTTGTTATGCCTTATACTTATTGTGAGCAGGAGCTTTAGGGATTCTCAGAGGACCCTCTGAGGGGACTCAGCAGAATCAGAATGAAGAGGCACAGGCACTGGGGGAGTGGGTGTGTCTGTGTCCTATTTCTGTTACCCCTATGAAACAGACAACTTCCTACCTGAAATCTAGTTACACCTGTGCTTACTCACCAGACTAGACAGCCTGATCACAGCCTTTGCATGGTGCAGAAAAAGAAACATAGATTTTGGAGTCAAACAGAGCTGAGTTTGAATCCACTTATGGACCATTGTGGTCCATAGCTTATGACCATTGGCCTTTTTGAGACTCAGTTTCCTTATCTGTAATATGAGTACATAAACATCTACCTCTTAGGCATTTTAAGGCTGGAATTGCAAAACAAAAATAGACTCACAAACAGAAAACAAACATGTTACCAAAGGGGAAAGAAGTGGGGGGGGGGAGGGTATAAATTAAGAGGTTGGGATTAACATGTACACACTACTATATATGAAATAGATAACCAACAAGGACCTATGGTATAGCACAGAGAATATACTCAATATCTTGTAATAATCTATAAGGGAAAAGAATCTGAAAAAGAATATATGTGTATACATGTGCGTGTAAGTGAATCACTGTGCTGTACACCTGAAACTAATATAATATGACACTGTAAATCAGCTATGTTTCAATAAAATAAAAAACAACACATGTTCATCTTTTAAAAAAGAGGCTGGGATTACATATTTGAAGCATGATGATGTCGTTGCCTTCACAGGTTTCTGCTGGATGAATCTTGCGCCCAGAAGTTGTTCAGTACACAGACTCCAAGTCAATGATGCTCCTGAGATTCACGTGCAGCCAAAGAGACCATCCATAAGAGTATCCAGGAAAGCTTAAGAAAAACACAGCTCTCCACGTTGAAACCATGCACCCGCTTTTCCTCCCAAATGGCTTCCAGTTTTAACCATATGGCCATGGTTTTCTAAATTACACTTTGAATCTGCCTTTGCCTAGGTGGAAGGTGCTAGACAAGCCCAGAGCCATCCCTCTGCTTTGATGACCAGAACGAGATGCCTACCCAGGCCTGGGACCCATTTTTCCAGGCAGGCTGGCCCAGCATTTCCAAGTGCGAAGAGCTTCCCACTAAACCACGTTATCTCTGACCACAAGCACCACTCACTTCTCCCAACACGCCAACCTTCAGTCACTCCTGTAGATGAGTCTTTCTCCCACCACCACTATTAAACCAAAACCAGTGCCTATACATGGACATTTATCTTTCATTATCCTCATTTTTGGGGAACTGAACTGTTATCAGGGGCTCCAAAATCCGTCCATACTCAACAATCAGTGGCCATATACTGGTCTGGTTTGCTCTGCAGTATATCCCAAATCTGCTGGTTGCACCCAAAGCCACATTTTAACATATATTTGCTTCTGGGTTAAAAAAAGTAAAGGTCAGTGCCTTCCCCACAAATAAAATCACAGCTAAAAAGCATAATACATGTCATTTTTATCTGAGCCTGCAATTTGAGAGTAAGTTCATTGAAAATGTGAAAGAAAAGGCAGAAAATGTGTGTGAGACAGCTTCAAAAATGATACCACCAGGTTTACTTCCCAATTTAAACCAATTTGGGTGACTCAGAAGCATAATCAGCAAGCTGGGCCATTGTCTGATCCAAACCCAGCAAATCTCTCCTTCCACAAACGTGAGCACAGAGGTTTTCCTCAAAATGAAGAGTGATGAAGGTGAAAGTCACTCAGTTGTATCCGACTCTTTGCGACCCCATGGACTAGACATTCCATGGAAATCTCCAGGCCAGAATTGCCTTTCCCTCCTCCCGGGGATCTTCCCAACCCAGGGATCGCGGGTACATTCTTTACTAGCTGAGCCACAAGGCAAGCCTGGGAAGAGTGATGGTAGATGGAACTGGTCCTGAAGCTGACAGGTGTGGTGGTCAGGAAGGTAGCAATGTTGACACTGTTGAACACTTGTCCTGAGCCAGGCACTGTGTGAAGACTAACATGTGTTAGTTGAAGCTTGCTGCAGTCTTTATCAACTGAGATGACTTTATACTGAAGCTGGCAACGCTTGGCAATATTTTGGTTGTCACAGTTTTGGGTGAGGGGGAATGCTACCAGCATTTAATGGGTAGAGATCAGGGAGGCTGCCAAACATTCTACACCAGACAGCCCCTGCCCTTCACCCACAACAATTTTCCATTCCAAAAGGTCAGTAATGTCAAGATTCAGGCAACATGGCTGAATACAAAGTATCCCTGTTTTCCAGATAGGGAAACAAGCTCAGAGAAACGAAATCATTTCCAAAGATCAGTAAGTGAAGGAACCATACTTAAACTTGAGGATATCTATCTGACCTCATAGCTTCAAAAGCAAACTTTAAGAAGTCACTGCCTCTTAAAGTCACAGGGAATTCCCTGCATCCAACAAAAAGATGTTTACATGGTCTGTTTTCAGTACTTTCTCAAGCTGGTGAAATTAACCACACACCTAAAGGAAAACACAAATGAAAGAATATGCACATGCATGCACAGTGTTTAAAGTTAAAAAGCACTGATTGCACAGCTCTGTTATCAAATTGCCAAGTGGCATTAGTCAAATCACTTAACTTCTCTAAACTGCACTTTCTTCATTTAAAGAAAATGAATCACACTGAGGTAATAATAACTAAGAATTACTTAATATTACCGTGCTTGTCTGCAGTTTCTCTAGCTAATTAATCAATGTGAAAATGTGTTAGTCTGATGTAAACTTTGATTTGCATGTTAAGAAGCCACTCCTTAATCCAAAGGAATAAAAGCTGAAAGCTGGCACTTCAGGAAACATAGTACAATAGCAAAAGAAATATTGTTGACTGGAAGGTATTTTATGTATTTGTCGTGGAACTCCTACATCCATCAGAGGATCCAGTGGAAACCAGTCAGAGGACAAAACTGATCTGACAGAAGAAGGTAGAACTTCCCAAGACAGGGGTAAGCTTCAGGAATTAGACCCTAAGATTTAGTAGGTCAGTAGTCAGAGAAGACTCTTGAGAGTCCCTTGGACTGCAAGGAGATCCAACCAGTCCATTCTGAAGGAGATCAGCCCTGGGATTCCTTTGGAAGGAATGATGCTGAAGCTGAAACTCCAGTACTTTGGCCACCTCATGCGAAGAGTTGACTCATTGGAAAAGACTCTGATGCTGGGAGGGATTGGGGGCAATAGGAGAAGGGGACGACAGAGGATGAGATGGCTGGATGGCATCACTGACTCGATGGACGTGAGTCTGAGTGAACTCCGGGAGTTTGTGATGGACAGGGAGGCCTGGCGTGCTGCGATTCATGGGGTCGCAAAGAGTCGGACACGACTGAGCAACTGAACTGAACTGAACTGAGTCAAGGTCACTGCTGCCCCTGTTCTTGGGATGACACAATGTCAGTGTATTTTGCTCTGTAGATTTGTCTCTTTTTGATATGGTGACCACAGACACAAGGCCAAAGAGTTTAGGCTAACATGGTACCCCACTCCAGTACTCTTGCCTGGAAAATCCCATGGACGCAGGAGCCTGGTGGGCCACAGTCCATGGGATCGCCAGGAGTTGGACATGACTGAGCGACTTCCCTTTCACTTTTCATTTTCATGCACTGGAGAAGGAAATGGCAACCCACTCCAGTGTTCTTGCCTGGAGAATCCCAGGGACGGGGGGAGTTGCACAGAGTCGGACATGACTGAAGCGACTTAGCAGCAGCAGCCACAAGCAATAGAAGCCTCCTGAGGTTTTGTGAGTGAAGGACTGACATTATTAATAGTTTTCTTTTACTTTAGTTTTAATTGGAGGATAACTGCCTGACAATATGTGTTTCTGCCATACATCAACAAGAATCAGCCATAGGCATACATATGTCCCCTCCCTCTTGAGGAGCTCCCACCTCCCACCTCTCTAGGTTGTCACAGAGCACTGGGTTTGAGCTCCCTGCATCATACAGCAAATTCCTGCCGGAAAGCTCAGAGACAAATCAACATACCAATGGGCACCTTATCTTTGACAAAGGAGGCAGGAATACACAATGGAAAAAACACAGTCTCTTCGATAAGTGGTGCTGGGAAAATGGGACAGTAACATGTTAAAGAAGGAAACTAAAACGCCTCCTAACATAAAAATAAATTCAAAATGGATTAAAGACTTAGAGATAAGGCCAGAAACTATAAAGCTCCTAGAGGATAACATAGGCAGCACACTCCTTGACATAAATCACAGTAAGACGTTCTATGACCCACCTCCTAGAATAATGGAAATAAAAACAAAAATAAACAAGTGTAACCTAATTAAACTTAAAAGCTTTTGCTCAGTGAGGGAAACTATAAATAAGGTGAAAAGACAACCCTTAGAATGGGAGAAAATAATAACCAATGAATCAACTGACAAAAGGATTAATCTCCAAAATATACAAGCAGCTCATACAGCTCAATACCAGAAAAACAAACAGCCAGATCAAAAACTGGGCAGAAGACCTAAACAAACGTATCTCCAAAGAAACATACAGAAGGCTCATAAACATATGAAAAGATACTCAACATCACTCATTATTAGAGAAATGCAAATCAAAACCACAATGATGTATCAGGTCACATGGGTCAGAATGGCCATCATTAAAAAATCTACGAACAATAAATGCTGGAGAGGGTGTGGAGAAAAGGGAACTCTCTCGCACTGTTGGTGGGAATGTGATCCCAACCATATGACATTCTGGAAAAGGTAAAACTACCGAGACAAAAAGCATGAGTAGCTGTCAGGAGTTCATGGATGATGAATAGGTGGACAACAAGAAATTTTTAGGTTAGAGAAAATTTTCAGTATGATAATATAATGGTGGATAAGTAACATTATTCATTTATCAAAATCCATAAAACTGTATAACACAGAGAGTAAAACTTTATGTAAATTATGAACTTATTTATTACAAATGTATTGATACTGGTTTATCGATTTTAACAAATGTACAACACCAATACAAGAAGTGAATAATAGAGGAAACTCTTTGTAGAGAGAAGTGCTTATAGAGCTCTCTATACTATTTTTCCATAAATGTATAACTGCTCTAAAAATAGTCTATTAACTTTTTAGTAAATTTTCTCATCTACTATTGTTATATATATATATCCAAATAAATGATTTCTTTTTCCTTCAAAGTAGTTGCCTTTGAAACTCAAACTCATTTTACTTGTGTCCTCATGAGCTGCTGTCAGACTTATCTTTCACTCCTCCTGGAAGAGAAGCCACCATTTCTTGTTAATCAAAACTAAAATGGCTGATTAGATATATTTGCTTTCTGAAAAAGAAAAAGAGGTCTGATTGTTGTTTTTGTTTCTTTCTTCTTCTTCTTCTTTTTTTTTTTTTTTTTGCAGTTTTGAATGTTCCTATTCAATTTAACATCTTGGAACTCATTTTGAATTTTTTAAATTTCAGTTCGGTTCAGTTCATTTCAGTCGCTCAGTCATGTCCGACTCTCTGCGACACCACGAATTGCAGCACCGCAGGCCTCCCTGTCCATCACCAACTCCCGGAGTTCACTCAGACTCATGACCATTGAGTCGGTGATGCCATCCAGCCATCTCATCCTCTGTCGTCCCCTTCTCCTCCTGCCCCCAATCCCTCCCAACATCAGAGTCTTTTCCAATGAGTCAATTCTTCACATGAGGTGGCCAAAGTATTGGAGTTTCAACTTTAGCATCATTCCTTCCAAAGAACACCCAGGGCTGATCTCCTGTAGAATGGACTGGTTGGATCTCCTTGCAGTCCAAGGGACTCTCAAGAGTCTTCTCCAACACCACAGTTCAAAAGCATCAATTCTTCAGCGCTCAGCTTTCTTCACAGTCCAACTTTCACATCCATACATGACCACTGG
>NW_011495032.1:12991162-12998697 GCF_000754665.1 Bison bison bison
CTGGAAAAACCATAGCCTTGACTAGACGGACCTTTATTGGCAAAGTAATGTTTCTGCTTTTCAATATGCTATCTAGGTTGGTCATAACTTTTCTTCCAAGGAGTAAGCGTCTTTTAATTTCATGGCTGCAGTCACCATCTGCAGTGATTTTGGAGCCCAAAAAGATAAAGTCTGACACTGTTTCCACTGTTTCCCCATCTATTTCCCATGAAGTGATGGGACCAGATACCATGATCTTCGTTTTCTGAATGTTGAGCTTTAAGCCAACTTTTTCACTCTCCTCTTTCACTTTCATCAAGAGGCTTTTTAGTTCCTCTTCACTTTCTGCCATAAGGGTGGTGTCATCTGCATATCTGAGGTTATTGATATTTCTCCCAGCAATCTTTATTAAAGTATAGTTGGTTTATAATGTGTTGATTTCTGTTGCACAGCAAAGTGATCTAGTTATACTTATATATATTTTTTTCATATTCTTTTCCATTCTGGTTTATCCCAGAATATTGAATATAGTTCTCTGTGTTACACAGTAGGTTCTTGTAATTTATCCCTGATATAAAAAATAGTTTGTATCTGCTAACCCCAAACTACCAATTCATCTCTCCACCACCCCACCCCCACTGGCAATCACAAGTCTGTTCTGTATGCCTGTGAGTCTGTTTCTGTTTTGTAGATATGTTCATTTGTGTTATGTTTTAGATTCCACATATAAGTGACTTTGTATAGTATTTAACTTTCTCTTTCTTACCTGCTTCACTTAGTGTAATAATCTCTAGGTCCACCCATGGGGCAGCAAATTGCATCATTTCAATCTTTCCTATGCCTGAATAGTATTGTATATGTGTACCATATCTTTTTTATCCATTCATCTGTCAATGGACATTTAAGTTGTTTCAACACCTAGGCCATTGTGAGTAGTGCTGCTACGAATGAACGGGTGCATGTATTTTTTTGAATTCTAGTTTTATCCTGATATAGGCCCAGGATTGGGATTGCTGGATCATATGGTTGTACTATTTTTAGTTTTTTGAGGAAACTCCATACTGTTTTCAATACTGGCTGCACCAATTTACATTCCCACCAACAGTACAGAAGAGTTCCCTTTTCTCTGTATCCCTTCCAGCATTTGTTATTTTTAGACTTTATATAAATTGAATCTACAATCTGCAAAGTTGGGATAATGTGGAAAATTATTTCAAAGAAAAGCCATATCACTGGAATATAGTTCTAGCCACTATACCTGAATTTTCCCCTAAATAGTAGCTTTATATTAGTTTCTGCTGAGTATGCAAAGCGTACACAGACAAAAAGAAAATCCAGTTTAACCCCACTACCAAAAGCAAAGAAAGTCAGTTTTCAGTCTAATCATTGCTCCTTGGAAGGTAGCATGTCCTTTTTCTTTAACTACCTTTAGAATTCTCTGTCTTTTGTTCTTACCCATTTTCCTCTGATGGCCTTAGATACAGGTTTATTTCTAGCACTTATTTTGCTTAAGGTTTATAACATTTTTTGGAAACTGTAACTTAATGTCTTTTGTCATTTGGAGAAACTTATCAACCATGATTTTTCAAGTATATCTTCTATACCATTTAATTCTCTTCTCCCTCTGGGACTCCAATTACAGTTCTTGGTTATATATTTTCATCAGGTTCCATATGGCTCAAATTCTTTTTCTGTATTTTGCACTTTTTTTTTTCTCCATGCTCTTCATTTTCTACTGACCTGATTTCCAGCCTATTAATGCTGCTGTAAGCTTGTCCAAATTTGCTGTGAAACTCATCTGTTGAGTTCTTTAATATAGGTTATTTTATTTCTGTAATGTTCTTTTGTTCGTATAGTCTATCTTATAGTTTCTTGATCAAAAAATAAGTCTCCACTTTCACTAATTTCTTGAGTCTATAATTGTAGAGTTCATGTCTGATAAACCCAACATTTGAATTTTCTATGAGTCTGTCTCTATTGCCTGATTTTCTATACTTAAAATGTTTGACTGGATTATAACTAACGTAAAGTTTTTCTATGGATGTTTGCATATGTATACGCTCATGCAACCCCCATCATACCAAAATATAGTGCATGTTCAGTCACTCAGTCATGTCCAACCATATGCACAATAGCCTGTTAGGCTCCTCTGTCCATGGGACTTTCCCGACAAGAATACTGAGTAGGTTGCCATGCCCTCCTCCAGGGGATCTTCCCAATCCAGGGATGGAATCCACATCTTCTGCATTGCCAGGCAGTTTCTTTACCATTGAAACACCTGGGAAGCCCAAGATATGGTAGTTATTAACAATATAGAGAGAGTTTTAACAAATCAATAAGAATAAAGAGAATCACCACAAAGGAAAAAATGGACAAAAGACCTAAAAGGAAATTCACAACGATAATACAAATACAAGAATAGATCTGAAAGATGTGTAGGCTTACTTTTAGTCAAGGAAGTGCAAAAAGTAAAATAGTAATAAGATACTATTTTTCACACATTGCATTGTTACAAATTAATGCATCATTGATCTATGATGGTAAAAATGGGACTTTCATATGTGAAAGACTTGACAATGAAAATTATTAATTGGAAGGTCTCTCTCTGTGTTTCAAATTTATTTATTCTTTGATTCAGCAATTCCATGGTTAAGACTCTGTCATTCAGAAATTTTCATAAAAGCACACAAAGATATATTAGCTAAGATTCTTTTCTTAATGATTTACATGTATTAACTGATATAATTCTCAAAACAGTTTAGAGGTAATAAATATATTCCAGTCTGGATGATAGTTGAAATAGAAAACTAAAGCTTAAAAAAGGAGTATAGTACTTGTTGTTCCTCAAACACTATATAGAAGAGACAAATTTTTTTTAAAAGAAAGACTGAATGGAGTAGACGAGGCATAGACCAGAAAGTGTTGCCCAGGTAAGTCAAGGGTCATAACATGGAACTAGCTGGGTAAAGACACAGGGCTGTGCTAGTCACCTAAAATTTGATACTGATGGGAGAAGATTCCACTAAGCCCACACCAAGTATTTTCAATCACCTGCCATCTCTGTGTGCTCCACAGTGCCAACTGCTGTGGGGCTTGGGAAGGACTACAAGACTTAGTCTCAAAGGGTCTGAACATCATGTGAAAACACTGTCCACTCTGCTCCAGCGTCCCAAAGAAGAAGCCTTGCCCAGACATCTAGGTAGAATTTAGAGCAACGTGTGGGAATTTCTGGTCAAGTGTTTCCACTGTTTGTCTCTGTTTTTTCTCATGGCTGCTCTGTATCTGATTCATCTCTGTCTCCTCCATACTTTGTGTCTGGCACACAGTGGACAATCAGTGAATGGCTGTCAAATACATGGATAGACCAATAGGTGAGTAGATGGGAGGATAGCAAGTTCTAATATTAACCCTTTCCTTATATATAGATGACAGGGTGGCACTAGATGATATCCAAAGATTACTCTTCTGCAAATATTTCTGCATTCTTTTCTAGCTTATTTCTTCCCCTAAGATTCCACTTCTGTGGAGTTTATTTCTACTCTTTTGAGTTTTATCAGTACAGAGAAAACTATAACTAAAAGGGTGCCATTTGCTTTAGCTGCTTTTCCTCTTTTCAAAGCAGATAGATCTTTTGTATCTATTGTTATGTGTTTCTGAGAAAACAAGTACTAACAGCCTCCAGGATAAATATCAGAGTATATGTCCACTGTCATATTAATTTCTATCTGTAAGGGAAATCTATTCTGTTTATTATTTTTATTATTTCCATGGACACTGAAATCCTGATGTATCTCAGACTGCCATCATTGCCAGCAATTCTCAGCAATCATGCACAGCTGAAGCAAGGCATCAAGACGGCATAGGAAGAGCCAGTGAGGGTTCCAGAAGCACAGCTCAGGCGAAGGAAACAGCAGCTGCCTGGGGCATGCTCATCCCATGGTGGAGGACTGGAGGACCAGAGGCCAAGTCAAAGTATGCAGACACATTCCAAGCCTCTGCTGGGATACAGCTGAGGTCATGTTCACTCACATTCCATTGGCCTAAACAAACCTCATGGCCCACAGGGCAGGGCGTTACACTGGGTTCATGCTGGGGAAGACGAGAAGAAATATTTGTTGGATAATATTACAAGCTATCACAGGGGAGGGTGGGGGTGTTCATTCCAAATTTAACTCTCAAGGTCCCTGCTGCCTCCTCACAGTTTCCTGGAGTTCTGCCTGCTTTGTATGTTTTGGTGATTTCTACCACCCAGAGCAAAGATAATAATAAAAAGGGCCATCATTAATTGAGTATCCAGTATGTCTTTGCCATATATGTATATATGTGTGTGTGTGTATTATTTTTAATTCTCACCACAGATCTTTCAGGTAGGACTTGCTATGCTCACACTATATATGAGAAAGCTACAGATCAAAGAGAGAAAGTATCTAGTTCAATGTCACTAAGTCCATGCCAGAGATAGATGGCAAGCCTAGTTCTAGCAATCTATCTAATTGCCCATGAAAACATTCCACCTTCTTCAGGTGCTCAGTTCTACTGATCATCTTCACTGATTGATTGATTGATGAAAAAGTCCTACACATCAAAAAGAAAAAAAAAAAAAAAGCTAAATTTAAAAGATTCAAAATACCAAGCATTTAGAAGAACTAGCGTCTCCATACACTGCTAGTGGCAATGGAAAGCAATCTTCCCAAGTATAGATGTAAGATATAGAGGGTGGCTCAGACAGTAAAGAATCAGTGTGCAATGCAGGAGACCCATGTTCAACCCTGGGTCAGGAAGATCCCCTGGAGAAGGAAATGGCTACCCCTTCCAGTATTCTTGCCTGGAGAATCCCATAGACAGAGGAGCCAGGTGGACTACAGTCCATGGGGTCGCAAAGAGTCAGACACAACTGAGTGACAAATTCTTTGAACTTTGAGATGTAGTTGATACAGATACAGATATAGGCATAGACATACATATGGATATATAAGTAAAGAATGATTTTCTAAAGTCTTTTTTATTGGAGTATAGTTGCTTTACAATGTTGTGTTAGTTTCTACTGTACAACAACATGAATCAGCTATATGTGTATATATATGTATACATATATACATTTATCCCCTCCCTCTTGGACCTCCCTCCCAACCACTCCCATCCCATTCATCTAGGTCATCACAGAGCACCAAGTTGAGCTCCCTGTGCTATATAGCAGCTTCCCATTAGTTATCTATTTTACACATGATAGTATACGTTAATCCTGATTTCTTAATTCACCCCATCCTCCCTACCCCCACTGTGTCCATATATCCTTTCTCTACATCTGGATCTCTATTCCTGCCCTGCAAATAGGTTTATCTAACCTGGATTGTTAGGTCCATGAATCAAGGCAAATTGGAGTGGTAAAACAGGAGATGGCAAGAGTGAACATTGACATTTTAGGAATCAGCGAACTAAAATGGACTGGAGTGGGTGAATTTAACTAAGATGACCATTATATCTACTACTGTGTGCAGAAATCCCTTAGAAGAAATGGAGTAGCCATCATGGTTAATAAAAGAATCCGAAATGCAGTACTTGGATGCAGTCTCAAAAATGACAGAATGATCTCTGTTTGTTTCCAAGGCAAACCATTCAATACCACAGGAATCCAAGCCTATGCTCCAACCAGTAATGCTGAAGAAGCTGAAGTTGAATGGTTCTATGAAGATCTACAAGACCTTTTAGAACTAACACCCAAAAAAGATGTCCTTTTCATTACAGGGGACTGGAATGCAAAAGTAGGAAGTCAAGAAACACCTGGAGTAACAGGCAAATTTGGCCTTGGAGTACGGAATGAAGCAGGGCAAAGGCTAACAGAGTTTTGCCAAGAGAAAACACTTGTCATAGCAAACACCCTCTTCCAGCAACACGAGAAGACTCTACACATGGACATCACCAGATGGTCAACACTGAAATCAGACTGATTATATTCATTGCAGCCAAAGATGGAGAAGCTCTATACAGTCAGCAAAACCAAGACCAGGAGCTGACTGTGGCTCAGATCATGAGCTCCTTATTGCCAAATTCAGAGTTAAATTGAAGAAAGTAGGGAAAACCACTAGACCATTCAGGTATGACCTAAATCAAATCGCTTATGATTATACAGTGGAAGGAAGAAATAGATTTAAGGGACTAGATCTGATAGACAGATTGACTGATGAACATTGGACGGAAGTTCATGACATCGTAGAGTGGACAGGGATCAAGACCATTCCCATGGAAAAGAAATGCATAAAAGCAAAATGGCTGTCTAAGGAGGCCTTACAAATAGCTGTGAAAAGAAGAGAAGGGAAAAGCAAAGGAGAAAAGGAACAATATTCCCATTTGAATGCAGACTTCCAAAGAATAGCAAGGAGAGATAAGAAAGCCTTCCTCAGCAATCAATGCAAAGAAACAGAGGAAAACAACAGAATGGGAAAGATTAGAGATCTCTTCAAGAAAATTAGAGGTACCAAGGGAACATTTCATGCAAAGATGGGCTCGATAAAGGACATAAATGGTATGGACCTAATAGAAGCAGAAGATATTAAGAAGAGGTGGCAAAAATACACAAAAGAACTGTACAAAAAAGAGCTTCAAGACCCAGATAATTATGATGGTGTGATCACTCACCTAGAACCAGACATCCTGGAATGTGAAGTCAAGTGGGCCTTGGAAAGCATCACTACGAACAAAGCTAGTGGAGGTGATAGAATTCCAGTTGAGCTATTTCAAATCCTGAAAGATGATGCTGTGAGAGTGATGCACTCAATATGCCAGCACATTTGGAAAACTCAGCAGTGGCCACAGGACTGGAAAAGGTCAGTTTTTCATTCCAATCCCAAAGAAAGGCAATGCCAAAGAATACTAAAACTACCGCACAATTGCGCTCATCTCACACGCTAGTAAAATAATGCTCAAAATTTACCAAGCCAGGCTTCAGCAATACATGAACCATGAACTTCCAGATGTTGAAGCTGGTTTTAGAAAAGGCAGAGGAATCAGAGATCAAATTGCCAACATCCGCTGGATCATTGAAAAAGCAAGCAGGTTCCAGAAAAATATCTATTGCTGCTTTATTGACTATGCCAAAGCCTTTGACTGCGTGGATCACAATAAACTGTGGAAAATTCTGAAAGAGATGGGAATACCAAATCACCTGACCTGCCTCTTGAGAAACCTGTATGCAAGTCAGGAATCAACAGTTAGAACTGGACATGGAACAACAGACTGGTTCCAAATAGGAAAAGGAGCACGTCAGGGCTGTATATTGTCACCCTGCTTATTTAACTTATATGCAGAGTATATCATGAGAAACACTGGGCTGGAAGCCACACAAGCGGGAATCAAGATTGCCGGGAGAAATATCAATAACCTCAGATATGACGATGACACCACCCTTATGGCAGAAAGTGAAGAGGAACTAAAAAGCCTCTTGATGAAAGTGAAAGTGGAGAGTGAAAAAGTTGGCTTAAAGCTCAACATTCAGAAAACGAAGATCATGGCATCTGGTCCCATCACTTCATGGGAAATAGATGGAGAAACAGTGGAAA
>NW_011495032.1:12998797-13010787 GCF_000754665.1 Bison bison bison
AAATCACTGCAGATGGCGACTGCAGCCATGAAATTAAAAGACGCTTACTCCTTGGAAGGAAAGTTATGACCAACCTAGACAGCATATTCAAAAGCAGAGATATTGCTTTGCCAACAAAGGTCCGTCTAGTCAAGGCTATGGTTTTTCTAGTGGTCATGTATGGATGTGAGAGTTGGACTATGAAGAAAGCTGAGTGCTGAAGAATTGATGCTTTTGAACTGTGGTGTTGGAGAAGACTCTTGAGAGTCCCTTGGACTGCAAGGAGATCCAACCAGTCCATCCTAAAGGAGATCAGTCCTGGGTTTTCATTGGAAAGACTGATGCTAAAGCTGAAACTCCAGTACTTTGGCCACCTCATGTGAAGAGTTGACTCATTGGAAAAGACTCTGATGCTGGGAGGAATTGGGGGCAGGAGGAGAAGGGGACAACAGAGGATGAGATGGCTGGATGGCATCACCGACTTGATGGACATGAGTTTGAGTAAACTCTGGGAGTTGGTGATGGACAGGGAGGCCTGGTGTGCTGCAATTCATGGGATTGCAAAGAGTCTGACATGACTGAGAGACTGAACTTACAATTTTTTTAGATTCCATATATTTGCATTAACATACAATATTTGTTTTTTCTCTTTTGGGCTTATTTCAATCTGTATGACAGACTCTAGGTCCATCCACAACTTTATAAATGACCCAGTATTGTTCTTTTTTATGGCTGACTAATATTCCATTGTATATTGACTTGAGAGGATTAAAGAGGGGTAAATGCCCTTAAAAAAGCCAGGATCCTAAAGATAACATTTAACAAAAAGTTACAAAATACAGGGAAATAGGCCAGTAGGACTGCAAGTTTTGGAGCACTGGTGTGAAAGGGTTGGAGAATCAGAAGGGATGTGTAATAAACTCAAGTTAAGGATTTAGAGCAGGGTGGGATGAAGACATTAGGAAGTTTGAAATTTGGGTGATGATTCAAGCAAGCAAGGGCTTCCCGTGTGGCGCTTCCCATGTGGTAAAGAACCCATCTGCCAAAGCAAGAGACTTAAGAGATGTGGGTTTCATCCCTGGGTCAGGAAGATCCCCTGGAGGAGGGTATGGCAACCCACTTGCCTGAAGAATCCTATGGGCAGAGGGGCCTGGTGGGCTATAGTCCATGGGGTTACAAAGAGTAGGACAGGACTTAAGCAACTTAGCATGCAGGCAAGCAGGAATGCACAGTGTATCCACCTGGATATTCCTTTGGGACAAGGTGGGTAACCATTTCAATTTAAAGCTTCATCTGGGATTGCTTGGGGGCTGGGGAGACTCATGACCAGTCCTTCAAAGAGATAAAAGAATTGAAAGCTCCCTTCCTTGACACACACCCCTTAAATCATGTAGAGTTTAGCCTGGGATAACAAGCTAAGTTACACCTCTTTGGTATCTCCGTGCATTTTACTGAAACAAATTCAGAGACTCAAGGTAGTTGCTGCTAAGTTTCATCTTGGTAAATCAAGCCCATTTTCTCAGCCAGCTGAACGTGTTTTTTGTTGTTGTTGTTTTTTTGATATTTTAGGTTTTCCCAAGTGTTCTTCAATAATTTAAAAAAAAAAAAAAAACCACATGATTCAAATTCTACTGCATAGGGCTTTTGTTTTAAAAGCAACCCTCTTCCACCACACACTTCCCTACCCATAAGCGGGCTCTCCAAAGACTCTTCTACCATCACTAATAGGAGGTCTCCAGTGGGTTAATTCATTTTTCTAGGTAATATATTAATACTAATTATCTTAGTTTTTAAGTTACCAACTTCAGACTTTTCACGGCAGTTATTCTTCATCTACCCCATCCCAGATCCATTCTCCTACTACTCATGCCCAGGAGAAGGACACTGCTGGTAAGGACTGATCAGTGGAGATTGCATTTAGGTTCAGCCAAAGAAAGCCCTCACATGAGGCAGGTGGAGTGAGACCAGACCTTTAACCCAGTCCACCCTCAAACTTCTCTGTAAGTCCATATGTTTTATCATTGTCACTCCAGGGTCCCGAGAACAATGGCAGGTTAGCACTCTGGCACCACCCCCACTTCCTTTCCCCCTTTTCTCCAAAAATCGAATAGTTGCATCATCATGTTTGGTCTTCTCTTGGTTGGTTATTTTTGCAACTTTTAATGAGATATGTAGGGAGCACATCTGCCTTCAAATGCCATCCACACCTCTACGCTCTCTCTGTCAGTCAAGAATAAAAGCATCCTTCCCCTCCATCTCCATCACTGATGGACCTGGACTTGCAAAATATTATAAAAATTTGCGGTCTGTACCCTGATCCCAACTGTCTTCCATGATGTTTGTTTTTTCCACTACAGGTTTATTTTGAATCTGAATACCAATTAACAGTGCCTGTGTGTTGTAGCCACAGAATGATTTCCACTGAAGAGCCTGACGGTATGAGAGGTTTGTATCTCCTGTTCTTGGGGTCTGACATCTTTTTGCCAGCATTTCCCAAAAGAGAGTCTCCCCAGACTTGTGGCAAAATGAGTGATCTTTTCTCACTCTCCACAAATGGCCCCAAGTGATGCCATATTTTAGTTGGCTTCATATTTGGGCCATGACTTATTTGTGAAGATTTTTGTTTGTTTTCCTAGGGTTATAGCCAACAATGTTTTTTAACATGTGGAGAAGCTATGTATGCACTCTCACCATATTTTCAGGTGTATCCAGACAATCAGGCATCTTGTCTTCTATAGAATCACCCCTTCTGAGGTTCACCGACCCCCAGAAGGAAAGAAACACCCCTGAACTTCCCTGCCTTCCAGCCACACCAACTGTTGCCTGGATCCCAGGGCTCCTCTGCATTGGCATCCTCCCTTGCTCCGGCAAATTTTATCCTCCAAGAGCTTTCTTCTGTGTTTTAACAGCTAAATGTTTTGAGTCTGTGTGTATCCATAGATATGTTTATTCTTCTCTCACAGTCCAATTGCTCTTTCAGTCAGTAGCAGGATGAAAGGTTCAAAGGCATCTCCACTCCCTGAACTTGGAAAGCACTGCCTTACAGTCTTCTAGCGTCCTGTACTAGTGATGTGAGTTCTGATGCCAGTCTGATTTTATTCTTCTATAGAATGTGCCCCTGCTGCCCACCCTCCACCCCCTGGGCTCTGAAAGCTGTTAAAAATTCCTCTTCAGCATTGTTGCTCTGAAGCTATATAACAGAGATATATGCATTTTTAAAATTCATCCCTTCCAGTCTGAAGACCCACATTCTTGATTGAGCTCCGAACTATTTCCTCCTCCCTTCTTTGTGTCCTTGTAATTTACATGTATTTTCCCCACTTCCATCTTCTCTGTTCCCTCTTCTAGAAATTAATTCTAGTTGGACCTCTTTGGTCATCTCTCATGTTTTTTTCTTTTGTTTTGCCCCAAATATAGATTTAACTTTCTTTAACTTTAGTTTTAACTTTCAACTCTTTCATTGAATTTTTCACTTCAGCCAGCATATTGTTAATTTCCGAGAATTCTTTCTGGTTATTTGCTTTTCCTTTTTCATAGCACATTATTCTTATTTTATAGTTTTAATATTTTCCCAAATCTTTGAGCATATTATAATTCTGCTTTTTTTTCTTCACTTTAAGTTACTTTCTTATTTTTTTCTGTTTCTTTAACTGACATTAGTTTCTGTCTTTTCTTTATTTTTCTTTTCGACTTGGCCTTTTTCTCCCATGTTTTGGTTCTTGTATGTGACTTGATTGTCATATACTGTTGTCTATCAACATTTAAAAATGAAAGACCAGGCTGACTATTCTAAAGAGTTGTTAAGAACTTCCTCTTTTATTGTCTGAATCCATCTGTTTCCTAATCAGCCTTTCTTTGGGAGGAAAAATCTGACTGGAAGATCCATGTTTCTGAATTACACCATCTCTGCTTTAGAGTATGTGGAAGAGGAATTTTCTGACAGGCTCTGTGCCCCCAAATCCCAGAAAGAGGAGAGTTTTGCTGAAAAAAGCTCCTTCCCACACTAGCAGCCTTGGTTCACTTAAAAGTTTTCTTAATTTTCCTAAGAACATCCACTTGTTTTTGTCTGGGGGTGGGGGGTGGGGGGCTGGCATTTTGTTCCCAAAAAATGGGAGAGGGGAGTTTCCTCCACCCCAAATCTTCAACACATCTCCTTGCCATCACCCCCACTTCTAACTCCCAGTGTTCAACTGCTGACACTAAGCCTAAACCTCTGTGTCTCCGAAAGACTTAGTCGACCCTCCCCACCCCACGCACTCCCCATGGCTAACCCACCGGCCTCCCCCAGAGCTGGAGCCTTTGTTTCCCTATTTCCTCTACTCAGCAGGCTTCACACCCTATCCATTTTCCCACAGTTATTGAAATCTCTTACGTGCTGAAGGATCCCCTTAAAGCATCTTCCCTTTGGAAGTTAATTTTTTTTATTTTTATTGAAGTACAGTTGGTTTATAATGTTGTATTCATTTCTAGTGTACAGAAAAGAGATTCGGTTATATATGTGTGTGTGTGTGTTCAGTTGTGCGTGACTCTTTGTAACCCCATGGACTGTAACCCATCATGTTCCTCTGATCATGGGATTTCCCAGGCAAAAATACTGGAGTGGGCTGCCATTTCCTTCTCCAGGGGATATTCCTGATCCAGGGATTGAACCTGTGTCTCCTGCTGTGGCAGGTGGATGCTTTACCACTGAGCCACCAGGGAAGCCATATAATATACATTCTTTACATATTCTTTTCCATTAAGATTATATGTATATATATATATTTGTATATATATTATTTTCATATTATTTTCTATTAAGATTTTCCATTATGTATATATATATATGTATACGCATGTGTGTGTGTGTGTATATATATATATATATACACGTATGCATGCATGCTAAATCTCTTCAGTCATATCCGACTCTTTGTGTCTCTATGGATTGTAGCCTGCCAGACTTGCCAAGTGCCTCTGTTCATGGGATTCTCCAGGCAAGAATACTTGAGTGGGTTGCCATGCCCTCCTCTAGGGGATCTTCCCAACCCAGGGATCAAACTTGCATCACTTGCAGTTCCTGCGTTGCAGGCAGATTCTTTACCACTGAGCCATCAGGGGAAGCCCTATGTATATACATACATTATTTTCATGCTCTTTTCCATTAAGATTTACTACAGGATACTGAATATAGTTCCATATGCTATATAATAGGACCTTGTTATTTATTCATTCTATTTATAATAGTTTGTTGTTACTGCTGTTCAGTCGTTAAGTCATGTCTGACTTTTTGCAAAATGGAAACCAATTTCTTTTATTGTTCCTTTCATATAATTGTAATGGGCTATCGAAAGTGAGAGTATGAAATACACTAATTTTATTGTGTAGAGCCACCCCCCTGCAGAAACTTATAAAGGAAAGAAATAGTCACTCACATCCACATGGCCTTGCCATGACCATTATCATCTGGAGGTGGACCAATTATATCTGGTGGAGATCATGACACACATTTATGTCTGTGTGTGTTTATTTCACATGATATTTTAAACTTTTTCTACAGTGCTGTGAAGCCTGTACCTTATCATCTTAATGAATGTGTGAGGTTCCAAGGGGGTCCTGCAACAGCTCCCTAGAAGCACACCAGATGGAGGCATCATTAACCCCACTTAGCACATGAGAAAACCTTGGAGTCAAAGACACTTGGCAAAGGGGCAAGTGGTGACCCACAAATGAGAAGTCATTATCACCACATTCCCAATCCTGGTCCTTCCTTGCTAGTGACATTGCTCTGGCATGAAATAAGTGGGGCTCACAGCAAATAGAATCACCACTCCGTCTTGCCAGTCACAGACCCCATGCCCAGAATTCCTCCCTCGTCTTGGGCCCAAGACAGTAAAAGAGGAGGAAGCTGACTCTTCCTTTGTTGGGCCAAGAGTTCAGCTGGGAGCAGCTGGAGAAGCCATTTTTTAGTTCAGTTATATCCAGACTTCCCTGGTGGCTCAGACGGTAAAGCATCTGTCTACAATGCAGGAGACCCAGGTTCGATCCCTGGATTGGGAAGATCCCCTGGAGAAGGAAACGGCAATCCACTCCAGGACTATTGCCTGGAAAATCCCATGGACAGAGGAGCCTGGTAGGCTACAGTCCATGGGGTCGCAAAGAGTCGGACACAACTGAGCGACTTCACTAAGACTTCACTAAGATATCCAGACTTAAATCCAGAGGAAAGGTCTGTAACCCAAAAAGGGCTCCCTGGAACTTTGTAATTCACTAAATGCTGGAAAATTGTATTTCCCTGTGTTCTGAGGGGACCCAGTGGAAATTCGTCCAGCAACTTTTTGCCTCTTGCCTCAGGTATGAATAACCCTATCAAGCTGAGCAGGAAACCAGTGAATCGCCAAGGAACACAGGCTGAGCGGGAAGGGTCCTAAGGAGAGTGAACTGACAGCCCTTCCCCCACAGCAGAGCCTGCACTGAGTAGTTGTGTGAACCTCAGTAGTTACTTCACCTCTCTGGTGCCCAGTTTCCCCTCTTGGAAAATGAAGAAGATGGAAAGGAAAAACAAACAAAAATAAAGCATCTCCTGCCTTGTAAGGACACTGTGACATTCGCAATAATCACATATGAGAGTCCTCAAAGTAGCATCAGGTCTGGCACATCCTATGTCTTCAGGAAATTGTCTCCATCTACATAATCCTATGCCTTCCGGGGATGTGTTTCCCTGAAAATTCACAGATTCCCCACTGTGTGGGAACCACCCAGGCTGAGCTCCAGGCTGTGCCCTTTACCCAGGCTCTTCTAAGATTCAAGGCAGCTCCACCCCCACATTTCTCTGTGCTCTTCCTGTTTGTTTGGTTTCTTTGTTTGGTTGGTTTCGGGTTTGTTTATTTATTTTGCTTCTGTTTGGTTTTTGTTTGTTTGTTTTTCTTCCCAGCATGAAGCTTCCTGGCTCATTTCAATCCTAGCTCCTAATAGATTAACATTAGAGCTGTACCCCGCTGCATGAGATTTTTGCCTATGGTAGCCTCAAACTATCTCAGACTACCTGATGTTTCTGCTGGGTTTCTATGCAGTCCATTTCCCCTAGGTTCAGTTTACAAACTGTCAGACCATTATGGATGCTTCAAGATCTGCCCTTGGATGAGGTGCCCTGTAAGTCAGGGGCATGGACTGTGGTTCGAGGTCTCACAGTCTCACTAACTTTGAACCTGGGGTACCCTCCTCTGCCTGGCAAGCTGAGGGCCAGCCTTCAGCAAAGTCTAGATCAAAGTGGGCTAGCAGCTCAGCATCAGCAACCAACATCAGGTTCCCTCCCCCTCAGACTTCATACCTCCTCACCAAAACTCCTCCTTGGAAAGTCCTGTGTGCTACTGGAGAAGGAGTGGGTTTACTGGGGAAGTGTGTGTGGTGGGGGGTGTACTGCCCTAGGTCTGTCTGTGCCTCCCTGTGCACTGCCTTTTCCACCCTGCTCTCCACGCTCCTCAATACTCACAACTTGTGGCAGCATTACTAAACCAAATCCCTTCTCTCCACTACTCTTAAAATATACAGAGCCACAGTCTGCTTTCCTGATAAGTTGCCAACTTATCCATCAGCTAAGTCAAACTATTTCTATGCCGATGAGGAAGAACCAGAAAAAAACCCAGGAAGACAATATTTGCTATATACATGAAAAAGTAATGCTGCCTTTTGTGTGTTAAGAGTTCAGATAATCAATAAGAAAAACATTAGCTCCCTCTCTGAATTTGGAAATAGCATGAAAAATATACTCACCTAAAAGAACACATAATTTGTAAATGTGCCTATGACAGCATATTCAACCTCACAAGTCATCAAGAAAATGCAAACGCAGATAAATACATGTTTCTCATCTACAGAATCTACAGAATGATTTAAAATCTAGTGCTTAATTCTTAATGAGATGAGCACTGGCACTCTTGACTGGGGAGAATACAAATTGTTATAGGCACAGCTCATGAATATATCAAAAGCCTTAAATACACTCTGACTCTTTGATTCAGTAATTCCACTTGTGGAATACTAGCTAAGAGAGAAAAATACATGAAATGAAGATATTTATGTTCACAGGGCTTATGACAGCAGTGTTTAACAAAGAAAGGGAAATAACTTAGTAATTAAAATGAATTAAAATTCTTTCATATTTCTAAATGGAAAAATGGTTGTGACATAATGTTTGGGAGTGAAAACTCAGCACTCAAAATTACACTTGTGCTGTGTGCTAAGTCACTGGCAGTGTCTGACTCTTTGTCACCCTATGGCCTGTAAGCCCTCCAGGTTCCTCTGCCCATGGGATTCTCCAGGTAAGAATACTGGAGTGGGTTGCCATGCTCTCCTCCAGGGGATCTTCCCAATCCCGGATCAAACCTGCACCTCTTACATCTCCTGCATTGGCAGTCAGGTTCTTTACCACGAGTGCCACCTGGGAAATTTTAGTCAGGAAAATCTCAGTAGTACAAAACAAAGGTCCACAGATGCCCCCCACCTCAAAAAGAGGCTAGAAATAAAAATACCTTCACGTCCAGAAATTAGGGCTTCTCTGATGTCTCAACAGGTAAAGAATTTGCCTGCAATGCAGGAGACACAGGAGACACCTGCTCAATTCCTGGGTTGGAAAGATCCCCTGGAGGAGGAAAATGGCAACCCACTCCAATATTCTTGCCTGAAAAATCCAATGGACAGAGGAACCTGGCAGGCTACAGCCTGTGGGGTCACAAAGAGTCGGACATGACTGAGTAACTGATACATGACAGATACCAGAGCTCACGAGCTGTTGTTCCAATTGGGTTTGACTTTTTTTTCCTCTCCATTTAGCTTTTTTACACAAAGAGCATCTATTCCTTTGATGAAGGACAAACCTTTTATTAGAATTTTTAAACTTTTTATTAGAAATTCATTTAAATTAAAAAATTAAAGGCCTCAAGTAAAATCTGTCCACGTCTGCCTCTAAGAACTCATAGCCCTCTCCTAAGAACGGGACCAGCAGCAAGTGCATGTTAGTCTGGGGTGGGGATAAAGCAGGCAGGGGTACACCTCCTGTGGGCAACTCCTACCTTGTATGGTGCTTGGAAGGAAGAGGAAATCCCCAACATGGCCTCCATTGCACCCTCTTATCCCTTGGAGGGTTGTAGGAGGGTTACACCAACCCTGTCCTACATGCATTAGAGTCTTCCAGGGCTGAGACTCAATCCTGGTTCTACTGCCGTGATCAAATTTTTGTCACTGTTCCCAACCTCAGTTTTCTTACTTTTAAAATGTGTCCTTCAGGAGGGAAAGGGGCTAGGGATGAACTGGGAGACTGAGATTGACATATATGTACTATTGATACTTTGGATAAAATAGATAACTAGTAAGAACCTACTGTACAGCACAGGGAACTCTACCCACTGCCCTGTGGCACCCTAAATGGGAAGGAAATCCAAAAAATAGGGGATATATGTATGTGTATAGCTGATTCACTGTGCTGTACAGTAGAAACCTACACAACAATGTAAAGCAACCATACACCAATAAAAAACTAATTTAAAAATAAAATAAAATGGGCCCTTGACAATACCCTGTTTGAAGGTATTCATGGGGATTAAGTGAGATGAGAACTGCTTTATTGTTTCAAGACAGAGCTGAGCTTTTTACCTCATTAATAAATATCTAACACATTAAGACACACTAGTAATGCATTTCTGTGATTTAATGTCAGACTCTTGCCATATTATCTAATGTCTCATATAATTATCTTTTTAAAATAGTCCTCATTTCTTTAATAGTAGGTACTTTCATGGTTAAATCTTCTAAAATATCAAATATGTCCCTGTTAGCCGAACCACTGACTATTAAATACTGTGCTGTGTGCTTAGTCACTCAGTCATGTCCCACTCTTTGAGATCCCATGGACTATTAAATACTATTTACCTTCTTTTCAGATTTGCCTGGGGTCCTTACCATAAACCAAGTGTTCCAGTGAAGGAGAAGGAAACAGGTAACTTTAACTCCTATGTGCTGAGTAAGACATCATATTGTCTGTTTCATGATTAACTAGCTAATGTATCACTCATAACAACCAAGCTTTGCAGATCTCCACAATTTCATAGATGAGAAATATGAGGCTCAGAGAAGTCAAGTAAAATGCTAAGTGTTACCCAGCTAGAAGGCAGTAAAGGCACAAAACCAGATGGAGTCCCAAAGCCTCAGCTCCTTGGTAGCCCAGGGTGCAGTGACATTCTCTCCTTAAGGATGGAGCCGAGATGTTTTAGTTGTTTGTTTTAATTTAAATTTTTTTATTTTAATTCGAGGCTAATTACTTTACAATATTGTATTGGTTTTGCCATACATCAACATGAATCCAACCACAGGTATACACGTATTCCCCATCCTGAACCCCCCTCCCACCATCACCTTAATACCAAAACCTGACAAAGATGCCACAAAAAAAGAAAACTACAGGCCAATATCACTGATGAACATAGATGCAAAAATCCTTAACAAAATTCTAGCAATCAGAATACAACAACATATTAAAAAGATCATACACCATGACCAAGTGGGCTTTATCCCAGGGATGCAAGGCTTCCTCAATATCCACAAATCAATGTAATACACCACATTAACAAATTGAAAAATAAAAGCCATATGATTATCTCAATAGATGCAGAGAAAACCTTTGACAAAATTCAACATCCATTTATGATTAAAAACTCTCCAGAAAGCAGGAATAGAAGGAACACACCTCAACATAATAAAAGCTATATATGAAAAACCCACAGCAAACATTATCCTCAATGGTGAAAAATTGAAAGCATTTCCTCTAAAGTCAGGAACAAGACAAGGGTGCCCACTTTCACCACTACTATTCAACATAGTTTTGGAAGTTTTGGCCACAGCAATCTGAGCAGAAAAAGAAATAAAAGGAATCCAGATTGGAAAAGAAGTAGTAAAACTCTCACTGTTTGCAGATGACATGATCCTCTACATAGAAAACCCTAAAGAGCCAAGATGTTTTAGAACGCTACTTTGTTCTTGTATCTCATCTGAATAGTTTGTTCAGTTTTCTACTCTTGTTGTTCAGTTGTTTAGTTACTTAGTTTTGGGCTTCCTGTCCATAAGGAATTTGTGGCATTTTTTCGGTGCTTTTAACGTTTCCTACCTGGCAACCCACTCAGTACTCTTGCCTGGAAAATCCCATGGACGGAGGAGCTAGGTAGGTTACAGTACATGGAGTCGCAGAGTCAGACACAACAGAGCAACTTCACTTTCATTAAGACATTAATTAAGCAAATTTTAGTCTTATGTCCAAAGACTGCTGCTGCTAAGTCGCTTCAGTCATGTCCGACTCTGTGCGACGCCATGGACTGCAGCCTACCAGACTTCTCCATCCATGGGATTCTCCAAGCAAGAACACTGGAGTGGGTTGCCATATCCTTCTCCAATGCATGAAAGCGGAAAGTGAAAGTGAAGTCGCTCAGTCGTGTCTGACTCTTAGTGACCCATGTACTGCAGCCTACCAGGCTCCTCCATCCATGGGATTTTCCGGGCAACAGTACTGGAGTGGGGTGCCATGCCTTCTGTAAGTGAGGTTCTGGGACGTCTTCCCATTCAGTTCACTTCAATTCAGTCTCTCAGTCAGGTCCGACTCTTTGTGACCCCATGAATCACAGCACGCCAGGCCTCCCTGTCCATCACCAACTCCCAGAGTTCACTCAGACGCACATCCATCGAGTCAGTGATGCCATCCAGCCATCTCATCCTCTGTCGTCCCCTTCTCCTCCTGCCCCCAATCCTTCCCAGCAGCGGAGTCTTTTCCAATGAGTCAACTCTTCGCATGAGGTGGCCAAAGTACTGGAGTTTCAGCTTTAGCATCATTCCTTCCAAAGAAATCCCAGGGCTGATCTCCTTCAGAATGGACTGGTTGGATCTCCTTGCAGTCCAAGGGACTCTCAAGAGTCTTCTCCAACACCACAGTTCAAAAGCATCAATTCTTCGGTGCTCAGTTTTCTTCACAGTCCAACTCTCACATCCAT
>NW_011495032.1:13010887-13025252 GCF_000754665.1 Bison bison bison
TCAGTTTTCTTCACAGTCCAACTCTCACATCCATACATGACCACTGGAAAAACCATAGCCTTGACTAGACAGACCTTTGTTGGCAAAGTAATGTCTCTGCTTTTGAATATGCTATCTAGGTTGGTCATAACTTTCCTTCCAAGGAGTAAGCGTCTTTTAATTTCATGGCTGCAGTCACCATCTACAGTGATTTTGGAGCCCAAAAAATAAAGTCTGACACTGTTTCCACTGTTTCCCCCTCTATTTCCCATGAAGTGATGGGACCAGATGCCATGATCTTCGTTTTCTGAATGTTGAGCTTTAAGCCAACTTTTTCACTCTCCACTTTCACTTTCATCAAGAGGCTTTTTAGTTCCTCTTCACTTTCTGCCATAAGGGTGGTGTCATCTGCATATCTGAGGTTATTGATATTTCTCCCGGCAATCTTGATTCCCGCTTATGCGGCTTCCAGCCCAGTGTTTCTCATGATATACTCTGCATATAAGTTAAATAAGCAGGGTGACAATATACAGCCTTGACGTACTCCTTTTCCTATTTGGAACAAGTCTGTTGTTCCATGTCCAGTTCTAACTGTTGCTTCCTGACCTGCATACAGGTTTCTCAAGAGGCAGGTCAGGTAGTCTGGTATTCCCATCTCTTTCAGAATTTTTCACAGTTTATTGTGATCCACACAGTCAAAGCCTTTGTCATAGTCAATAAAGCAGACATAGATGTTTTTCTGGAATTCTCTTGCTTTTTCGATGATCCAGTGGATGTTGGCAATTTGATCTCTGGTTCCTCTGCCTATTCTAAAACCAGCTTGAACATCTGGGGGTTCATAGTTCACGTATTGCTGAAGCTTGGCTTGGAGAATTTTGAGCATTACTTTACTAGCGTGTGAGATGAGTGCAATTGTGCAGTAGTTTGAGCATTCTTTGGCATTGCCTTTCTTTGGGATTGGAATGAAAACTGACCTTTTCCAGTCCTGTGGCCACTGCTGAGTTTTCCAAATTTTCAGGCATATTGAGTGTAGCACTTTCACAGCATGATCTTTCAGGATTTGAAATAGCTCCCCTGGAATTCTACCACCTCCACTAGCTTTGTTCGTAGCGATGCTTTCTAAGGCCCACTTGACTTCACATTCCAGGATGTCTGGCTCTAGGTCAGTTATCACACCATCGTGATTATCTTGGTCTTGAAGATCTTTTTTGTATAGTTCTTCTGTGTATTCTTGCCACCTCTTCTTGATATCTTCTGCTTCTGTTAGGTCTATACCATTTATGTCCTTTATCGAGCCCATCTTTGCATGACATGTTCCCTTGGTGTCTCTAATTTTCTTGAAGAGATCCCTAGTCTTTCCCATTTTGTTATTTTCCTCTATTTCTTTGCATTGATTGCTGAAGAAGGCTTTCTTATCTCTTCTTGCTATTCTTTGGAACTCTGTATTCATATGCTTATATCTTTCCTTTTCTCCTTTGCTTTTCACTTCTCTTCTTTTTACAGCTATTTGTAAGGCCTCACCAGACAGCCATTTTGCTTTTTTGCATTTCTTTTCCATGGGGATGGTCTTGATCCCTGTCTCCTGTACAATGTCACGAACCTCAATCCATAGTTAATCAGGGACTCTATTTATCAGATCTAGTCCCTTAAATCTATTTCTCACTTCCATTGTATAATCACAAGGGATTTGATTTAGGTCATAGCTGAATGGTCTAGTGGTTTTCCCTACTTTCTTCAATTTCATACGGAGTTCATGATCTGAGCCACAGTCAGCTCCTGGTTTTGTTTTTGCTGACTGTATAGAGCTTCTCCATCTTTGGCTGCAAAGAATATAATCAATCTGATTTCGGTGTTGACCATCTGGTGATGTCCTCCCATTAGCAAGGTGCAAAGACCTCGGGATTCAGTCTTTGCTTACCTGGCTGGTCTTTGGCTTCAATTCCCCAGCTGCCATTCAAATAACTACAGTTGCTTTATTTATGAATACTCATGGACGGAGGAGCCTGGCAGGCTCCAGTCCATGGGGTCGCTAAGAGTCGGACATGACTGAGCGACTTCACTTTCACTTTTCACTTTCATGCATTGGAGAAGGAAATGGCAACCCACTCCAGTATTCTTGCCTGGAGAATCCCAGGGACAGAGGAGTCTGGTGGGCTGCCGTCTATGGGGTCACACAGAGTCGGACGACTGAAGCGACTTAGCACACTTAGCACACGCATCACTTCATGGGAAATAGATGGCAAAACAGTGGAAACAGTGTCAGACTTTATTTTTTGGGCTCCAAAATCACTGCAGATGGTGACTGGCAGCCATGAAATTAAAAGATGCTTACTCCTTGGAAGGAAAGTTATGACCAACCTAGATAGCATATTCAAAAGCAGAGACATTACTTTGCCAACAAAGGTCTGTCTAGTCAAGGCTATGGTTTTTCCAGTGGTCATGTATGGATGTGAGAGTTGGACTGTGAAGAAGGCTGAGTGCTGAAGAATTGATGCTTTTAAACTGTGGTGTTGGAGAAGACTCTTGAGAGTCCCTTGGACTGCAAGGAGATTGAACCAGTCCCTTCTGAAGGAGATCAGCCCTGGGATTTCTTTGGAAGGAATGATGCTAAAGCTGAAACTCCAGTACTTTGGCCACCTCATGCGAAGAGTTGACTCATTGGAAAAGACTCCGCTGCTGGGAGGGATTGGGGGCAGGAGGAGAAGGGGACGACAGAGGATGAGATGGCTGGATGGCATCACTGACTCGATGGACGTGAGTCTGAGTGAACTGTGGGAGTTGGTGATGGACAGGGAGGCCTGGCGTGCTGTGATTCATGGGGTTGCAAAGAGTCGGACACGACTAAGCGACTGAACCGAACTGACTGAACTGAACACAGGCGATGCTATTATCCAACATGAACCTACATGCATTACAAAATAAAATGTTAAACTGTTACGGTAATCACTGCCAACTTCTGTTAAATGCCTTTTTTGTCCCACTGTCATTAAGTAGACATTGCCTCTTTAAAACCTGGAATGTAATTGTTCTTGTATCCATTTTACAGATAGGGAAACTGAGACTAAAATTTTCCACACCTGGCCAAAGACATTCTGTGAAGAGTTCACTTCTCGTCACCATAAGACATGTTGAGTGTGGAATTTTGATTAAAGCTCTATAACCTATGAGCAACCCACTCCAGTACTCTTGCCTGAAAAATCCCATGGACAGAGGAACCTGGTGGGCTGCAGTCCATGGGGTTGCGAAGAGTCGGAAGTGACTGAGCGACTTCACTTTCACTTTTCACTTTCCTGAATTGGAGAAGGAAATGGCAACCCACTCCAGTGTTCTTGCCTGGAGAATCCCAGGGACAGGGGAGCCTGGTGGGCTGCCATCTATGGGGTCGCACAGAGTTGGACACGACTGAAGTAACTTAGTAGCAGGTATAAACACTATCTAACTAAAGAGAATTAGAAATACTTTCCACTGTGTCAAACAGGCAGCTCTAGTAAGGACACCTGGAGCGGTTTAGGCTGGGAGAAACGGGGGAGAGCATCTGCATTGAACACCTCCAGGGGGCAGTCTTGAGTTGTGTTCAATCTGGATGGTAATCCCAACTGCACACACATTGCACAGACTGCTGGAAAGGTGCCCTGAAATTGCAGCAGAGATGAGAACTGTCAGGTAAACAGCAGTGAAAACCCCACAGAAAAGACAGGAGAAGGCCAGGGTGTTTCCTTGGACAGGGATTTAAAATACAGGTGACGTGTTCTGAAGCTCCCTACCTTTCTCTCTGCGAGGTGAAGAGAATATAATGCTATATATTACACAACATTCTTTTTGGTTGAGATGGGTAGAGTTCATTTAACCAGAGTGTCAAAATCCCTGTAGAGTTTTTAATTGCCTAATAAAGTGAATTCTCCAAACACTCCACTCTGTCTGAAAGCCTCAGACAAAGGTGATTCAAACAAGTCACAGGGTCTTAGCACCCTTTTTTCTAGGAATCTTTCCCAAACATAAGCCCATGGATTGGGGCAGTTGCCCTAAGGCACGAGGAGGCCAGGAACTCTCCCCAGGCCACAAAGGCTCCGGGGCTCTGAGAGGCCTCATAGGATCCGCCAAGACTCCAACGTAAGTCTGGTTCTATTTGGTCACCGTCCCGGACCGTGGCGGCGGGGAAGGCCATCCGGGAAGCCCATCTTGTCACGTCTGGGCGCTTTTCAGCCCACACACAGGGTAATTCTCAAACACAACCTCTATCTGTTAGCTGCAGATAGAAACAGAAACTAGTTAGAAAAATGTGATTCTCGCGCAGGAAAGTCAGAGCACAGAAGAGTTCAGAAGTGGGCGGGTGTATGTGTTTAAAAAAAAAAAATGGGTGGGAACCCCATCGGCCAAGTCTGCAGAAAAAACTAAATGAAGTCTGCCTATCTCTGGCCGGAGCCCCTCCCCTCGGTCCGCGCCGAGGAGTGTGACACAGGTGCCGCTTCCTCCGGCTGCTGAGGGTCAGGAGCGGCCGATCGCGACCCTTGCCACGGTCCCCCTGGCCGTGCCCCGCACCGGTCAGCGATGAGCACTCCGCTGCCGCTGACCACGACCCAGCAAGGTGAGTACTCGCCGGAGGAGGGGCGAGGGGGGGACGGGTACCGAGGGGGCGGTGGACGGCGGGGGGGGGCAAGCCCGAACTGTGGCCAAGGAACCCAGGGACTCTGGCTGCCGCCCGGCCTCCTGGTGGGCGAGGGACCCACAGGACCGCGTCACCGAACATCGCGGGAACCCGGGCGTCGCAGCGCCCTGCGCATCGCGGGGTCGTTGTCCCCCGAGTCTGGTGCGCGGGCTCTGCGCGCCCCGGGCCTAGAGAGGCCACCTCCGTCCCCGCGGCCACCCGCTGGCTTTCTGTTTCTTTGTGTGGTGGTGGGGAAGTGCCCTGTGGCCAGAACTTTTCCCCTGAGAGAATGAAGAGGGAGAGACAGATCGGTAAGCAGCGCAGAGAAAGCACAAGTTGTTTTCGGGACTGCGCCGGCAGGAAGGTGGAGGCGAGTTCTGAGAAACTCGGAGTTAACTCTGCTAACTCCCGACTCCTCTCTTCTCCCAGGCGGGCGGGAACCAGCCACACGCAGATGTTGCAGGGATCGGCTCGGCTCGCCTTGACCGTTTGGGCGGTTACAATTCTTCAGAGCCTGTTTTCTTTCTTTTTAAAACCGGCACATGCTTTCTTAAGGACAGGAAATCCCGCAGGGATTCTTTGTGATTTTCAAAAGCAATGTTCTGAAATGTTACTGGGCCTCCCCCAACATCACCCCCTCCCCCGCCATTGGGCTTTTGCAATAAACATTAAATTTTCATTTAAAAAATAAACAAGCAAACAGACCAAAAAAAAAAAAAACAGTGTTGATCACTCCTCCCTACCCTGGCTAGGTCTGATTCTTAGAAACTGTCAGAGAGGAGACTGAGTCTATAATGTAATACATTTAGTAGTTAACAGGGTCATGATTATGGGTACTGGAGACACACTCCATTTGTTTCTTTCTTGAGCCTGGGCGAGAGCCACTGGGTCTGTCTTTGTCCACCATGTGCCTCTCTGTGTACATGGCCATGTGTGTGCCCATGAGGTGCTCCCAGTTCCTCCCTGCCTGCTTTTGGACCATGTGTGCAACTTATTACAGGAACCTGAGGCCAGCCAACCTCCCTTAGCTGCAGTTTCATCATTCTTTGTGGGAATAATAGGATAGTATGCCTGTTTGGATTGTGAGAGTTCAGTGGCTCAGCATAGAGATGAACACATGTTAAGCGCTTAATGAATGTCCAGCATCTGTATCATACTGAGGATCCATGAGCTCCTGTGAGTTAGTGTTTACCTTTGTGTACGTGTCTGTGAGTGTGAGTCAGACACTAGTGAGTGTGTGTTTGTGTGAATCAGATACTATTTAGTGTGTATGTGTGTCTCGGGGCCAGTGTTGAGGGGACAGGGCACTGTGATTTTTCTAATTCAGGTACCAAGGAAGTGCGGGCCTACAATCCTTCCAGTCTAGAGAAGATGGGCATGCTCAGGGAGCCTTGCCCTCCCCCAACCCATCCACTCACCCTGCCCCTCTACAGTGGTTCTCCAGGATTCAGGTTTCAGACCTTGACCCTTGACCAATGACTGCAAACACTTCTCTTCCAGAACTGATGGAGATGCAGCCCTTACTTGCATACCATTCCAGATTACCCTTAGGATTTACTTTCTGGCAGGATCTCTGCCGTGGGAGAACCGTGGAGCTCTATTTCTCACCACCGCTGCTAGCTCAGGCAGGATGTGTCTATATCCTTCCTGTCTCAGTTTACGTCACTACCCCACCCCCAGAACCAGATATTACAATGGAGAGGACCTGCTGCTCCCTCCCAGCCAGGCCCCCGCTATCCAACTGGGTGCATAAACCCAAAGGCCACAATTATTGCGGAGGAGTTATGTGCAGAAATCAATCGCCTTGCCCTTGATGGGGAGGATCAGGCTCAGTGAGGAGATGGCCAGGTCTGGCAGCTTTATATAGAATGCGCTACCTTTGGCAAAAGCAGGGAGGATTGTGTTCAGTGCCAAATGACATTCCATCAGAGCTGTTGCTCAACCCCTCCAGATATCCGTGGCTTTTGGGAGTCACATGGCTTTGGCACAGCCAGCAACTGGACCTTCCAAGGGTGCCCAGAGTTGGCCAGTTATTTCTGGGGACTTGCAGTGCCTCCAGGGAAATAGGAATGTGGGGTAAGAGGTGTCTTGTGCTTGCAGTGGGAGCTCACCAGCCCATCTACTATGGGGAGAGAGAGGCCCTTCACCAGCAAGGAGAAGCTGGCAACTCAAGTCAGTTTGCCTCTTTGAGTGGCAGGTATATAGTCCATCAAATGCCCTTCTGAGACCCCAACCTAAACACCTTCCAAAGGGTGAGCAAACACAACACCTAAGCACAAGCCCTTAGGCACTCTTAAGCACAAGCTACAAACAAAACAAGAAAATTTAAACAATGTTTGAAGAGTTTATAATAGAATTTCTTCCCACCTCCAGAGCAGGGACTTTATAGATTTATGAGAAACTTTCTAGAAGTATTGTATATCTCTACAATTGCTTTTTCATTTACAAATGAAACATGTATTCTACTTCATCTTTTTTTTTTTCTTCATAAGACCATATTTTACAGAGTATACTTTATCACCATATACAGATCCATCCTTCTTGGGGCTGCATAGTATGAATATGAATGGGTTATTTAACCAATTCCTCCAAAAATGGACATTTGGGTTGTGTACAGTCTTGATTTCTTTTTTTAACCAGACACAGTGCTGCCATGACAACCCTTGTAAGTAGGGTTTCATTTGCATATGTTTATGTACATTTAGGATACTTTCCCTCAGAATTTAATTTGGACAAAAAGTATATACATGTGAAATGTTTTTAGATACTGAAAAATGCCCTTCAAAAGGTCACATGAATTTCTAACACTTTCTGACAGCCAATGAAAATGGTGTTTCCCCGCATCCTCACTCACACTGTGTGGTTTTTATCTTGCCCAATCTGATGTGTGACCCATGTTCTCACTTTTGAATGTGCCTCTGTAATTACACATGCTTTTGCACTTCTGTTAGGTACTGTGTTTCTTTTGCTGAGAAGTACCTTGTATGGCCTTTGCCCACTTCCTAGCAGGTTCCCTACCCCCAGTGAGGAAATATGCCCCAGAAGTTAAATGAAGTGTGCTGTCTCTCATGGTGAGTGAGAGGGTGGACCTAAGCCCCGCAAGTGCTGTGCTGGGGAGTCAGACTTGATTGGATACCATCCCCAACACTTACTGACTTTGAGGAGATATAGGAGACCTCGGAGCTTCAGTTTTCTCATCTGTCAACAGCTACTTCTTGGGAATAGTGTGATGAACAAGAGAATAAGGGTCTGGCACTGTGCCCAGTGATGTGGTATTGGCAGATGTTGTTGTTAACAGAATTTAGCAAACCTGGCCTGCAGGTGCTAATCATCTCCAGTCTCCCTAGCAGAGAGCAGCTGAGTTTGCTTTTGATAATGTAACAGAAGCAATGTCGGTACCTATATGCCTAGGCCCATGGTCCAGCCTTGCCTGGGTCATTCCTCCACTGCCTGGCCTCACAGGCATATTCTTCCCTGTTTTGCAGATGAAACACTGGAGGCTGGGGAATGATGATCCTCAGGGCTTCCTGGTCCCCAGGATATAGCCAGGCTATGGACACAGGCTATGAGACCCCAGAGCCAACAGAGGCTAACCTGAGTGCGGCATTAGGGTGCATGTGGGCCTGCTGCCCATGTGTGCCAGGCAGGGCCTTTTGCCTCCCACAGGCAATGAGAACCATGCCCAGGAAACCAGGGCTGTGCCTTTGCACAGATGCTTAAAACCTGCCAACCACACCATAGCTTTTCATGCAGGCCTGTGGTCCAACCTCAGTCTACCACTGCTTGCCATCACCCCTTCTGTGTGGTCAGGCCTGACCCACACTGGGCCAGCTGCTGCCCTCCACAGCCAGCGTGGGACATTCCCCAGGGTCCTTCCTCCTGCCTGGACTGCCCTGTCCCTCCAGCTACACCCTCACACCTGCCTGCTTCAGGCCTCCAGGCTCTCTGGGTACTGCCCCCTATACACACACCTATACCTGCTGGTCAGTTAAGGCCTCCCTGGGAACCTCCTGACACTAGAAAACCACTCACTGGGGCCCTGAGGACACTTTGCAGCCTGAGGAATTTCTGGGTCTGTCACATTTTCAGGAATTCTGACTTCTAAGAAGCTCTGTGACCCCAACTGCCCCCTACCACTTGGTGCCTAGCTCAGGAAAGTGCTCAGCCAGCAACTCAGACACGAACAGGTGACTACACAGACCACCCAGGGGCCAACACTCCTGAGCCCATGTCCATTCAAAGGTCCAAAAACACCTTTTAAAATCATCTGCTCAATGGGTCCTAATCTAGAACTTGGGCATCTGTAAATAATACATTGCAGCGGACAGAAAGTCAAACCCAAACCAATTCTAAGAACATGCTAATGGGCCCCGGGCATCACCACCAAACTCTTCTACTCTGCATTCACTGATTGGTATTTCATTTTCGCCTCCTCTGCTCCCCCACCTGCCCTCCCCACCTTTGCTCAGGGTTTCCTTCAGAGCATTACATAAGCTGAACTTCTGTGGGAACACCACTTCCTGCCCTTAGTCGTTATAAACTTTAATTTGGGTACATCCTTCCAGAACAAATGTTAGTGTGCAAAATCTTAGCTGAGGGCAGATATTGTCAAGCGTCGGTTCTTTCTCTCAGGCCAGCGGGAGCATGAGCTCAAGACGCTGGGCTCCTTCACAGGCTGAACCTCGCACAACTCCCCTCACACTCCCTCCAGCCACTGGAGAGCCTGTATGCTGGTTCCCTGTGGTCAAAGACAGCCACTGGCCTGTCTGGCCCTGTGATCTGTATCAGAGCATCACTGGCTGCCCACCTTCCTGCTCTGAAGTCTGCCCATCCTCTTGGCCCAACATCTTTTCCAGCTCTCATTCATGACTCTTTAGGATTGATAAATTGCTCAAGACTCAAATGTGGAGAAGGAAATGGCAACCTACTCCAATATTCTTGCCTGGAGAATCCCATGGACAGAGGAGCCTGACAGGCTACAGTCCATGGGGTCACAAGAGTCGGACATGACTTAGCAGCTAAACCAGTGTGGATAACTCTGTGAGTTAAAAACCCTAAAGGTAGAGGCCCAGTCATTGAGAGCCCCACCCCACCCCTGCACACGCAATATGGTGATATCCACTATCTGGAGTTTGACCAGGTGAGCGAAGTAAATATCAGAGAAAAGTCATCTTGAGTTTCCAGCAGGAAGGAGGGGATAAGTGCACCTGTTCTTAACAAGGTCTGGCCTCAGGGAAATTAACCAGAGCCTGATCTGATATGATACTGTCAGAGCCTAATTTACCTGCTGCTGCTGCTAAGTCGCTTCAGTCGTGTCCGACTCTGTGCGACCCCATAGACGGCAGCCTACCAGGCTCCTCCATCCCTGAGGTTCTCCAGGCAAGAACACTGGAGTGGGTTTCCATTTCCTTCTCCAATGCATGAAAATGAAAAGTGAAAGTGAAGTCCCTCAGTCGTGTCCGACTCCTAGAGACCCCATGGAGTGCAGCCTACCAGGCTTCTCCACCCGTGGGATTTTCCAGGCAAGAGTACTGGAGTGGGTTGCCATCGTCTTCTCCCGAACTGACCTGCTGCTGCTCAGTCGCTTCAGTCATGTCCAACTCTGTGCGACCCCATAGACGGCAGCCCACCAGGCTCCCCCGTCCCTGGGATTCTCCAGGCAAGAACACTGGAGTGGGTTGCCACTTCCTTCTCCATTGCATTAAAATGAAAAGTGAAAGTGAAGTCGCTCAGTCGTGTCCGACTCTTAGTGACCCCATGGAGTGCAGCCTACCAGGCTCCTCCTCCCATGGGATTTTCCAGGCAAGAGTACTGGAGTGGGGTGCCATTGCCTTCTCCCTAACTGACCTAGAGGAAGGGAAATTCCTGCCTCTAGCCCAGGCTAGCCTTCTGTGCCCACCTGCAAGGAGAGAAAAACACTGAGTGACACTTATGAAGTTCACAGTCCAGAGAGACAGGCTCACTAAAGGATAGACCTCTTTAGACCATAGGGTGCTCCCCTTTCCCTACCCTTCACCACCCAATCCCAATAGGTCATTTTACCCAATATATCACATCTGGCTGCCAAGAAAAATTACAAGACATATAAGAAGACAAAACACACAATTTGAAGATATAGAGCCAGCACCAGAACCAGACGTGAGAGATATGGGAATTACCACACTGGAAATTTAAAATGACTGTGATAAGTAACTCTTTATGACACTTTTATTATAGTTTGTCTTGTATCTGCCACACCTCCCTTCTCTTATTGCCAAAGCATTGTGGCTGGTATACTCTCTGCTGCTCAGTGGACACACCTGTGACCCTTGCTGGGTCTCTGAGGAAAGGAGCCTTGAATTAGAGGCCTTTGGGAGGAACATCAGAGAAGGCAATGGCACCCCACTCCAGTACTTTTGCCTAGACAATCCCACGGACAGAGGAGCCTGGTGGACTGCAGTCCATGGGGTCGAGAAGAGTCGGACATGACTGAGCGACTTCACTTTCACTTTTCACTTTTCTGCACTGGAAAAGGAAATGGCAACCCACTCCAGTGTTCTTGCCTGGAGAATCCCAGGGACGGGGAAGCCTGGTGGGCTGCTGTCTATGGGGTTGCACAGAGTCGGACACGACTGAAGTGACTTAGCAGCAGCAGCAGCAGCAGCAGCAGGGAGGAACATGCTCTGGACAAGGATGCCCCATCATCTCACTGCACACATAATGTAGGTATTTTATCTCCACTGTAATGGACTGACTGGCACGTCACTTGCAGGGAACACAGGCTGGGACCCCCAACCCCCTTCTCCTTCATACAATGCACACTTTTATGAGAGTTCAAGTATGCACCTACCAGCTGACCCTGGGCCCGGGCACATCCCCCTTGAACCCTGGAATGGAGAGTCTTCTTGTTTTATATGTAGCTGTGGACACGTATTTCAGCCATGTCTTACACTGAAGGGGATTGTGGTTTGCCATATCAAAACTAGATAAATCGTCCTGCTTATCTGCCTTTTGTGCTGGGTTCCTATCTGTGACCTCTGTGTTCACTGGACAGCAAAGTCCCCAGCTGTGAAAGGTCCTTTCTCTTGGGATGCTCACCATACACACAGCCTTTAGCAAGTAGGGAGTTCAAGCTCAGGTCCCTCTGCTATACCTTGTGAAGCCATTTAGTGCAAATACACTTGGCTTCAATTGTCTAGTGACAAGGAGGTTAGAAGACCAGCTTTAGAGTTCAGGCTTTGGGTTTGAATGTGGATCGGCTCTGACTTGACCTTGACCTTGAACATAGTGCTGGCCCCTTTGTTCTCAGCTCGTGGGTAAAACTCCTGATATAAAGCCTGGTCTGCATTTATCACTGTCTCTGCCTGAGTGCTTTACGGTGTCCTCAGTGAGTTCTGGCTCACTTTCCACTGTACGGCTCCTCTCCCTGTTTGCTCATTGGCCACTGAAAATAATACCAAAGACAGGAGGCAAAGTCTGCCCTGGTCCTAGGGCTCCAGATGAAGCCCTCAGACCTAGCATAGAAGTCAATTTTGCAATAGCTCTGGGATACTGTGCCCTTTTGTGCTAGGACAGCTTCCTCCAAGGGGTCTGTTCTTTCAGTATTTATCACAGAGTGGGCGAGGTGGGGCAGACAGCATGTGTTCTCTCCCACCAGCTGTGTGACTTTGAACCAACCTTTTACCCTCTGCAGCTTAGTCTTCTTAGCTAGCATCCGAGGAGAACAACCCTTGCTCCCTCAGCTTCACTGCCTGCTTAACAATAAGAGTCTTGGCTGTCTTGAGGAAGAGTAGGCTCCTTAAAATCATACATGAACGAATGGATGGAGGGATGGATGGAAGAGATGGGTGGGTGGATGGAGGGAGAGGGATGGATGGATGGGTGGATGGAGGGATGGGGAGATGTGAAGGGCCAACCAGTGTAAACAAGTCTGATCTGCACAGAGAGTGCTGTTGGTCCCATATTCACCTGCATCTTCCCTGTCCTGTGTTAGCCCTGCCCCTCACTGGCCCACAATGGCCTCTAGCTCAGCCCGATGCCTTGCCCCTCCCAGCCTTCCTTGTGCACCCCAACCTGCGTGCACATGGGGCTCCTTCCCTCCCACCTGGCCTGCAGCTGCTCCACCTCTCAGTGTCTTTCCCTTGATGTTTGCACTGGGTGGGTGCAGAGCTGGTGTCCCCTCTCTCCTGGGTGGGCCCCCTTCTCACCACTTCCGGCCTCCAACCCACACTTGAACTCCTGCGAGGAAGCTGAGCCTTCTCTCCTTTGGTTGTGCCCTGGGACTGACTTGTCATTTGAATAACTTTCCTTCAGCTTCTGCCAAAGTTCTCAATTTAGTGAATTCAGTTCTGCTTTGGCTGAAAATCCCGAATTGTCTTTTTTTTTTTTTTTAATTTTTACAATCTCTTTTTCCCTCTTTTCCACAAATTCTATAAACTGTCCTGACCAACTGTCTCCCTGACTCAGAGCATAAAAAATTTGCTGCACTCTGCTTAAGTTATCTCATTTCACCCTCTAGCAGCCCTACGGTGATTATTTTATCTCCATTTTGCATGTGATGATATAGAAACTCAAGAGGCAATGTGAGTTGCCGAGAGCCACCAACCCCTCGCTCATGCACAGCAGGTGTTTCTACGAGGGACTCAGCCAGGGCCGCCTCACACATTAGGCACAGCACTTAGAGCTTTTAGAGAACCACAGAAAAAGGTGTTTCTTTTGCAATCAAAAAGGGAAAATGAACTTTTAAGACTAAACCTTGTATTTGTCTTTATATCAATGTCCCCTCTAAAATGATTGTTAATATGGGGGGTGGGGAGAAAGGACCCAGGAAGACAGAGTGCCTAGGCCCACAAAGGCCCCCTGGTTCAGCCCATCCGGGCCCCAGGGCCTGGTGCCCACTGGTCCCTGCCCAGTGCCCACAGCCCTGACCCTCCTCTGCAGGGCTTCCGTGTCAAATCCTCCCACTCTCCCACTCCCCAGCAGTCTTTGCCCACCCAACAAAGGCAGAGCTCCTGGGCTGCTGCCGTGGCTCCCCCATGCCTGCTCTTTGCCTCTACCCTGGGAGATTGCCAGAATCAAAAGGAAATGCTTGAGGATACCCAGAATACTCCCTTTAAAAAAAAAAAAAAAACTTTGACGGCGCAAAAAAATTTATTTCCTCAATCACGGATCGAACCCATGCCACTGGACTGTCAGGGAAGTCCTATCTCTGTATCTCCATCTCTGTATTTCTCTTATCCTCTTGCCTTTTTCAGCCATGAAATTAGGCTGTTGTTCTTCACGTCAAAGTTTAAAAGTTTTGTCCTGTTTCACTGTGAAAGAAGCAATTCGTGGTCATTGTAAAATTATACATAAAAAATCAAGAAGGGTGTGGGAAGAGTCTCTCTAAGCAGAGGTGACTTTCAGATACCTACGGGATAGCCAGGTGACAGGAGGAAGGCAGTTCATAAAGAGACTGGGCAGAGATACAGATGGAGGACCTCAATGTAAGGAGTCCACCCAGTAAGGGGCCAAGGTGGGCAGCCATGAAAAGCCTGCTGGACTCATACTGATCACTGTGGATGGTGGATCTCAGCACAGGTGCAGAGGCAGGGTGGGGAGTGCAGTTGGTCACGCCCAGGGGGGATACACAGGGTATCCTGTTCAACCGGAAGATGTTACCCAGATGTTGTTTTTCAGTCGCTCAGTCGTGTCCGACTCTTTGTGACCCCATGGACTGCAGCACGTCAGGCTTCCCTGTCCTTCACCATCTCCCCAGAACTT
>NW_011495032.1:13025352-13026243 GCF_000754665.1 Bison bison bison
AACATGGAAACTGAGGTTCAAACAGGGCCTCACAGGGCATCACTGGCGCTGTCTGGCTGCCAGCCTGGTGTATCCGTCTGCCTCTGGGATGTGGCAGATGGCATGCTGGGAGGGGTTGCCCATGACCCTGGCAGTCCAGTGGTCTGCTCGTCTCCATGTGTCCCTGAGTTTACTCTCCTGCCTTGGAAGGAAAGGCCTTTCTTTATCCACCCCACATGGAGCCAGTTGTGCTGGCTTTGCCCTCCTCAATGAGCCCCCACCTGGCAGCCGAGCAGCTGCTGATGAAATGTTCCTTGTGGCCTGTGAGGGCTGGGCTGTGACGATTGTACCAGCTGAGGCCAACCCACACACAGGTCCTACTCTTCCTCAGGGAGGCAGTGGGCAGCTGCCTCTCAGGGTCACTGCAAGGGCACCCAGAGAGAATAATGCCCCCACCAATTCCTGGCCAATTCCTGGAATGCCTCCACCACAGACCCACCCCTGCGTTGGCAGAGTTGTCTTTTGTTGAAATATCACCAGCCGTGGGACCATTCCAGCACTACGTGTTCTTTGCTGCTGCTGCTCTAGGCGCTCTCAAATCTATTTCCTTTCTTCATTCAGGAGTCACTACTTTTTGTTTATCCATTCTGTATATAGAAGCCTACATATGCTTACCTCAACTTCCCACTCCATCTCCCCTCCATCCCTCTCGCCCTTGCAACCAGCAGTCTGTTCTCCTATTGTATAGCACAGAGAACTATATTCAGTATCTTATGGTAAACTAGAATGAAAAAGAATATTTTAAAAGGTATGCATATATAACTGAATTACTTTGCTATACCAGTTGTAATTAACACAACATTGTAATCAACTATACTTCAATTTTAAAAAATAAAGAAAAAAAGGAGGCAC
>NW_011495032.1:13026343-13027027 GCF_000754665.1 Bison bison bison
CTCTGGTAGGTGAATAAAGTGAAGCTCAGAAATGTTCGGAGGAGAGTCGCGCGCGCGGGGAGTGGGGCGGTGCTGAGGAGACGAGCCTGAGGCGTGGAGGCTGAGGCAAGCTAGACGCCAGGACAGTCCAGGGAGCTGCAGCGCGGCGGGAGCCCGTAGCCAGAGCAGTCCCGGAGCAGAAACAAGCCCAGCCGAACCGGCCATGGCGCTGTCGATGCCGCTGAACGGGTTGAAGGAGGAGGACAAAGAGCCCATCATCGAGCTCTTCGTCAAGGTGAGCCCTCGCCGCCGTCCCGTCCTCCCAGAGCCGCCAACTGCGCCCGCCTGGCCGCGGGGGGCGGTGTCCCCTGGGCGCTCCTCAGCCGCGGCGCCCCCACGCGGCGCAGGGCAAGCGGGCTGGAGCGGAGCTTTGCTCCCGCGCCCCCGGCCCATTGTCTTGGGCCCACCCGCGCCTTCCCGGCGCCGAGGCCGGTCGGGGGAGCCGGGGTGGGACCGGGACCCCAGAAAGCCAGCACTGAGGGGCGGGGAGGCGGGGGCGGGCACCGTATCCAGCCGCGGGGACCCCGGTGGATGCCTCACATCGTCCCGCGTCCGGGTGGGGCGAGCTTCTCCCTCCACCCCCGCCGCCACCCCGGGGCCCCGGAGGCCCCAGTTCCTGGGACCGCGGCGGGGGGGGGGCCCGGG
>NW_011495032.1:13027127-13041252 GCF_000754665.1 Bison bison bison
GTTCGGAGGGTTACACAACCAGATGTAGTATGTGGAACAAAGTGGGGTGCGTGTCTCTGATTCCCTTGGGAACGTACTGTTTTTGCCACAGAAATTCACTCATTAGGTTCTTAAGTGGGGACAGGATGATGTAATGACTTTGAGGAGCTGATGCTGGGACTATAGAGTCACCAAAAAGAATAAAGGCTATCCATCCCTGAATCTCCAAAAGCAATGGCTCCCCACCTGGGGTCCCCACCCCCCAAAAATACACACATTAAAAAATAATGTCACAGCTACAAATCTCCATTGCAATTATTTTCAGGAGAAATGACATTTCTATATAATGAATTGTGAGATGAAGTCTGGAAATATGAAAGAGATAAAAAGCCCATCTGTGTAGTGGAGCTGGGCAGCCTGGCAACTCCACTCCAGTCCCCCCTTGTGATTGTCACTCTCAAGTCATGGCTGGACACCGGGGGCTTCAGTAACCCAGTTTTCAGTCTCCTGGCTGGTGCGTCAGAATGGCCACCTGAGGTCTCATTACTATTTGTCGTCAGTGATGATGTTTTGGGGCTTTTGGAGGGTCCTTCCATATTAGACATTTTCATCACATAAAATACTCTCACTGTGGTTAAATTGAGGAGGGCATGGCAACTCACTCCAGTAAACTTGCCTGGAGAATCCCATGGACAGAAGAGCCTGGCAGGCTGCAGTCTGGGGTCACAAAGAATCGGACACAACTGAAGCGACTTGGCGTGCATGAACATACGTGGTTAAATTATTTGCCTACAGCCAGATTGCAGCTTACACCCAGCTGTCCATCACTTTACCAATTAATCCACAAGAAAGGTTCTTATCAAACTTCGAGTCTCTGTGAAGAAATCTTAATAGTTAGAAACTATTGGGTCAGCCAAAAATTTCTTTCAGGTTTTTAAACCCAAATGAACTTTTTGGCCAATCCAATAGATAGATGGTTCCATTAGGGAAGCAATTTATCCACAAATGTTTACTAACGACCATGTACACCCCTGGTTCATCAACAGAAACTTAAAGACTTCTGTGTATCCGCCCTGTCCTAGGGATGCAGGAGAAGATAATAAAAAGTCTAGACAAGATCCCTGTCCTCAGAGCATCATTGGACTTCTTGGTGCAGCAGAACACACATCATGACAGGAATAAAAAGCATCCAAACCCCTTACTGAGAAATTTCTTAGCAACTGAATTCAGGTTCCAGATTGAATTGCCTGTGTCTTCTTCTGATTCTTCATAGCTAAATAGATATCTAGCAATTTAAAGACTAACTTAACTTCTCAAATATAAATTGCTATCTAAAATTACTTAACACTGATAGCTAATATTAAATTATGGTGTATTTCTCCTTAACTTAATCTTGTTGAATTAAGACTTTGTCCTTGAAGAACTTGTCAACTCACAGCCTAAAAGTTGAGAATTATGTTTTATTTGGTGGATAAATCTGAGGACTTAAACCCAAGATGCAGCCTCTTAGATAGCTCTGAAAGACTGCTCCAAAGAGGCAAAGGGAAAGCCAGGATATATAGAAGTTTTTGCAACAAAAGACCGAGTAGTTGGAACATCAAGTAATCAAAAGATTACTGTTTATCAAAGAAAACTAGACATCTTAAGTTCATGAATTCAGTACTTTTCTGTGTCTGGGAAGATGCAATAATCTAGGTTCACTGAATTAATTTCTTTGATATGCACCTTAGCTATGTGGGGCCAGTAGCCTGTGCTTTCTCATCTGGGTCTCAGAGGGGTAGCTGCACAGCAGAGTGCTGGATGGCAGATATCCTGCCTCCATCCTAAGTTCCCTCGGGGCTTACTATCTGAGTGACTCTGATGAGATGGCTTGATGGCTGCAACATCCTTTGCTTACTGATGTGGCAGGCAATATTTTAGTTCACAGACTAACGTTCATTGTTGAGAATGTTCTAACTCAGGGAATGACTGAAGTTTAGACAAGTTGAAAGAATGTTAAAATACAGAAAACAGTGCAAGTGTGTGGGGTACCTGCTGTGAGCGTAGATGATCTGATGTGTCACACGTGCTGAGCAAATGTTGGTTCAAAGTATTCTTTCCTTGTCACCGTCCTTCTCTGTGAGAAGGGTCTGTGGATGGTGCCTCCTTCCTCTGGATGAAGGACAGGCTGGGAGCAGCAGGGCTGTGATTTGAACCCAGGTGCTCCAACCCCAAGGCCATCTTTTCAGCCCTGCTCAGTATCACCATTTGTATGTGTAGACAGTGGAGGGTTTCAAAAGAGAACAAAATTCTCTTTCACAGGAGTGAAAGAAGGTTGGTTCCAATGGGCTTTTTAACTGCGCTCATTTATATCAGGCATTGGTCGCTACTCCTAGGTCATTTCCTATTTAAGATTCTTGGAGCTTCTGAAAAGATCTTCTGGAACATGCTATTTTTAAAGAACTCATTCGAGTGAAATGACATTTGTCACTCACTGAAAAGGCACATAATGCTACAGAAAGTCAGAATACAGCTTTGAAGACATTGCAGTCGAAGACAGATGAAATCTATGGTTTTCCTCCAAAGTTCAGACACCCGGTGAGACTGTGTTTCCAGGCTGTTTATTTCCTGAGGCTTTGGTCTCTGGCCAACTGTTCATTGTCCTCTGTTCCTTTGGTAAAAGCCACAGGGTCACACCACCCAGAGGCACAATTATCTGGGTTCCTGCTCTCATTGCCCTGGGGCTCTAGAAACAGAGGCCTGACTGTCTATGCAGATAAACACAGATAAAAGGTTGACCGCTCACTGCCCTGCTTTCTGCCTGGGGTCTCCAAGGTTCTGCTTTGAGCTCCCTTGAGTGGGGCCCTCCTCTAAGAAGAAATGAACAGAGGACGGTCATTCTCCTCGGCCTTGGTTCCAGACATCTCCTGAGCCAAGCAGCTCCACTCAGGAACCCTTGTACAAATGCTTCCCAGACCTCCTCAGGCCTCCCTGGAGCAGGCCCTTGGTGTAGCCAGGCTGTGACCACTTGAATAAGCAATTTGTTCTGGTCTGGAACCTGACATCTCAGGACTCAAGATTCCCTGGAAGGTCCCTCTGTGATGAGCCCTCTCTAATCAGTGCAATTGGCCAGGGGAGCTGCACAGACTCCAGTCAGAGAGGGCAGGCCATAGCCTTCACTGCAGAGATGGCCTTGAACCTGTGCAAGATTTAAATCGGGGGGGGGCCCTGCCACTCTCATACCATGTCATCAGCCCCTGTTTTAACCCCACCAATAACCAGTGTAGGTGAACTTGAGTTGGTGACTCACCCTCTCTGGCCTCCATGGCCCCGGTACCTGCATCCTGTCATACTTATGGAGTGGTCAGGGCACAGTGAGCCATGGGTGCAGCCAGACTCTGCAATCTGTGCAAAGTGGCCACAGCAGTGGATGGTGTCCTGTGTTCTTATAGCTAATGATCTTTCAGCTTGCACCTCTCACTGCCCTGCTTTCTGCCTGTGGCCTCTCTATGGTTCTCCTTGCTCCTTTGAGCAGGGCCCTCCCCAAGAAAAAATGAGCAGAGGGTGGCCATTTGAAAGGCTGCAAACATGTCAGACCTGGGTTCAAGATGCAGCTTAGCCACTCAAGGCTCCATCCTCATGGGCACTTTAAATGAGATGTAGGAAAGGCCCAGGCCTAGCACTGAGCTACCACAATGCAAATATTAGCATGAGGGGGAAGAGAGAGGCTCAGTGACACAGAGACTTAAGCCAAGCGTTTGCAGACTAAGGCCCATAGGATGCCTGTTTTTACAAATAAAGTTTTATTGGAATGGGCTTCTTTGGTAGCTCAGCTGGTAAAGAATCTGCTTGCAATGCAGGAGACCCCGTTTTGATTCCTGGATTGGGAAGATCCCCCGGAGAAGGGAAAGGCTACCCACTCCAGTATTCTGTCCTGGAGAATTCCATGGACTGTATAGTTCATGGGTCGCAAAGAGTTGGACACAACTGAGTGACTTTCACTTTCACTTTATTGGAACACAGCTGTACCCATTCGTTTGTATAAACAAACTTCCTTCAAGGGACAACAGCAGAGTTGTAGCAGAGACCACATGGTGTACAGACTATTTAGTGTGTGGCCCTTCCTCAAAAAAAGTTTCCCAACTGCTGTCTTAAACCAACAGGAGCATCTCCAGTGGCTTGAATTCTAGCCCTGGAGCCCACCTGGCCCCACTGCACTTCTCTCTGGGGGAAGCCATAGCCTCATGGATGGATGAGAAGCCACAGAAGAAAGACCTGCAGCCGAGGCTAGGGACCAGGTAGCAGCCAGGTACGCCCATCAGGCCAGGCCTGGCTTACCTGGGTGAAGATGGAATGACTCATTCCTGTGACCTGATCCACCCAAGCTGCCAAGGGAAGCTTGTCCCTCTGGTGGCTTTTACCTTCTTTTGCCTTCTTGTCACCTGTCTACCCCCGGCCCCATAAACATAGGCAGCTGGGGCTCTCCTACTGCCTTGCAGAAAATCCTCACCCCAACTGGGCAGGTATAGGAAAAAGAGCCAAACATCAGACAGGCTGTGCCTGGACCAGACAGCTCTCCCATCTCGTTCAGAAAGCAGGGCTTCTCAGAAGGGCCCAAGCAGGCATTGGGCTAGAAGCGTTGTTCTGAACCTGGTTTTGTTTTTCTTTTTTTAACTTTTTATTTTATATTGGCATATGGTTAATTAGCAATGATATGTTAGTTTCAGGTGTACAGCAGAGTGATTCAGTTATACACTTACCTGTTCTTTTTCAAATTCTTTTCCCATTTGGATTGTTATATAATATTGAGCAGAGTTCCTGTGCTATATAGTAGGTCCTTGTTGGTTGTCCATTTTAAATGAAACAATGTGTACATGTCAACTCCACACTTGTAGTCTATCCCTCCTGCTAACCATTCCCCTCTGATAACCATAAGTTGGTTCTCAAAGTCTGTGAGTCTGTTTCTGCTTTGTAAATAAGTTCCTTTGTATCATTTTTTTTAATTCCACATTTAAGCAATATCATATGCTAGTTCTCTTTCTCTTACTTCCGTATGCCGCTCTCTAGATCCATCCACGTTGCTACAAATGGCATCATTTCATTCTTTTAATGGCTGAGTAATATTCCATTGTATATAAGTACCACATTTTCTTTACCCAACTTAATGACATCTTTCCCCATCTCAGGAGGTTATTATCCCTCTTTTCAGATTGGATATGTTGACTCAGAGGAAAAAGTATGTCCACATTTCACCAGTTATGAGATAGTGGACCCTGAGTTCAACAACAGATTCCCTGAGTCTACACTCCTACTCTGCCTCTGCCACCGGCATCAGCAAGCTTTTTAGCCCAGCCCGTGAGTGTGTTTTGAGCACCCACTGTGTGTCAGGCCCTGGGGATTTGACAGTGCACAAACCAACAGTCATCCAAAAAGAGAGCTTACATTTCAGTGGTGACGGACACAAGACCTGCAGGTAGCGTGCTCAATAAGTCAGACGACGCTAAGTGTGGGGAGGAAGATCAAGCCAGGAAAGGAGAGAGGCCCAAGGGACAAGAGGTGGTGCCATTCTAAAGAGAGTGGGCAGAGAATCTTCACTGGGGAAGTTGATATTTGAGAAAGACCTAAAGGAAGCCAGGGAGTCAAACATGGGATTGAATATCTGAGAGGAGGCACAAGAGGCAGAGCACAGCACATGCAGAGGTCCTGCAGTAGGACCAGGCTTGGCCTGATCGAGGAACCGATAGGAGGCAGTGCAGCGGGGAGAGGAGTGGGAAGTGGTGACTAGGAGATGAAGTCAGACAGGTAAGGCAGCACAGGGCCAATGGGACTGTCTCCCAGCACCCCTTGTAGCAGCTGGAATTCTACCACCTTCCTGAATTTTCCCTGCCAGAAGGTTTCTCATCCCGAGTGAGGAGCCCCTCAGCATCTCTGCTAAGGCTCTAGCAAGGTTCTGAGTCAGCTGTTACACGTACTGGGGGCTGAGAAGGAGAGAAGAGGATGGCAGAGAACTCCTAAGTGATGCCTGAGGTGCAGTGGTGACGGAGGCCTTCACCAGGCACCCCATTTGTGTTTATGTGTGTGTGCTCAGTCATGTCTGATTCTTTTGAGACCCCACGGACTATACCCCACCGGGCTCCTCTGTCCATGGGATTTCCCAGGCAAGAGTACTGGAGTGCGTTGCCATTTGTTCTCCAATGTCCTGAAAGATGCCTTAGTTGCAGGCCCACATGTGCGTGTGCGCGCGCACGCGCACGTACACACACATACACACACCCACAGAGGCTGGCTTGCAGAGCCTCTCTGAAATTGCTGGTTGCATCTTCTGGGTGGAGTTTTTCTGCAGGGCCATGATGAGCTCTACAGGAAATGAATATGGGTATGAGGTTCCTGGCACCTGCCCTCACAGGCACTCAGGACTCTCGGGGACCAGCTAGGAGTGTTACAATGTGGGACAGAACCCCATGCAGGGCCAGAGAGGGGGACATTGCCATCTCCCTCCCAGCTCTGGGTCCACGTAAGCCCTGGGGAAACAGTCCAGCAGAAGGCACAGAGCAGTCCCCAGGGCTGCAGGGTCTGGCCCAGCAGGGGTGGAGAAGAGAATCAGGAAAGGATGTGGACAAGGGTGCTCTCAGGCCCAGGACTCCTGGGGTCCAAGCTGCCACCTGCCTGGGAAAGGTGGTCCCCACAACACCCTCAGCCTAACCCGGAAGCTTCACACAGAAGACGCAACCATCAATTCCAGCGAGGCTTCTGAAACCTGACCTCTGCCTGTGTGCACATGTGTGCTTGAGTCCCTGGTGGAGTGAAAGAGCAGCCTAGAAACACAGGCTCCATCTCCCTGATATCAGAAGGGTGATGAGACCAGTGTGGGCTCCTGCAGCTCAGCTTAGAAGCCAGGATTCTACCACTTGAGTCTCTCTGCACCCCCATATAAGAGGCACAAATTAATGCAACTGCTCACGGAGGCAAGTCCCACTAGCAGCCAGGTTCATTAGGCGGGGACAGAGGTTGAGGTTTCGTCTGCTTTTTGTTTACACACTGTTGTGTTTAATCTGCTGAGCTGCCCCGGAAACCATCCGGTTAAGTGATGGGGGCCAATTAAATATGGCTCAGGAGCTCATCCTGGCTGCCTCCTGCCCTCAGATAATATCATCCCTGCACGCAAATCCAGGTGCTCTTCAAGTGACTGGCTTTTCATCTCCACGGGGACAGGCATGCTAGGCTTCGGGTCACCCGAGCACCCTTTGTACTTGGAACCTCTCGCATATACCAATGCATGGACATGTTTCTCATCTTGCCTGGTTCTCCCTGCAGCCTGGGACAGGCCAGAGGGTGTGAAGGGAGGGTCAGCCTCCCCTGAGATCTCTCTAAGCCAAGGGGCCAGGCAGGCTGTCCATGCCCACCAGGGAGGGGAGTGCTCTTAGACACCACTTAAATGAAGGGTCTGGGGTCCTCAGAAAACTCAGTACCCTAAGTGTTCCTGTAAAAGGGACAAATGACTGTACCAAGGCCACACCAATAGCAAATAGAAGAGCCAACCCCACAGTCCAGCTGTCACTCAATTCCATAATGTCTGCACACCACAGGCTCACCTACTGGCAGTATCCTCCTCCATGATGCTGAGTGCTTTTTGTGCTATGAACCTAGGGGACATTTTTTACTCAGCCATTAACAGTATAAAATAATACCATTTGCAGCAGCATGGATGGACCGAGAGATTATCACACTAACTGAAGTAAGACAAAGACTATTACCATATGATATTGCTTATATGTGGAATCTAAAAACAAAGATATAAATGAATTTATTTACAAAACAAAAATCGACCCACAGACAGAAAACAAATGTATGGTTACCAAATGGGAAAGGACGGAGGGATAAATTAGAAGTTGGGGATTAATATAAGATTAATATATACACACTGCTTACGTGTATGCTAAGTCACTTCAGTCATGTCTGATTCTTTGCGACTGTTCCCCACAGGCTCCTCTGTCCATGGAATTCTCCAGGCACGAATACTGGAGTGGGTTGCCATGCCCTCCTCCAGGGGATCTTCCCAAACCACGGAACGAACCGATGTGTCTTATGTCGCCTGCATTGGCAGGCAAGTTCTTTACCGCTAGTGCCACCTAGGAAGCTCGTATATGCGTGTGTGTGTGTGTGTGTGTGTGTACACACATACACACTATTTATATATGTAACTGAATCACTGTTCTATATACCTGAAACTAACACAGCATTGTAAATCAACTAGTCTTCAATAAAAAATTAAAATCTAAGAGGATAAATGCTTCACACTTGAACCTGGTTTGCATCCCCAACACTTGGAGAAGGAAATGGCAACCCACTCCCGTATTCTTGCCTGGAGAATCCCATGGACAGAGGAGCCTAGCAGGTTACAGTCCATGCGGTCACAAGGGTTGGACATGACTTAGTGACTAAGCCACCAAACCACCACCACCGAGACACACACACACACACACACCACAGGAGACATGGCCGGCAGCACTATCAGGGAGCCATCCTCTTTGCTTTCAGCTTAGGTCCCGCTGGCTTCTGAGTGGGGTTGCCTGTGCCTGTGAATCTGCCTTGCACCAGCATCTGGCGTATAGCCTGACTGTGTCTGCTTGCAAAGGTGTTCTATTTCTCCCGGGTTTTTTTTCTTCCCTTCCTTTATTCACGCGAATCTGCCTTGCACCAGCATCAGACATATAGCCTGACTGTGTCTGCATGCAAAGGCGTTCAATTTCTCCCGGGTTTTTTTTCTTCCCTTCCTTTATTCATGTGAATCTGCCTTGCACCAGCATCAGGCGTATAGCCTGACTGTGTCTGCATGCAAAGGCATTCTATTTCTCCCGGGTTTTTTTTCTTCCCTTCCTTTATTCACACTGATGGAAATGGCTCCTTCACCCAGGTCTGCCTCTGATAAGCTCCAGATGGTTTCAAGAAAGCAGAGCGGAGCCTCTTATCAGACAGCAGCAGTGGATCTGGTGCCAGCACTGGGCGGGCCTGGTGCTGATAAAATGGGCCTGGGCCCAGCTCACCAGCTGCTTTCTCAACCTGCCCTCAGGGCCTGACCCATCAGAAGTGGGGGTTGCCAGACCCAGGAAGCTTCTTTACTTTCTTAGGCACTAGAGCTGACTCCCGGTGACCACAGGCAAGAGGACCTGATAGGAAGCCACTGGGGACAGAGGTTTGGCCATGAGGCTGATGGGACAAAGGACCCTAGGAGGCTCTGACAGGACAGTGGGAGGTGGCTCCTCCCAGGCACATATCGGGATCAAGTGTGTGGTTTGAGCCCTTCCCTGTGAGGCCCTACTGTTCCTAGTCCTGGATAAGACACCCCAAGGCTGGGGAAGGGGAGGTGTTAAGGCGTTTGGTCTAATGTGGCGTGATCATGTTTGAAGTAGGTTTGCCAGACCCAAAAGCTCAGGCTGTCTGCCCCCTTCCTGGGAGCTCTGGTTTGAAGGAGATCAAAGAGCTCATCCCCCCGCCCCACCGCCCCCCACACACCCCATTTGAAGACAGAAATTCTACCTTCAAACATTAACTTCTTTTCCTTTAAGCTTGGGTCAATGTTAAATTTCCTGTCCTTGAGGTAGGACAGACTGGGCTAGCTGACTGTTTTGTGAAAAGTGACTTGGCCATATGGAATCTAGAAGAATAGTGCCGATGAACCTATTTACAGGGAAGGAATGGAGACACAGACATAGAGAATGGACTTGACACAGCGAGGAAGAGAGAGAGTGGGACGAATTGGGAGGGTAGCATTGACATACGCTATCATGTGTAAAGCAGACAGCTCGTGGGAAGCTGCTGTATAACACAGGGAGCCCAGCCTGGAGCTCTGTGATGACCTAGAGGGGTGGCATGGGAGTGGGGAGGGAGGCTCACGTGGGAGGGCATACATACATATAATTATGATTGGTTTGCATTGTTATATGACAGAAGTCAACACAACATTGTAAAGCAAATATCCTCCAACTAAAAAAAAAATTTCTTTAAGAAAAATACCTTTCCTGTAATAAGCATATATGTAAAAAGAAAAGTAACTTGGCCTTTCTGACCTTATTTGTCCCATTTTTAAAATGGGTTGGTCATCCCTATGTCCAGTGCCCTGCTGGGAGCACCCAGGATTTCACAGGTGGAGGGCATCTTGCCTCCACTGGTCACCAGGGTTCCACCACCAGGCTTCGCCCTACACTGCAAGACAGGGCCAGGGCCTAGCAGCAAGGTCAACCGTAGAGCCTCAGTCTGGGTTTGAATCCTGGCTCTGTCCTTGGACACTGTCTCTAAGCTCCAGTCTTTTTATATTTAAAGGAGGGATGGAAACTCCAGTCTGGCAAGGTTGTTTGCAGGAGTTCAGTTCATGAGAGCTACTCGTGATTTGTGGCTGTCCCATGAGAAAGGTTTTGAATGAGAAGCATCTTGAGTGTGAAATAATGTGAGTGAATCCCCAGCACAGAGCAGACTCATAAAAAGCAGTAGCAGGAGCCCAGCTGATCTGCTGGCTGCCCCCTGCTCCAGGTGTTTAGGTACATGGATACATATGAGGTTGAAGATCCCTCCAAGACAAGCAGAGACAGCAGGCTTCCATGCAGGCAGGTTCTACAGGGTCACTTGGCATCCTGGGCCAGTGACTGGATGTGCAGCTACCGAAGAGGCGTGCAGGGTGGGTGCAGAGGGGTACAGCCTGTTCTCAGATGACCTGCAAGAATGCTGTCAAAGCAAACCTCATGGGGATTTCACTGGTGGTCCAGTGGTTAAGAATCCACCTTGTAACACAGGGGACATGGGTTCATTCCCTAGTCGATGAGCTAAAATTCCACATGTCTCAGAGCAACTAAGCCTGTGTGCCACAGCTACTGAGCCCACACACTCTGGAGCCTGGGGGTCACAGGTCACAGGTCACAACTAAGACCTGATACAGCCAAATAAATAATACATTTTTTAAAAGGGTTGACAGCACAGCCAAGAGGAGCAGCAGCTCCTGACTCTTAGTCCCTAAAACAGGACCACACAGGTGGTCTGCCCTGAGATGGACACCAAGCTGGAGAACTGAGACTAGAGGAACTAGAGGAACCTGATATATCAAGAAACTATCTTTCCCAGACTGAGGCTGACAACTACTCAAGGCCAGAGAAAAGGCAGGCTGAGGGGCAGAGCAGTAGGACCAGCCAGGGTGGCTGCTCTCATGAGCTGTGTCTACGGAAGAAACAGCAGGACTCCTCAAATCTCTCCCCTGGAATCAGTCAAAGCCTCATGTGTAATCCTGAGAGCCAGAGGACCAGCATGTATAAATGTTCTCTGTAGTGATAAAGGCAAGAGAGATGGTCTTCACACCTAGCAGCTAGTAGATGCTTGATACATTGTGTTTTGCGATCACTGCCAACTCCTGCTTTTGTAACTACATATCTGGATAAATTTCCTGCTGTGTTTCACTGCACTGCTGGGAGGAGCTTTCACTCAGTAAGCTTTTGATGATCACATAGATGGTCATCTACCATGTGTAGGTCACCTGGCAAAATATCAGACACCAAAGGGAAGATGCCAGAGCCCTCACTGTGCCCCAGAGTTCTTTGATGTGTTTGATGAGTCTGTCCATGGAAACAGAAGGTCACTTCCTTCCAGAAGGTCAGAACAGATACCCTCTACAGGTGGCATTGGACCAGTGTGGATTGATGTGTGGACATTCACCAGATAAGCCAGGTGGAGTGGACATTCCAGGCAGAGGGCACAGCAAGAGCCAGAGCCTGGGGGTGCAAAATATAATTGGAGTTCATGTGACCTACAAGGGGCTGACATGGGACAGGAATGATGTGAATGTGTGAGATGGCAATGTGGGAATTTGGACTGGCTTGTGGCTGTCACTCTGCATTTATGCCTGGGATCTCCCAGTGGTCTCCTCTGGGTGGATCCCTATTAGGGAACTCACAGTGGATCTGTTAAGTTGACAAAAGAACTGAACAGTCCGTGGAGCTGGCATGTATTATTTGGGACATACTAAAAATTGTGTTGCTACTTATCTAGAAGTCGAATTTAACTAGCATCCTGCATTTTATCAGAACATGAGTGCTTTTCAAAGGCTCTCATGAGATGCTACTGTCCAGTCAGAGTTGAGGACCATGAGCCAGAGGCTCCTGCTGCTCTGAGCAAGCCCACTGTCTCAAGCCCCAGGCCAGGTCCCTAACTGCAAAGACTCTGAGTATATGAAGCATTCCCACTCTTAAAAACATTTTTAGGGAAGCTTTTGAGATTTCCTTCTTATTCATCCTTTCCATCTAGTTCATGGATGCCTCCCACAGCAGGTCAAAAACCTATTTTTATATAAATTTGAAAATCTGAAGCTAATTAATTTTTAATATTTTAAGTGATGCAATTGTGGAAGTTATTCAATGACTGGATATACTTAAATACAAAACAATAAATCCTTATTCATACTGCTTATAGCACTCCCAACACACATGTCTTCTTAACTACTAACCACACTCCTTCCAGAACCTCAGACTCTCTAACCTTCAAGACTCCCAGCACTGTCAAGTGTGCCTTCCTGGAACCCCCGCCTCACAACTATACCTCCTTCCCCACATCCATTACTCTCAGTCCTGTTGGTCTCTTTCCTCTTTCTCAGTCCTGCTGATCCTTTCTTGGTAGCTCCAAAGGGCTCTTCTAAACTGAGAAGAGAGAAGACTTTCCTCTCCACTGCTGTACTACAAACTTTCTAGAAATTTTCTATAATCTCTTATCTGCTCATTGCCTACAGGAGAAGACTCAGTTTATCTAACCTCACCTTTAAGACTCTTCATTACTCATTACTCACCAAGCAGATGAGTGATAAAGTTTATTAATGATATCAGATGGGATAGTGATGGTGGAAGATGTAATAAGACAAGGAAAAGGAAGAGAGGAAAATAAACTAAAAACATGTACTGAATTTAGTCATTGATATTTTTCCCTTCCTTTTCCTATTCCAAATAGGAGGTATAAAATTAAACATTGCATTTGTTTTCATGTAAAGTCATTCATACTAAAAAGGATAAAAGTATTCAAATCTACATTGTCTTAGACCATCTGGCTTATCCGGCAGTCCCTCCCTAATCCTGATTACTCGAATAGATCCAACTCTGTAGATGGCTAATGCCTATTTTGCTAACTCTATTTTTGCTCTCTCTACTTGGTTTGCTTAAGAAATCGGTACACCTGTCCAAAGAATAGTAAATTGTGTTTATACTTTCCCTTAACCCCCTAATATGTGTTAGATTTCAAACCCAATTTTGAGGTGCTGAGATCCCTGATTAGGCTATATGGACAATCCTTTCTGTTTATATTAGCTGCATTAAAACAACAGGAGAGTGAAATTCACCCTTCCTGTTGGTCATTAGACATTAACCAGTTGTGGGACTTTAAATAAACCACCTACAAAATTCTGAAGTGAAACAAAGTTTAAGTTTGTTGGCTTTATTTGATTAGGTTTCCAGGGCATTTATCACTTTCTGTGAAAGAAACATTTAATTTAGATGGCAGTTGATTTGTGTCATGGGATTTCAACTGACAGGAGGAAGAGTTATGTGTGTGTTTATGACTTCTTTGCTTTTAAAAGATTAATGTGAGTGAAACATAAATCACAAGACCTTTAAGGGAGAGAGATGCTGGAAAGACAGAGCAGGAGTGTGTCAGGGTGATGGATTGTAAAGTGTCTTCATCAGGGAGGAAACCAGAGGGAGGGTGGGACACAGGGGTGGTGGGGTGGGAGCAGTGAAGAAAAATGGCTTTTCCTTCCCAAGCACAAAGACTGTGCAGGGGCTTGAACTAGAGCCAGGCAACTTCTTAGCTCCATTGCCTGATGCAAACTGAAGAGATGAGCTGATGACTTCCTGAAGCCCCTTTCCTGCCCTGATAGCCAGAGGACAAAAAGAGTACTAACAGCACAGTGGACATGCTCAGGAAGCCCAAGTATTCCAGGAGACAAACAAACACTCCCTGCCCCCCAAGTCACAAGAACTGGTCCCCTGTTCTGCTCCCAGAGACACCCTACATCCAGAAGCCAAGTATGTGTGTGTGTGTGTGTGTGTGAGAGAGAGAAAGAGAGAGAGAGACAGGAGAAGGAGCTATTCTCAAAAAGGTGGGAATGATAGGAAGAGCTGTCATATGTTGGATACAATTCTCC
>NW_011495032.1:13041352-13053708 GCF_000754665.1 Bison bison bison
CTCCTGGGAACCATACAGGTGCATCCTTCTCTACAGATCAGTGAGTTGAGGGTTGGAGATAGTTAAAGTGGAGGAGCCAGGATTCATGACCGTCTATTGCAATCCACCCTCCCTTCACCTACAAGGTGCTCCCTTGAAACACTTTCAGACAGTTTTTGTAAAGAGCAGTTTTCTGATGTGCATTCTCCTTTCTCTTTACCACCACTTCGAGCAACACATTCCCAGTATTTAGATCAGAATGCACCCTCTCTTTCCTAGCACGCTTTTCAAACACTATTCCAGTAGGGAAAAAAATCTACAGTGTTATTACTCACAGTATCAGCTAACATGTATTGTGCCCAGACTCATCTGTGAGTGTGTGCAGATACCATCATATGCATCATCTCATGTCATCCTCACAAATACCCTCAGACCCCATTGCACACGTAGCAATAATGAGCCCAGCATGCCTCCACCCAGGGTAAGGAGAAGGCAGAGTCCCTTGATGCAGCCCCCTCCCTGGCTTGGGAGGAAGAGAAGAATTCCAGGGAGTGGAGGGGGAACATGCTTTCCTTCCTCAAGGATCATTCCCTCCATCTTCACCTTTTGAGTTCATGAATTCAAAGTCCTGTATCTCTGGTTCACTCTGGATCCCCTTAGTACATCCTGGAGGAAGTACTAGTGTCTGTCTGTAGAATGCAAGCACCCCACTCCTTCATCTGACAGGCTCTCCCTGAGGCTTTGACCAGATCCCAGGGCAGCACACCCTACCACCTCTTGCCACCATCCTTTTCACTTTCCAGGCCTGACATGGGTCTCTGTGGATCCTGCCTGTCAAAGCTCACAAAGGGAAGAGAAAAGCATTTTCTGTCTCCTGTTCTCCAACTTATGGAACCCAATAACAAAGCGTGGCTAACTACATCATCATCATTTACACATGCAGTCTGATCGAGGACATTTAGCCATGTAATTAGGTACCTAATTGTGCTGAAAATGCAATTATATGATTTCTTAAGTGAATTAAGTCCTTGGAGAAGTGGTAAGGCTTAGCACACGTGATCTAGCTGGAGAGCAGGGACCATGAAAGGCATGTCAGCACGACTATGGCCCGCACAGAGGCCAAGTGGCCAGTACTTGAACCACATGGGTGACCACGTGAATGTATGCACGTATGTACAGATGAACAGGCATACGTGCATGCACTGCACACACACACAAGATGTCAGCTTCACCTTACAATGATCTACTACAAACCAGGAACTTAATAAATGAGAGCCATTAATATCGCTGGGAGCTTTGTGTACCTCTGTGAAGTGACGACTGTTTAATGGCTCACTTGGAGACTCTCAGAGAGATTATTTATTTAACATGTGAGAGGCAGGTGTGTGGAAAAAATAATGATAAAAAAGTCAGTTGGGACATGTCAGAGGATATTTTATGCAACATCACTTATTCATCCAACAACCCAACATTGTGTCAGATAGTGAGGGGTCAAATACAATCCTCCCTCATTATAGCTCAAAAATGAGTGTAGAGATGGATGACCACAAAGCATTTTAGTAATGATTTGAACAAGTTGTTCAGCAAACTACAGCCTTCAGACTAAACCCAGCCTGTGGCCTGTTTAGCTAAGAAGGGTTTACATGTTTTTAAAGGATTGTTTGAAAAAACAGGAAAACCGATAAAACAAAGAAGAATATGCAACAGAGACCATATATGGGCTGCACAGCCTAAAATATTTATGAGAAAGGTTGCAGCTCCTGAAGGAATAAAGGAAGCAGCAGATGAGCCCGATGCAGAAATCAGGGAAGGCTTCTCAGAGGAGGTGACATGACCTGAACTTCATAGCTAAGCAGGAGTACTACAGCATCTCCATCCCCAGGAACTTCCTTCCAGCCAACCAGTCCACCACACACGAGAAACCATAAAGGATAAATTTAGAGGATTTGTTCCTGAAAGGAGGCCTGGGAGAGTCCAGAGGTTCTGAAATGTCAGGCAGTGGGGTGTGGACCTGTCCCACTGTACAACAAAAGGACCAGATGTGGCTTGCTGATCCCCAACACCGAGACAATGGGGAGGGACAGACCACTCAGCTTCTCATGCCCCTGTGGTCTTGATGCCAGGGATGTTAGCCCTTGAATCACCAGTAGGTCCAACCTGGGGACTGAACGATGTGACAGAGAAAAGCAGCTGCAGGGAAAGAAGGCACACAAATGCCTGGACGCCCAGGCCTTCCAGTTATCCCTGCCCCCAGATCCCTTCATCTCCCTGACAGCTCAGAACACAGGGACCAAAGGCTGCACCACCCAGCCTCCTACCCCAACCCGGCTGAATACGCCTCCCCTCCCTTGCAGCAGACACCTGGCTTTACAACTGGGCACAGTGTGGAAACAGGAGACGCTGTTGTTCCTTCCTTCCTGAACATACACATCATGCTCTCCTCCTCCAAGCAGACATCTGCTGTCTCTCTCAGAATCTCAGCTGTCTCACCAGCATCATTCTGTGAGCTGTCCACACACACACACACACACCCCATTAACCTCAATTCCCGCCTTTTGGCATCAGCTCCTGCAGTCATAACCAGAATAAAACATTCACAGGGCACTTCCAAAGTCTTCATTTCAAGCGGCCTGATCTCCAACAGCTCAGGCCTCTGCTGATTCCACATCTTCACTCCAGCAATTCCTCAGACAAGTGGGCATCTTGAATCCAGTACCTGACCACTTCCCCTGCCCATCACCTTCCATCTACTCACTTCCCCGCCGAGCATCTTAGGCTCCACAGCCCATAATCAGACCTCCTAGAAAATACGTTCTGAACCCATCACCTCTCATCTCTCCCACGAAGTTCAAGCCAGCATCCTTGGTTCTCTGAACTGTACCATGGCCCCTGCCTGGTCCCGTTCCTCTGAACAGTGGCCAGAGCCATCCTGACAGCATGACAATCAGTTCACAGTACTCTTCTGCTCCAAATCCTTCTATGGCCCCTGTATACCTCAGAGTAAGAACTGAAGCTCGTCCAGGGCTCTCTAGCCCCTCCATTATCCTCTGCTGTTATTTCTCTGACTGCATCTCCTACAGCTCATCCCAGGCTCACTCCACTCCAGCCACATTGGCCTTCTGGCTTGTCCTTAAATACACTGGAGCTGCTCCCACCCCGGGCCTTTGCGCCTGCTGTTCCTGCTGTCTGAGATACTCTTCTCCAGATCTCCACTGGATATCTTTTCCCATACCCCCTTCAGGTCGTAGTCAAATGCCACCTCTCCCTGGCCACACTTACTCAAATTTGTAACTCCTACTCATGGTCCTTGTCCTTTTTTTTTGTCTTCACACTGTCTAGTATACTCCATAGCTTGTGTTTTTCTCCTTTGTATTATTTGTATCCTTTCCCTTGAATGTAAACTCCAGAAAAAGAATTTCAGCTGTTTTTCTTCGTTTTTGCTGCTGTGTCCCCAGATGAATTTTGTTGAATGAACATGTGAACTCTCTTAACCTTTTCTCCTTTACTCCTACTGGCCCATGTTTAGATCAGTAAATATAGCTCTTCCCCCTCCTGTGCAGCTGAACTCAAGCCAGGCTAAGAGCACCCCGTATTCACACACACACACACCAGATTGACTGGTCCCCCCTACTCAGTGCTGTGATCCCCAATCCAAATTCTCTGTTCAACAAGCCCCCACCTCTCTCTGTCCATTTCCTCCCTCCACTTGTTTTCCCCCCAAGCACCAATTATGAGGGAGGCTTATCTCACTGAAAAAGAAACCTCTGAAACATCAAAAGAAGGTATAGAAATCCTTTTGAGGAGTTTTGCTATAAGGGGGAGCAGAGGAAGGGCCCAGGAGTGGGAGGGAGACAAGGTGTGAAGAAGGGAGCTTTATCTTTTCTTCAGTTTGCAGAACAGTGTGCTGTCAGGGGTGACCTGCTGGCAGGGGCCAATTTTGTGATGCAGGTGAGAGAGGGGAGGTCTCAGTGGTGACGTTTATCGTGTGTGGGGATGTGGAGTCTCATACACACACAGGCCCTGGGGAGCACAGGGCAGCCATAGACTGAGCAGGAGGAAAGTCGTGACAGGGCTGCCCAGCCACTGCAGGGGAGCCTGGCCCAGTCTCCCAGGTATGGCTCGCCCCCCACCCCGGGCTTCTCCTGGCTCACTGCCTGCTTCGTCCTGGGCTCCAGTGCTGCCACATGAGTCCAAGGCCCAGGGCTCAGTTCTGGCTCCTCTCCTTAATCTACATTTGCTGGGATGTGGCCCCAGCCCATGTCTGTGAGCACCGTCATGATGCTGGAGCAACCCCCTACCTCCAGCTACACCTTCAGCCCTCACCTTTCCCCGAGCTCCAGACTCCTCTCTCCGATGGCCTGCCCTGCACCTGTGCTTCACATCTAATACATCCCCGAGCTTAACACATCCTCATCTAGCGCTGATTTCTGCCCCCCTCCCTGCCCCACACCACACGCCCCTTGTAGTAAACTCCATCCTCCCTGCTCAGGCCAAAAGTCTGACTCTTTTTTCTTTCTTTCTTTCTTTGCACACTCCACATCTAATCCATTGGCAAGTTTTATTTGCCCCACATTCCAGATACACCCCAAATGTCTCTATCCCTCATCACCTGTGGCACCATGGTTCTTATCCAGGCGCTTGCCTAAACCATGGCCACAGCCTCTCCCATCTTTACTCAGGGTCTGTCCTCAGCACAGCAGTTGAAATGATAATTCTCTCTCATACACAGTTCATATGGCTCCTGCTGGACCCCTGCTCTGGCCTCCCACCCCTCACCGAGTGCTGCGGGGTCCAACCTGTCCTGTCATCACTGCACCTCCTAGCACTCTGGCCCTCACTCACTCTGCAGTGGCCACATGGTCCCTGGCTCACCTGGGAACACATCACCTGGCGAGTGTCTCCTTGAGATATTCCTCATTCCAATGTCTGTAGGGCTCACAGGCTCCAGTATTTCGGCCTGCATTAGTCCTTTGTGGCTACTATAATGAATGCCACAGTTGTTGTTGTTCAGTTGCTACCACATATCTGGGCTAAAGCAACAGATATGTATTTCTGACAGTTCTGGGCACTGAGAAGTAAGTTCAAGATCAAAGTGCCAGCAGGTCTGATGTCTGGTGGGGGCCACCTCCTGGTTCATAGCCAGGCATTTTCTCTCTGTGTCCTCAAGTGGCAGAAGGACTGAGGGAGCCCTCTGGGGTCTGTTTTATAATGGCACTAATCCCATTCACGAGGACTCCACCTTCATGACCTAGTCACCTTCCAATGGCCTCCTAATTCCACCACACTGGAGGTTAGGTTTCAACATATGAAATTGGGTAGGGGTGGGGAGGGTGGCAATGGCATCCCACTCTAGTACTCCTGCCTGGAAAATCCCATGGAATGAGGAGCCTGATAGGCTGCAGTCCATGGGGTCGCTGAGGGTCGGACACGACTGAGCGACTTCACTTTGACTTTTCACTTTCATGCATTGGAGAAGGAAATGGCAACCCACTCCAGTGTTCTTGCCTGGAGAATCCCAGGGACGAGGGAGCCTGGTGGGCTGCCATCTATGGGGTCACACAGAGTCAGACAGGACTGAAGTGACTTAGCAGCAGTAGCAGCAGCAGGGGAGGGTGGGGGGTGGAGGGGACAAAAGCATTTAGTCTGGCACAGCCCAAAAGTTGCCTCCTCTGGGTGACCTCCCTGATCACCTCCTCAGTTATTCTTTTTCCCTTTCCCCCTTTTTTGTGTCTTCAGGATTTATCACCTCCCTGGCCGTAAATCTTGAATCCCTATTTTTAACTCCCTATTGTCTCTCCCTACCCTAGAATGGAAAAGAAAACCCCAAGGGAGGGTCTTAGCGCAGTTCACTGTTAGACCTTCAGCCTCTAATAAAGGGAATGTGATGGGCCCTCAGTGAACCTTCTCTGAAGGGATGGTTCTGGCAGAAGCTTTGGAATCAGACCCCTTTCCCACCCCCCATGTTGCTGTTGTGTGACCTCAGGCGGGTTGTAGTTTGCCCCACTGAAAAGTGATGGGCATTGTTGCATCCAATTCAGTGGTTCTCCTGAGAAATTGCACCAATATACGAACTTATAAAGTGAGCCCCTAAGTGGTGGTGATTATATCATTATACATATCTAGAAAGGAGGGCTTTCGAGTGGGAAGAGAGACAATAGTCACTGGGGGGAGTGGAGCTAGAGTATAGCGGGAACCTGAAGGAACTTTTTAGCCAACCAAATACCTTGCCTTTGCTGCTGGTGGTGGTGATGTCGGGGTAGGAGAGAGGCATTCTGAGTGCCGCTGGGGCAGGGGGAGAGCCAGGGCCTAGCTGGGCTGGGGTCTTGGCCCTGCTGCTTTCTAGCTGCGAGGCCTTGGATAAGATCCAGGAGCTCCCTGGGCTCACTCTCCACATTTCTAAAATAAGGATGCCCACACCTGTCTCATGCCATTGTTTCTACAGGGACAGAGACGGCAGCAGTGATGGAGATTCCCCTTTGGTCCCCAGGTGAGTGCTCCCTCTACATCTGGGTCTTTAGGTCCTCACACGCCCAAGGTGGTCCATGGATGCCCCTGATCCTCCCCATGGGGCCACACTGTCTTCAGAAAGGGGGAGGAAAGGAGAAGTGAGGATACGGAAGTTCTTCCACCTACTGCCTGACTTTCCTGTGATAAGAAAGTCTATGACCAAATCTAACTCACAGGCCAGGCAGACACATAATAGCAGCAACCTCAGGGTGTGAATGGGAGAACAAACACTGGCCACACAGAGCCACGGGGTGGGGGTGGGGGGCAGGGGGGCCTGGTTCTGCTTTTGCCGGATCTGCGGGAGGAGACATTCTCTTCACATAAATCTTCAGAGCAGCCAGATGTTTCTCCCCCACCCCCCAGCAAGGAGAGGCTTTATAACCCTGGCCTCTGCTCTTTTCTAAGCTGGAGAGGTCAGGTCCTTGGTCCCCACATTGGTCCCCCAGCCTGAAATCAGGGCTGGGAGGAGCATCGCTGGCCCATTCCCTGGGCCTCCACAGTTCAGCTGCTCCTTATAGAGCTGTCTTCCCCTTCATAACTGGATCCACTCACTATCCATGTGCTTGGCCCTGGCTGGGGCATAACCGTCACCACCAGTGAAGGCTGGGGACCGTGACTTAGAGAAGCACTTGCATCAGCCCAGGGAGCTCAGTGATACAGCTGCAGGTGCATGCATGAACATATATGTGGATAAGGTTGTGTGTGAAATCTATATATTAGGAGAAAACGATACCCCCAAAACCTACCCCCTAACCTATAACGACCCAAAAGCTACCATCTCAAGAAAGTGTATTTCCTTTCTTTCCTTTTACTGACTCTTTTCTAGAATGTTTAACATAGTTTATATTTAGAGTCTTGTTCCTCTCCATTAAATCATACTATGAGCGTTTCCCCCTGTCACTAAGAATTCCCATGTGTCCCTCAGTAAGTGAGGCAGAACTGTCTGTCCTGTGGATGTATCATAATTTACAGGACCAATTTCTTGACGCAAAACATTTAGCTAGTCCTCTCTTATTTTCCATCTTAAACCCAATGGCAATATACTTTGCCAAACATGAATTTTTGTTGCTGTTTCAGGTGATTTCTCCAGGATCAATGACTAGAAATGGAGTTTGATATTTGGGGTGATATATTTACCAAAGAAGGTGTGAGAGAAGGAAAGGTACCCATTTTTGAGAATCCCACATTTTTTGAGCAATCTAGACAGCATATATTTTAGATAATAGCGTGTAAATACATGAAATATAATGAAAATTTTTGTAGCGCTTTATGTTTTATAAAGTACATTCTTAATTTTTCTTCACAACAAGTTTAAAATAGTGCATTATTCTATATACTGGTATCTAGAACAAAAGTAGTTCAGCCCCTGGTTTTCTGAGTTGGCAACCCACTTCTTCCATTGCGTGAAGTTGTTCTGTTCTTGAAAAGAAGCAGATTCAGTTTCAAGTGGTTAAGAGCTCAAGCTTCAGCAGGAGATCAAGCGCTGCCATGTAAATCTGGTCTTGTTAGTCTCTCTCAGCCATAGTAAAAGAGGCTGATGGAGCAAGGGTGGGGATGGTGTGTTTGGAGTTAAACAGCGGAAGTTGTAAAAGGAAGATCATCTGGTTAAGAGCCGTCATCATGGAGGCAGCAAAGAAAACATAACCATCCCTCTCTGTCCTCCAAAACTGCAGTTTCCTGCTGCCGTCTCCCAACTTAAATGGAAAGCAGCTGCCTGGAAGCTCGGGAGATGCAGAGTAGGGTCAGCCTCCCCAGGGTAAAGAGGAAGACAAGGAAGGGATCAACAGCCAGTGAAGAGATTCACAGGGCAAGTTCCCAAACAAAGGAACTTCAGTCCTCTGTGCGTTTGGAACCCAGCATGGCGGCACATGGAGGCATTCTGCTTCACCAACCTGGAAGCTCTCTGAAATCTCTCCTTTTAAGATTTTTATGGAGACTTCATTGCACAGGCATGATTCATTAAATCCTGAGGCACTGTGAGAACCCCACTTTGACTGAATCTGTGTCAACACTGTGGACAAGGATAATAAGTGATACTCAAATAGCTAGTCTAACTCATAAGAGGTCTATGGATGGTGACTACAGAGCAGCACCATTGCAACCGACACCAAGGAAATGGGTTGGAGAGGCTGCGGCACTCCCCAAGGTGGTCTAGGTGGTGAGTGGGGGCTCACGTCACCCTGTGGGACCACCCTTCATGTTGTCCCCTGTCCACTCCATGCCAGGTCATCATGCTCAGCTCACAGGTACCCAGGGGGCTCCCATCTAGCAGGTGGGGCTTTCTTGCACCCTCATCATCCCCATGGCTAGATGTAGCTAGGGCTGGAAAAAGTAGGTCCAGAGCCTTTCGGGCTCCAGCTGGCTCTGGGGGAGTGGGGAGTTGGGAAGCCAGGCCATGCTAATTGAGATACACAGTCACTTTCTGGCTCCTCAGAGCATCTCCAAGAACCCACTTGCTTTGACATTTTGGTGCCCCTGACAACTTTCTCTGGAGAAGCCCTTGCCCGCTACATCATCGGGGCCCGGGTGTACTTAGCTGAATCAGCCTTGGCTCTCATTCCTTCCCTGGGTGTCACCACGCTCACTCAGGGCACACATGGGCATCCAGGGCCAGCTGAGGACCTTCCAGAATTTCCAGAGAACAACGCTGCAGCCTCCTCCCTGGTCATTGGTCAGAGGGTATGCGTAGCGACCAGACCTCGGTACATTGTCCCCTGTCCCCTTGCCCAGACAGGCAGGGGAGCCAGCAGAGGTGACAAATGCTCAGACTGTGTCACTGTGCCAGGTCTCCAGCTCCATCAGCTGGTCCTGAAAGAAAGGGCGCTGAGGCTGTAGCCCAGGCAGCTGTGGCTGTAGCTGCTTGTTTGCATTGCTGAGAGGGTCCCAGCCCCCCACCCCCCGTCCCCCTGTCAAAGGACTGTAACAGTGTTTGAACAGAGCCTCATGCGCTGTCAGTAGCACTTACGGTCATGAGTTCAGTGGTTTGCAGAGGGAAGCCCCTGGACTAGAGCAGCATCACCTGCACAGGTGAGAAATGCGGGCTTTCAGGTCCAACCCGGCCCTGCTGATCAGAATCTGGGTGGTGGGGGCAGTGACCCACGGAGTTGGGGTGTGACAAATCCCGTGCCCCAGGCACTTCCCATGGACACTCAACTGTGAGAACCAGGGCCTCAGCTGTCAGTCTTTTAGGCTGGGGATTTACTATCTCTGTGTTACAGATAAGTAAAGGGGGCTATGAGACATGGAGGGGCTTGCCTCCAAAATTCTTTCCTACACCACAGGTGTCATCATCCCTCGAGATGAGAAGGGTGGAGTACCATACCATTTGAGGAGACTAGTACAATTCCTAAGGGTATTTACTGCCTCCCCTCTTTAGGGCCTTGTTTCTTGTACTCAGTGTATGGTGAGTACATTTATCTGTTCCCTCTTTATCCACAACTCGGCAAATTCCTTCCAATTGTTGCTGGGCTCTGGAGCCTGATCCTGACCTTGGTCAGAGCAGGGACCCTGTCTCTCTGTCAGACAGAATCCACCTTCTCTTCTTTCAACATGAAGATCACTGGGCTTGATGAAGGGACTTGTGCAAATCAGAACTTAAATAGTATATACATACATACATATGTATATGTATGTATAAGTGTGTGTATATATGTATGTATATGTGTATGTATGTATATGTGTGTGTGTGTGTATACATATATGTATGTATGTATGGTAGTGCTTTAGTCGCCAAGTTGCGTCTGACTCTTGTGACCCCGTGGACTGTAGTCCACTAGGCTCTTCTGTCCATGGGATTTCCCAGGCAAAAATACTGAAGGGGGTTGCCATGCCCTTCTCCAGGGTATCTTCCCAACCCAGGGATGGAACCCGCATCTCTTGTGTCTCCTGCATTGGCAGGCAGATTCTTTACCACTAGCGCTACCTGGGAAGCCTATAAATATTATGAAAATGAAGTCACTCAGTCGTGTCCGACTCTTTGCAACCCCATAGACTGTAGCCTACCAGGCTCCTCTGTCCATGGGATTTTCCAGGCAATAGTACTGGAGTGGAATTCCATTTCCTTCTCCAGGGGATCTTCCCAACCCAGGGCTCGAACCCAGGTCTCCAACATTGTAGACAGACGCTTTACCGTCTGAGCCACCAGGGAAGTCCTAACAATAAATAAATATTATAGTTGAGGACCAAAAAAAAGGACTTCCATGGTGATCTGTTGGTTAAAAATCTGGCTTCTACTGCAGTGGGGCTGGGAGTGGGTGGGGAATCCATCCTTGGCTGGAGAACTAAGATTCCATCATGCGGATGAGGTGCAGCCAATATATTGTGGTGTTGGAGAAGACTCTTGAGAGTCCCTTGGACTGCAAGGTGATCAAACCAGTCAATCCTAAAGGAAAGCAATCCTAAATATTCATTGGAAGGACTGATGCTGATGCTGAAACTCCAATACTTTGGCCACCTGCTGTGACGAGCCAACTCATTGGAAAAGACCCTGATACTGGAAAAGATTAAAGGCAGGAGAAGGGAACGACAGAGAATGAGATGGTTGGATGGCATCACTGCCTCAATGGGCGTGAGTTTGAGCAAGCTCCAGAAGATGGTGAAGGACTGGGAAGCCTGGTGTGTGGCAGTCCATGGGGTCGCAAAGAGTCAGACACAACTGAACAACAATATGCATATATTAATAATATGGTTGGTTCTCCTCTCTCCTTTTCCAGTGTGCTAAAGCCACACCAGCTGTTTCAACACCAGCTGCTCTGCCACAAAGAGCAAACCTTCTGAGCTCTTTTTGGTGGTATTAGTGTTGTCTTATCTGAGATTCTAGACCAGACACTTCTCTGGCCCTGCCCCCGCCCAAGCAGCAGATGGAGACCAAGTTCCAGGCTCCTCCCCAGGACCACACACAGCAGCCAGACTGGGATCTTTTCCTCCCCTTCTTCCGGTCTCTTTTGAATTCCATTTTCTTAGAAATCCTCAGATCTTCAGGAGGAAGAAGGGCAGGGTGTGGAGAGGAAAGAGTGGTTCCTTGAGTGTGCCTTGAGGCTATTTACTGCCCTCTTAATAAATCCCAAACTCCACACAACCCAAAGCTGACGAGGCCCCTCTTTCAGAGGAACATCCACGTATGGACAGTGGTGACTTCTGTATTGGAATAAGACTGTATTAAAAAAAAAAAAAAACCTCAGGAATAATAGCAGGGAAATATAGCTGGAGGAAAGCAGATACTCTGGGCTGTGAGTTACAGCATCCTCAACTTTCAGTTCCCCTCTATTGAGCACATCCCTCAAATAGCAATGCCTGGATATGAAAACTCCCTGAGTAAGGATCCAGAGGCACGAAGACCCCCTTTCCAGCTCCCTTATCTGCCAGTTTATCAATGTCAGGAATGGCTCTATTCTCCAGAGTAGGGAGCCCACCTCTCTTCTCCCCATCCCAAGTCCCAGTGCTTCACCCATGTGTAGTGATATGGCTGGTGTGTTGCAGCATGCAAGGCTTTGGTACCCACCAGACACCTGTCCCTGTTTTTATACAGTATAAGCAGGCACCGGGGCAACAGGGAAAGCTGGATCACAGCCAGGAGGAGGCAAATAAGGCTGAATCTTTGGATGGGGTTTCAGAGCAATGTGATGACATTGCACGGCGATTTGGCTGCCCTGGGATTGGGGAGATTATTTATAAGGCGACACACAAGGGACTGCAGATGGTGACTGCAGCCATGAAATTAAAAGACACTTGCTCCTTGGAAGAAAAGCTATGACCAACCTAGGCAGCATATTAAAAAGCAGAGACATTACTTTACCAACAAAGGTCTGTCTAGTCAAAGCTATGGTTTTTCCAGTAGTCATGTATGGATGTGAGAGTTGGACTATAAAGAA
>NW_011495032.1:13053808-13054536 GCF_000754665.1 Bison bison bison
AGACATTACTTTACCAACAAAGGTCTGTCTAGTCAAAGCTATGGTTTTTCCAGTAGTCATGTATGGATGTGAGAGTTGGACTATAAAGAAAACTGAGCACTGAAGAATTGATGCTTTTGAACTGTGGTGTTGGAGAAGACTCTTGAGAGTTCCTTGGACTGCAAGGAGATCCAATCAGTCCATCCTCAAGGAAATCAGTCCTGAATAGTCATTGGAAGGACTGATGCTGAAGCTGAAACTCCAATACTTGGCCACTTGATTTGAAGAACCGACTCATTAGGAAAGACCCTGATGCTGAGAAAGATTGAAGGTGGGAGGAGAAGGGGATGATAGAGAATGAGATGGTTGAGTCTGAGTAGATTCCGGTAGTTGGTAACGGACAGGGAAGTCTGGTGTTCTGCAGTCATGGGTCGCAAAGAGTTGGACACGACTGAGAGACTGAACTGACCTGAACACAAGGGACCATGAGGGCAATCATTTTGACCTTGAGACTAGCAGACACATTCTCACCAAGGCACATCAGATTCACGTGGGCCTTACCTGCCCAGGTACTTTGTCCTTAGAATTTGATCTGGGAGCCTGGGTAAGTGGACACAGGCTCTCTGCACAGATAGGAAGGGTGACCTGCTGGCAGTTGCAGGCAGATAACTCCCCTCCTCCAGCATACAACCAGCAGCTCCTGAGAGCCCAGACCCTGACCCATGACGACCAGGTATCCCAACAGGTAG
>NW_011495032.1:13054636-13104024 GCF_000754665.1 Bison bison bison
CCCAACAGGTAGACCCACCTGGAGATCCTCCTGTGTCACCTCCCATCACGACCTTTCCATTTGCATCCTTCTCTTACCACCGCTGCTGGCATTGCCCACTCAGCGTCTCAGAAGGCCAGTCTTGGGGACCACCTCCTCTATAAAGCCTTCATGAGAACCCAGAGAATTACCCTTTCTGAAGTTTCCCATAGACATCCTTGTCTCTACTGTAAGATCTGTTCCTTGAAGGCAGGGACCTTGCCCTAACTCTCTGCCACATTGCTGGGATGTAGTAGGTGCTAAAGAGAGTTTGCCAAAGGAAAGAACGAATAAACAAAATCCTGAGTTTCCTCACTGTCCTAGAACCTGGGCATCCTGGGGCTGAGTCTGATGGTTGAGTTCCCTCTAGAGCAGCCCCAGGCACATCTTTTATTTTATTATTAATTTTTATTGGAGTATCATTGATTTACAGTGTGGTATTAGTTTCAGGTATACAGCAAAGTGAATCAGTTATGCATATACAAATATTCACTCTTTTTCAGATTCCTTTCCCTTACAGTCATTACAGAATGTTGAGTCAAGTTGCCTGTGCTATGCAGTAGATTCTTATCAGTTATCAGTTTTATATATAATAATGTGTGTGTGTCAATCCTAATTGGAGAAGGCAACGGCACCCCACTCCAGTCAATCCTAATCTCCCAATGTTTCCTTCTCCCCATTTCCCCTCCCCCATCTTCCCCCTTGGCAACCATAAGTTTTTTCTCTGCATCTGTGACTCTGTTTCCGAGGCACGTCTTTATTGCTCATATTGACACTCGAAGACACAGGGTCTAACTTTCACGTAAATGTATCTGGTCTCAACCATGTCATAAGTGTCTTGGGGACAGATCTCATCCTTTCCACATACCATGAAGCCTGGGGCTGGGCAAATGCTGGTTTGCAAGAAACAGAAATTGTATAACAAGCTATCCATTTCTTTCCTTGGAGTGCTTTAGCTTGAGACTACACCCTTTCAGAGCAAGATTAACAACAGACCAAAGAAAAATAAATGTCTTTGACCTTTTTATTACCCCAAAGGAAAGTCAGTTAGTAAACATCAGTTGTCAGCTAATTTCTACTTTACTTGCATCAGGCCTTTGAGGCCAGAATGTAGAAAAGGAAGGAGAAACTCCAGTGCAAGCAAAGGAGAATTATCTATAGCCACAAAGGTTCCTGTCCCTCCCCTGGACCCAAGTCAGACTCACACAAAGCCATTGCCCCCTTCCCCTGGATTCGCTGGGTAAAGTGACTTTTCTGACCCAATACCATCAAGCAACAGACGTGGCTGCCACTGCATTGCTGACATCCACACCGTTGTCATGGCTTGAATTCACCCAAGACTTCGTGACACACCGAGTTTCCCTTCAGGATTCTAAGACTAAAATAATCTTCCTTTTCCCAGAGTCCTCCGCCCTGTGTGCAAATTCTTTTCTTGGCTGGACCAGGTGGGCAATGGGAAACAGGAATGGGGTGCTTCTTCCAGGACCTCTGAAGCAGGAGGAAAAATCATTAGAAGTGGGTGGGGAGGTAGGAAGACCGAGCCTTGCAGGAAAAAGAACTTCCCAGCACAGCTTTATCAGAAAATACAAGAAAAGTGAGGCCCTTGCTGGTGACAGGAGGGTCAACTTGTGTCTCTGGGGCCAGTGCCTAAGCACTGCGACATCTGAGAAACACTACTAGACCCCTGAGAATCCAGCTGCTGCTTAAGGCTGTGTCCTGTTAGTTGTGTCCAAGCTGCCAGGCGGAACGGAGAATGTCGCCTACGTGGAGGAGCAGCACCTCTGCACCCTGCTGCCCCCCAGGGCTGCTGCCTTTGACCAGGGGACAGGCGACTGACCACCCTGCAGACCTGGGAAATCAGCAGGGAGTTGGCTGCAGCCAAATGACATATAGTGCAGGAGCAAGGCCATTTCCAACTTCAGCAGCTGGCGCTGAGGAGAGAACACATTTTAGAGCTGTGGCATCCCAGGTTACAACACAGGCGCTGCTCCTTCCATCTGTGAGACTTTGACCTCTTACTTGAGCTCTCTGGGCATGCATTTTATTATCTGTAATTCACAAAAAGGGGCAAAGGCTTCCTTTTTGCTGGCTTGCTGTTCAGAGCTAAGAGGCAACTTCACCCAGTGCCTTCTGCCTACTAAGACCTCCTCCCCCTGATCCCCACCCCCCACCCCAAGGCTGAACCCCCAGGACCTGTGTCAGCACTTCTCTAGTCCTAGAATATTGTGCCCACCCCTGAAAATTCCCAAGATTCACTGGAGCATCAGCCTCCCCTGGTGCCTACCCCCATACCTCACCTCCATGGGAGGTGGTGACATCCCCACATGAGAGCTGGGGCAGGAGCAGCCCTTCCCTTCCTCTCTGGATCCACAGCTACAGGAAACACCTGACGTCCCCACCCTTGACCTGGCCCCCCTCTGGCAAGTTCTGCAGCTGGGTGACCACACAGAGGGTTCAGAAGCCCAGAGGTATCAGACTGCTTGGCCATTCCCCAGCCATCACCCACCCACAAGAGCTTTCACAGGTATGATGCAAGTGAAGTAGAAATCAGCCGTACTTTGTTCTCCTTCTGTCAGCTTCTCGCTTGATCTCTTGATCAGGCTGCCCTTGAACCCGACACTATAGAAAAAAGGGTTTAGTTTATTCTTTTCTGTCATTGTTGTTTAGTTGCTAAGTCGTGTCTAACTCTTTGTGACTCCATGTACTGCAGCACTCCAGGCTTCCCTGTCCTTCACTATCTCTCGAAGTTTGCTCAAATTCATGTTCATTGGGTCAGTAATGCCATCCAACCATCTCATCCTCAGTCACCCCGTTCTCCTCCTCCCCTCAGTCGTTTCCAGCATCTGGGTCTTTTCCAGTGAGTCAGCTCTTTGATTTAGGTGGCCAAAGTACTGGAGCTTCAGCTTCAGCATAAGTCCATCCAATGAACATTCAGGGTTGATGTCCTTTAGAATTGACTGATTTGATCTCCTTTAGGATTGGTTGGCTTGATCTCCTTGCACTTCAAGGGACTCTCAAGAATCTTCTCCAGTACCACAATTCAAAAGCATCAATTCTTTGGCACTCAGCCTTCTTTATGGTCTAGCTCTCACATCCATACACGACTACTGGAAAAATCATAGCTTTGACTATATGCACCTTTTGTTGGCAAAGTGATAGCTCTGCTTTTTAATACATTGTCTAGGTTTGTCATAGCTTTCATTCCAAGGAGCAAACATCTTTTAATTCCATGGCTGTAGTCACCATCTGCAGTGATTTTCAAGTCCAGGAAAATAAAATCTGTCACTCTTTCCACTTTTCCCCCATCTATTTGCCATGAAGTGATGGGATCAGATGCCATGATCTTAGTTTTTTATATGTTGAATTTTAAGCCAGCTTTTTCACTCTCCTCTTTCATCCTCATCAAGAGACTCTTTAGTTGTCTAAATCACAGTCTGTAAACATCATGGTGAATGATACCCTCAGTAAGAAACCCACTTTACACTGTGACTCAGATCAATATGCTCATGGTGTGTGTGTGCACAAGAAGTCAGAGCTCCCTAAACAGTATCCCAGCTGAAGGTGATGGACCCAGAGTAATATCAACAATAAGACTCAGAATCAAGCCAGTGGCTACAACCGATAAATACCTATTCTGAGCTAGGTACCACAAACGTGTGTTAGTTGGTCAGTCGTCTGACTCTTTGCGACCCCATGGACTGTAGTCCTCAGGCTCCTCTGTTCTTGGAATTTCCCAGGCATGAATACTGGAGCAGGTTGCCATTTCCTTCTCCAGGGGATCTTCCCAACTCAGATTGAATCCACATCTCCTGCACTGGCAGGAGTATTCTTTACTGCTCAGCCACCAGGGAAGCCCCTCATCTCTGGTGAGGGCGTTGCAGTCTCAAGGAGAGCTAGGAAGGAAAAACACAGGGTACTTTGGGTCTCTACAGAAAGCGGGGAGGCCACTCATACTTGTCCAGTCTCAGGACTAGACTGTTGTCTGCTTCCGATCTCAGACCCACATCTGACCATAAATAACATTTTGCTTTGCCATAAACACCCCACCCTGCTACCTTAAGTTACCCATCAACCCCCACCCCAGATCCTGAGCTCACAGTGATCGTAATTCCAAGCTCATATGTACCCTTGAACCTCAGCAATGTGTGACCTTTCATTCCAGGCTGTTAATCCAGTTGCATACTAACCTGTCAACTTCCTGCACAGGGTCTGAGCTTATTCCAACTAGCCTTCTGCAGATATCCCATGTCCTTGCTGCCAGCTGAAACAGCACAGGGTGGTGTAGCCAGTGACTCTCACTGAAGCATCTCCAGAGGCAAGAGATCAAAGCCCAGGTTTTAGGACCCTTGCTGCCATGGATGGCAAGCAGTTATTTGGGGAGAAAACTGAGAACTAGAGAGAAGTGAGCATTGTTATAGGGGCTAAGCTCTCTGCCTGGAATGCTTATAACTCTTGTCTGTGCAGCAAACTCCTATTCATCCTTCATAAACCCATCTTGATAAACCCTTTCTGGAAACCCTTCTCTTACACCAGCAGTTCTCAACCCTGAATGTGCGTCAGAATCACCCGGGCCCCAACTCCAGCATTTCTGGTACAAAAATGTAGAGCCCAGGAATGTGCATTTCTAACAGGCTACCAGGAAATCCTGTTGTTTTAGGGACCACACTTTGAGAACCACCATCTTACACCATCCCCACCTTCCCAGACATGCCCAGGCATCTTCTTCTATGCCTGTTCTGACCTATGTGGCAGGTCTGGCCAGGCTGAAGTGTCACTACCATGGAGTCAGTCACATGGTGTGACTTGAACAAATTAATATCTGGTCTCTACACATAAGCCAAGAAATTCACCCTCAAGTGATCCAAGCCCTTACCTCTGGTCCTCACCCAGCTCACCTAGGCTCATCATTGGGCAGGACCTGCAGGGTTAAGTGTGCCGACCCGAGGCTGCTCAGGCACACACAGGAGAGACTCCAACCCAGGGAAATCAGTTACACTTTTCTGGAGCTTAGCTTCCAAATCTGTGATAAGGGAATAAGAGTAACTAGTACTGAATGGGATTGTCGCTGGGACTATTTGAATTAAAATACCTTAAGTGTTAAGAATGGTACCTGGCAAATGGCAAGCAATTGCCAATTGTTTTTAAAAGAGAAATAACAGTCCTTTCTAATCCTGGCTGCATTGGACAAATTTGACTTAAGAAAGACTTGCCTTCACCCGGAAAATTCCTCACAGCAATCTTGGGTATTTGAGCTTCTATACCCATCCATGCTGACTTAAGGAAGGTTCTGTCCTTTCTTACTTAACTCTGAGGGGCTCAGTAATCTAGGAAGTTCTAGAATGCTGGCGTCTAAATGCATTCATTTGTATGCATGCTTTTATACTAGGAATCATGCATTCAGTAAATGTTTATTAAATGCCTACTATGAACTAGACATGGAACAACAGACTGGTTCCAAATAGGAAAAGGAGTACATCAAGGCTGTATATTGTCACCCTGCTTATTTAACTTATATGCAGAGTACATCACGAGACACTGGACTGGAGGAAACACAAGCTGGAATCAAGATTGCTGGGAGAAATATCAATAACCTCAGATATGCAGATGACACCACCCTTATGGCAGAAAGTGAAGAGGAACTAAAAAGCCTCTTGATGAAAATGAAAGTAGACAGTGAAAAAGTTTGCTTAAAGCTCAACATTCAGAAAATGAAGATTATGGCATCCAGTCCCATCACTTCATGGGAAATGGATGGGGAAACAATGGAAACAGTGTCAGACTTTATTTTTTGGGGCTCCAAAATCACTGCAGATGGTGACTGCAGCCATGAAATTAAAAGACGCTTACTCCTTGGAAGGAAAGTTATGACCAACCTAGACAGCATATTCAAAAGCAGAGACATTACTTTGCCAACAAAGGTCCATCTAGTCAAGGCTATGGTTTTTCCTGTGGTCACGTATGGATGTGAGAGTTGGACTGTGAAGAAGGCTGAGCACCGAAGAATTGATGCCTTTGAACTGTGGTGTTGGAGAAGACTCTTGAGAGTCCCTTGGACTGCAAGGAGATCCAACCAGTCCATTCTGAAGGAGATCAGCCCTGGGATTTCTTTGGAGGGAATGATGCTGAAGCTGAAATTCCAGTACTTTGGCCACCTCATGCAAAGAGTTGACTCATTGGAAAAGACTCTGATGCTGGGAGGGATTGGGGGCAGGAGGAGAAGGGGACGACAGAGGATGAGATGGCTGGATGGCATCACTGACTCGATGGACATGAGTCTGGATGAACTCCAGGAGCTGGTGATGGACAGGGAGGCCTGGTGTGCTGCGAATCATGGGGTCGCAAAGAGTCGGACACAACTGAGTGACTGAACTGAACTGAACTGATGTGCTAGATACTAAGTCCCAAGCTGCATTTGATCACCCTGGATTGAGGTGTCCAGCATCCACTTGACCTTCCCTTGTCTGTGCCTCCCTCCCCTGTCCTGACACCTGCTCTGTCTTTTTGCTGACTTGAGGCTTTGTTTTCTCCTCTCCCCCACCTCCAGGCTCTATGCTGGCCCCAGAGCCCTCAGCCTGACCCTCCCTCCTCTGGGGGCCTCAAACCTGGAACCCCCACTTCCTCCCACCACCAGCCAGCTTCTTATCAGAAAGAGGCATCTGGCAGCTTCGCTGGGGAGAATGACCTCATCACACTATAATTAAAGTGACTCTCTGAATGGAAATGACTATTATGAAGCATCCTTCTCTGTTTTAATAGGAGGCACCCTTGTAATGGGAAAATGGGATTTCCGTGTGAACACTGAAGTTTCCATGCTCTAATAAATCCTTCCTCTCACCCATCTCCCAGAGGGGAGGTTCCTGCTCTCCCGCACATCCTAGCCTTCTGTCTAGATCACTGAGCTTTGGAAAAACACACTCAGTAACTTAGATAGTCCCACAGAGTGCCTCTCCCATAGAAGAAGAATGCAGAGGCCTGTGTAGGGTCTCAGACAGGGATCTCTGGGAGGGGCATCTTCAAGAGAGATGAGACACAGGGCCCCTCAGAGAAGGCAGACTAAGTCCCGGTCTCAAGCCTGACCACCGACAAGCTATGTGATGGTGGGCACATCACTCTCTGAGCCTCAGTGGCCCACCTGTGAAATGGGATAATAAAAGCGGTGGTGCTGTCGCTCAGTCATGTCCTATGCTTTGCAACCCCATGACTGTAGCCCTCCAGGCTCCTATCCATGGCATTCTCCAGGCAAGAATACTGGACTGGGTTGCCATTTCCTCCTGCAGGGGATCTTCCCAACCCAGGGATCAAATCTCCTGTTCATCTCCTGTTCATCCCCTGCATTAGCAGGCAGACTCTTTCCCACTGCACCACTTGGGAAGCCCCCAGTACACCATGCACCTGGTATACTAGATGGACAGCAGCTAAACCAACAACTGACATATGCGGACACCCCACACGTGGTCTGTTTTTACCATCATCACGAGAAAAGCTAAGGCCTGCAGGGGCAGGTGATGCTGCACTAAACACAACTGGACCTGTCATCACACCCTGCACAGGTGTCTGGTGAGCAGGTACAGGGAGAGCTCTGGGTCAGAGGGGCGATAGGGATGCAGCAGGGGTCCCTCACGTCCTGGAGATGCCATAATGGTGTCTGACAGCCCTAGGGTTCACACAGCGCTCTCCAGCAATGGTCAGCAGCCAAGCAGAGCCTGGGCCCTGCTCTGTGCTCCCAGCCAGAGGCCTGTCCATGTACCATGCAGTTTCCTGTGCACCCTGGGCCAGTGCACCTGCGAGCAGAGGGTACAAGCTCGTTGGAGACACTGCAGGGTGTGGGTAGCCATCCTTTCTCATCTCAGGCTCTTCTGTTCTGTCTACAGAGCCCAACCCGGGGATGGCCTCGAGTGAGATCAACATCGCTGTCATTGCAGGTATGCGGTCCTGGGGCCCTGCAAGTAGGCAGGAGAGTGAGAGGAAAGACTCACGGGAGGGCCTGCCATGGCCTCAACTTCCTTCCCTCAAAGGTGGTTAGAAGGTGGGCCAGGGCCTCGGTCTCTGTAAGAATGTCCAACACAGCATCCTGGTGGACGAGGGGCCAATACAGCCGAATCAGGGCCTGTCGGGCCCTAGATCCACAGGGTTGGAGTCTGGAGGGACAGCCACTCCAGTGAGGAATGTGCAGGGCTGGGTGGGCTTGAGGAGCTGACCAAGGCTCCTGACTTCTTCCCCAGCTCCCTCCAGCCACACTCTTCCTTCCGATGTCTTACACTCCTGTCCCTCCATTCTAAGCCTGCCCCAGCCTTGCTTTGAACCCCATACTGGCCCTTGTTGGTCATGGCTATGACCCCAAACTGTTTCAGGACCCACTAAGTCTGTGAGATACAGCTTTTGGTGTCCTGAGATTCACACATCTCCCATAGTTCATTCATAGCTCAGGGAACTTCATGATTAAATATAAATAGATAAAAGCAGACAATCACTCTGATGTTCTCCTACTCACTGGACAGCTGAACCTTCTTTTTTTTAGATAATATCATTCACATCATGCAGACAGGAATGCCTAACGGCAACGGGAAGTTGAGGAAATTGTACCACAAAGCTGAGACTGGCTTCAGCTATAGCCTATACGTATTCTCCACCAGCCCCTCCCTCAGTAAACCTACCTTCTAAGTCAAGGCAGAGAGTTTCTTCTGCACTTTAAAGCAAACACCTGAGCTTGAACCCCTTCCCAAGTTGTGAGAGTGCCACCCATTAATCCTACCCTAACTCTTCCATCCTTCCCACTCATCCTCTCTCTCCAAGACCCTGAGTGACCTGGTCCTTCTGACCAGCCCAGGCACTGCACCACCAGACCCCTGCCGCAGAACCTGCCTCCCAGGAGCATAGGGGAACTGGACTGGGCTGAGGAGCACAGACCACATTTCACCCAACCTGACCCCAACCCTGTGGACAGCCCTCGCCTCCTCTCCTTCCTCCTACCCAGAGGACAGCCAGTTCAACTGGTCTTCCCAACACCATGCACTTTAAGTCCCATGCCTGGTTGGGACTGTCCAGCTTTTAAAACTGAGAAAGCTCAGATTGGTAAAGTATAAGAGAAATACTGAGGGATGGAGTGATGCACTCTGCAGGGAAAGGATAATCTTAGAGGAAGTGGTAGAGACTCATGATTCAGAAGGGAGCATCCAAGTTTACCAGGAAGATAAGAGGGGAAAATATTTTCAGCAGACAGAACATTTGCAAAGACATGGGAAAACGGTCAAATAAAAAGTGTTTGGAGAATTACAAATCAGCCAGATGGACTCCGGTAAGAAGAGTTTGAAAATGATTGCAAGTTCTTAATACCAAAGTGTCACAGAGTTTTACAGGGGGCCATTCATCTGAGGTACTAGTGGTAAAGAACCCGCCTGCCAATGCAGGAGATAGACGCAGGTTCAATCCCTGAGTCGGGAGGATCCTCTGAAGAAGGGCATGGCAACCCACTCCAGTGTTACTGCCTGGAGAATCCCACGGACAGAGGAGCCTGGCAGGCTATGGTCCATTGAGTTACACAGAGTCAGACACGACTAAAGTGACAGCACGCATGCATTCATCTGAAGATTGAAGGAGAACTTTGATTAAACATGAATGCTTTTTGGAAGGGAAAAACATCAGGTTGTTAACTGGTGATTTCTGAGTAGAAGGATTAAGGACATTTTCATTTCCATTTATATTTCTCTATATTTGCCAGGTTTTACAAAACGAGCGTGACTTTATAAAATAAAATTTTTCACTCTTTTAATATCTATATGTAAAATACCTAATTCTTTGGAATTAAACTTATTTAAAATTAAAAGTTTCAAGTCCCATGAACTTCTCAGTTTTAGGCAAAAGCATGAGTTGAATTCTGTGGATGATGCTTGGAGGTCTGCCTTCCTCAGTGGACCAGGAGGGCCTCAGAACAGGGTCAGTTCTGAGATGATTCCAGCCTCAGTCTGAGGGTGCTGAGTGGAGGGAGTGGGGAAGTCAGGGGTCACTTAGATGGGCACGGGGAGGGGCAAGTGCACTTGGCAGGGCAACAGTAAGGCAGGAAGGAGTCAGCCTGTCTAGGCTTGGTGTTTGTCCAGCAGCGTGTCTGTCCTGGCACACCCCCGTGGGCATGCCTGCCCCGCCCGCACCCCAGTCCAGCCCCTGCCCCCCACACTGAGTTGTGTGCTTCCCCTCCTTCAGGCGTGATCGCGGCTATGGCCTTCGTGCTGGTCGGCCTCCTCCTGCTCATGCTGCACTACATGTACCGGCACAAGGGCACATACCACACCAACGAGGCCAAGGGCACGGAGTTCGCCGAGAGCGCGGACGTGGCCCTGCAGGACGACCCGTCCTTCCAGGACAACGGTGGCAACAGCAAAAAGGAGTACTTTATCTGAAGGACTTTACCAGGACTCAGCTCCCCCCATGCCTCCCAGTCCAGGAAAGAGAGCCCCACCACCTGCCCCATCACCTGCAGCACTGGGCAGCCCTCGAGCGCCCCCTACAGCCCAAGACACGCACTTCACCTGGGACACCGGGTGCCACCCGGCGTGGGGGCGAGGATCGAAGGAGGAATCCAGCTGGAGAGTCCTCTCCCAGGACCCAGGGGTGCTCAGCCGGATGGAGGAGGTCTGAGTCCTCCTGGGCTGTACAGGTTACCACCTGCGTGGGGGTGGAAGTCCTCGCTGGGTGTGAGTGGGGTGGTGGCCTGGGGGAGCAAGGAGTGAGTTGTCATCATGCTGACTGGGGACAATGGTATCAAACGTCAGCCCTTGACATTTGGGGGGAACAGCAGGTGCCAGAGCTCCAAGGCACCTTTGTCTCCCGTAGATGCAGCTCTGATTGGAAATAAATTTGAAATGTAACAGAGCATTCAGAGTCAAAAGACATGACTGTGATTGTTGTATTCTCTGATGAACTCCATGAGCTGATGCTGGGACACAGCTCTGGGCTCCACCAGGCAGGTGTCAGAGAACAGTCTATAGAGGTGGCTTCTGGGCCCCATGAGGGAGGGAGGGACCAGTGACCAGCAGGCATCTTCCCCACATGAGCACAGCTTCAGGAAACAAATATAGGGGTGCAGTGTCCCTCTAGAAATACCCCATGGCACTGGCTGAAGTGTTGGTTCCCAAATTCCTAGTATTACAAAGAATGGACCTACTAAAAATATGAGTGAACCTCATCAGAAAAGCATTCCCAAGCCCAATTCCAACATGTGTGGGAAAGGCTTCCCCACAGCAACAGGCAACTCAACTCAATTTTGACACTGTCTACCCAGAGATGGAATCAGATTTCACAGGTAAAGGACTCAGTCCTACAGGATCACCCTCATCTCAGATGTCACCTGTGCTTCCCACCAGCCGGCTACAAACTGGAGGTGCCAACCACTCCCTCCCTGGGTTCCATTAATGTGCTAGAAGGGCTCACAGAACTTGGGAAAATCAGTTTACCCATGATTTACTCAGATTACTGATTTATTATAAAAGGTTACTGAACCCACATTGCAAACTATTATATAGGATGGATAAGTAACAAGATCCTCATAATAGCACAGGAAACTATATTCACTATCCTATGATAAACCATAATGGAAATGATACATGTATATATATGTATAACTGAATCACTTTGCAGTATACCTGAAATCAACAAAACATTGTAAATCAACTAAACTTCAATTTTAAAAAGTCCATTGACCATAGATTTTAAAAAATCCATCAGCGGTGACTGACCATCAACCTCGAGACACATTCCCATTCCAGAAATCAAGGGGGTGATACTAAAAGTTACAAACCTCTAATTGTATGGTTGGTTCCCCTGGCAACCAGCCTACAACCTTAGGGGCTTCCAAAAGTCACCTTATTCAACCAACAAAAGACACCTTTATCACTCTCAACACTTAAGAAATTCTGAGGGTTTGGGGAGCTCTAAGCCAGGAACAGTGGACAAAGACCAAAATATATGAGAAATACATTTTGGTTATCTGAATGACCAAATATATATTTATTATAAATCACAGTATCGCATCATCCTTCCCATGATAACAATTGATGATGATGGCTTCCAGTGGCTGGAGTGCAGGTGGCAGAGTCCCCGTTCCCTGGGTTTGGGACCTGGCTACTCTTTTCCTGGTCCTGGGTTCTTGAGCAACTCACTTGACCTCCCTGGTGGACTCTCGGGGTCAATGGCAGGAACAAATGTGTTGGGTGCTCAAAAGTAATTTTATATAATGAGTGTGTATCAGTCAATGAAAGTTCCTCAGTGCATCACTTCTCAATGGTTCCTCATGAGCATTGTTGTTATTCAGTCGCTCAGTCATTTCTGACTCTTAGCGACCCCACAGACTGTGGCACACCAGGCTTCCCTGTCTTTCACCATCTCCTGGAGCTTGCTCAAACTCATGTCCATCGAGTCGGTGATGCCATCCAACCATCTCGTCCTCTGTTGTCCCCTTCTCCTCACGCCCTTAATCTTTCCCAGCATTAGGGTCTTTTCTACTGAGTAGCCTCTTAGAATCTGGTGACCAAAGTATTGGAGCTTCAGCTTCAGCATCAGTCCTTCCAGTGAATATTCAGGATTGATTTCCTTTAGGATTGACTGGTTGGATCTCCTTGCAGTCCAAGGAACTCTCAAGAGTCTTCTCCAACACCATGGTTCAAAAGCATCAATTCTTTGTTACTCAGCTTTCTTTATGGTCCAACTCTCACATCCATACATGACTACTGTAAATACCATAACTTTGACTAGATGGACCTTTTTTTGCAAAGTAATGCTCTGCTTTTTAATATGCTGTCTAGGTTGGTCATAAGTTTTCTTCCAAGGAGCAAGCATCTTTTAATTTCATGGCTGCAGTCGCCATCTGCAGTGATTTTGGAGCCCAAGAAGGTAAAGTCGGTCACTGTTTCCACTGTTTCCCCATCTATTTGCCATGAAGTGATGGGATCAGATGCCATGATCTTAGTTTTATGAATGTTGAGTTTTAAGCCAGCTTTTTCATTTGCCCCTTTCACCTTCATCAAGAGGCTGTTTAGTTCCTCTTCACTTTCTGCAATAAGGGTGATGTCATCTGCGTATCTGAGGTCATTGATATTTCTCCCAGCAATCTGATTCCAGCTTGTGCTTCATCTAGCCCGGCATTTCACATGATGTACTCAGCATAGAAGTTAAATAAGCAGGGTGACAATATACAGCCTTGATGTACTCCTTTCCCAATTTTGAATCAGTCAGTTGTCCCATGTCTGGTTCTAATTACTGCTTCTTGACCTGCATACAGATTCCTCAGGAGACAGGTAAAGGTGGTCTGGTATTCCCATCTCTTTAAGAATTTTCCATAGTTTTGTGAGCCACACAGTCAAAGGCTTTAGGGTAGTCAATGAAGCAGAAGTAGATGTGGCTCCTCAGGAGTAACCATGAGTTAAAGTGAACTTACTAACCATCCTCTTGCATGAGGGTCTTTCTAAGAGTCCCAGCAGCTCAGCAATCACTCATTTAGAGACTAGAAGCTCCAAGATAAAAGATTGCAGCCCAGGCAACCAGGAACTCCCCAGAGCTCAAGTTTCTTAAGGCTGAGTCATCTGTACAGGGAGTCAGCAAAAAGATCTTGCAGGATTCTCCCTAGGGAAATAATGGGACCCAAGCTCAGGCAGGAATGGCCACCATCTAAGGAAGCTGGAAGTCACAACAGAAAGAAGCAGAGATGGGAGAGACTTGATCCGAAATTGAGGCCTTTCCCTGGGTGACCCAAGCTCACTGGCCCTCCACATCTCTTCTGTATAATAAAGGGTTTGGCTGTATCCATGTCCCAAACACCACCTTGGCAAAGTGGCTATAAATAGCCCAAACCAAAAAGCTGTTCTGTGCACAGATAGGTTTGGAAAATAGTCTATTTAAAGAAAGCTAAACCAGTGCAAGTCCTCTTGTCATCTCCAGTATTCCAGCCTATGCATGACAGGTGGGGAGAGTCAGGCAGCACTGCCCAAATATATTTGGCCAGAAACCCCATTTCTTCCCAGAATACCTCTTGCAAACTGTGGACCAAGAATTCCTTAGAACACTTTTAGGAAACACTAAATGACTTCTTATATCCCTTCCTGTTGTGTCATCACTTTAGGATTTTGAGAATATGTGGGCACATGGCCTCATCTTTAAAGAATGTGAACATAGATCACCATTCAGTGGGCACAGAAAAAGCACCCAGAGCCCACACATACAAGTGATGCCAAAAACCTGGGCCCTGTGCACCAGTGCCAGATTGAATCTCAGAGACAAAATTTGAGTGAAGTAGAAAAGGCGATGGCGCCCCACTCCAGTACTCTTGCCTGGAAAATCCCATGGACGGAGGAGCCTGGTAGGCTGTAGTCCATGGGGTCGCTAGGAGTCGGACACGACTGAGCGACTTCACTTTATTTTTTCACTTTCATGCATTGGAGAAGGAAATGGCAACCCACTCCAGTGTTCTTGCCTGGAGAATCCCAGGGAAGGGGGAGCCTGGTGGGCTGCCGTCTCTGGGGTCGCACAGAGTCGGACACAACTGAGTGACTTAGCAGCAGCAGCAGAAAAGAATAGTTTTATTATTTTGCCAGGCAAAGGGGGACACAGCAGGCTTGTGCCCTCGAAAACTGTGTGTCCCAATCCAGAGGGATTTAGTGAGGAGTTTTATAGAAATGATTCAAGACAGTTGCTGCTGCTGCTCAACAAAATATTGCTGCTCAAAAATATTGTTGTGTGTATCCCTTGAGGTGCACCAGGACCCTGCCCCAAGGCTGCACTATTGTCTCTTGGCTGCTCTTTCTTTGTCGCCACATTTCTTCCCTCCCCTGATCAGTAACTATTTGAACCTGCTTTTTGGAACTCAGGAAATGTCATGGAGCCTGGAGTGTGTTCCCTATAAACAAGAAATGGGGGACACATAAAGGCATCTGTGCTCAGGAACCCCACAGGGTCCTGCTCAGTTTCAGAAGTGCCTTCTTTTAAAAAGGCTCCAGGGAAAAAATGAGCCCTTGGGTCTCCATGAGGGCTGATGCCTGTGGAAGAGGAATGCTCATCACCCCTCATTCCACAGCCCCAGGAAGCCTATACTGACTGCAACTTCGTGAACTGGCCATCGGACCTGGGTTCCTATCCCCTCATTTCCTCAATCCCCTCCCCTCAGCCTCATCCTCCTGGCCTACCTAGTGTCCTGGAAAACTTTATGGAAGAACATCTTGCTCCCCAGCCCAATGGTCTCAGAACTTAATGAAGCTTAGGTTCTTAATGTCTCATCACAGAAAGAATTCAGTGAGAGACAACATGGTAGGCAAGAAGTGGATTTATTTAGAGAAATACACATCCCATAGACAGAATATGGTCCATCTCAAAAGGTGAGAGCAGCCTTGGGAGAAATACACTCCACAGAGTATGGGCCACCTTAAAAGGTGTGTGTGTGCTAAGTTCCTTCAGCATTTCTGACTTTTTGTGACCCTGTGGACTCAGGTGGTCCATAGCCCACCAGGCTCCTCTGTCTATGGGATTCTCCAGGCAAGAATACTGGATTGGGTTGCCACGCCCTCTTCCAGGGGATCCTCCCAACCCAGAGGTCAAACCCGTGTCTCTTATGTCTCCTGAATTGGCAGGCAGGTTCTCTACCACTAGCCCCACCTGGGAAGCCCCTCCTTAGAAGGTGGGAGGCCCATAAATAGAGGAGTTAGTTTTTATGGGCTGGGTAATTTCATAGGTTAATGAATAGGAGGGTTGTTCCAACTGTTTTGGGAAAGAGGCAAAGATTTCCAGGAATTGGGCCAACACCCACCTTTTGGCCTTTTATGGTCAGCCTCAGACCTGTCATGATGCCTGTGGCTGTGTCATTTAGCTAATGTATTACAATGAGCATATAATGAGGTTCACAGTCAACTAGAAGTCAAATCTGCCACCATCTTGGAGCTACCTGGCTCTAACCAGTTTATGTCGTGTCCTTAAGGGTTATGTCATTCTTTTAGAGATTGTTCCCAGTCCTCCTATGTCAGTGACATGGAAGCTGCAAGGCTGGGTTAGCCAACGAGGCTCTGTGTAGATGCCATCTGGGAGGGAGCAGTCACAGGTTGACTGCAGAGGTGAAGCAACCACACAAGGACAGAGCAATTTAGGGAGAGAAAGGTCACATGCACGGGCAGGTGACATCCAATACATATGGGTGTGCAAATGAATAGTGTTCCCACTGGGCAGGGAGCGTGCTTGCTTTATCTTTGATTCCTTCTCCTATGAGGGACTGGAGCATCCTTGCACTGGGCCTGCAATAGATGTTATCATGGCAAATAAGAGAAAGTATGCACACCCCAAGTCTCCAAGGGCTGTTCAGTCAGAAGGAGGAAGAGAAGGGTGTTGGAAGGGTGGAGGAGAGAGCTAGAAGAGCTAGGGTTCATACTCCGTGTGAACCCTAGCTTCATTGCACATAGTCCTCCTTCATCCTCACAATAACACCACGGGAGTATGGCCTCATCCTCTCTCTCCACCTGTGGAGACTGAGGAAGGGCTTGCTGCAGGTCACACAGCTTCTAACAGCCAAGGAAGCATCTGAATACAGGCCTGTCTCACCAGCAGGCTGGGAAAGGGAGGTCCTGCCCTCCACAGGCTGAGGCGAATCAGCAGGTGCTCTTCCTGGGAGCAAAGCAGGCAGCAGCAGGATTCAGGAATGCCAGGGAGTTGGGGCACTCAGGCCAGCTCTCTGCCACCCAACGGGCATGGCCAGCCATGGCCTGGGCTCCTGTGTCAACATCTTCATTCTTCCTGAGGACTGGCTGAGGCCAGAAGCAGCTCTGAGCCACGGGAGCTGGTCCTGGGTGGGATAATTAACAAGATAGAGACAGTCAGTGTTTTCAGGCCCATCACACCTCACCTACACCTCAACCACCCCAGAAGCTTGAACCCAAGTCACTCTTATCAAGAGGAAAATGGTCAGCTAGATGACATCATGTTATTCATACCCTCCCTGCTTGGATGATTTGTGCTTTTAAAAAGTATTCAATTCTGAAATCAGCATATTTAATGATAATGTTTCAGACCCAGAGACAGATGGATCATATGTGTATGTGTAAGTCTGAGAGTATAGCTGCAACCTACAAGCATGCACGAGGTACCTATCAAAGTGCGGGGGAGACATAGCTGGATATAATAGGTCCTGCCTCAAGGGCTACATGGCTTGGTGGAGGAGGTAAGCACCTACGTGTACATGGAAAAGTGTTAGTGATGCTGTAAGAGAAGTGATACAGACAGTGTGGACACCAGGTAGGGAGGGGCCGGTTCCACCTGGGGGATAGCATGGCTTCAAAGGGGAAGCGGGGCTTAGGTCAACCATACAGCAGACCAAGAATGGATCAGCAAGGGCCTTCGGACCCAGGCTAAGCAATCTGGCCTTTGTCCCATGGGCAATAGAGAACCATGAAGGAATAGGTCAGTCTCCATCATAGCGATGTGGCAATGAGCAGATTCAACAGGACACAAGTACAGTGCACTGTGGAAATGTACAAGGGTTCTAAGCTCATATCAAGGTCTGGACACGGCCCAAGGGCCGAGACATTCCGCACCCTGAGCACACCCATCGAGCCAGCTACACTGGTGTTTAGTCTGGATTTCACATGACTCAACCCATCCTGTCGGTGGGAAATGGATCTCATCCGCTCCCTAGAAGAAAGGGCAGTAGGTCAAGGCCTGGAGCCAATTGTGTAAATATTAGAGAACTTCTTCTGCAGTGGGAGGAACTGATGTTTTATCTTGTTTATGTCCCTTTGGAGGAGAGGCTGCTCAATTCTTTGCCTTCTTGCTGCATATATTTTATCATCATGGCAACAGGGGTGATTTAAAGGGCCAACAGGATTTTAACTGGCCTAGGGCCACAGTGAAACTACAGGCAATTCAATGTTTGCTGTGTATTAGCTCCACACATTGCAGAGAGAATATGGTTCTGGAATCAGACAGAGTTGAACAAAAATCTCCCCTGTGATATGAACTAGCTCTGTGACCCAGGAAGAGTTACTTAACTTCTCTGTTTTTGTTCAATGAATTAAATGAAGATAAAGACAGTTGAATTTTATGGTGTTTTGAATATAAAATTCAATAAGGAAATAAACTTCTTGGCAACCACAAAGGCACTGAAATTTTACCTCTTTCGAGTTAAGAGGCAGCCTATAAAAACTCTGCAGGTGCAGACAGAAGGCATAGGAGTCCTTGGTCAGAGACAAAGAGCTTCATCACTTAGAACACAGCTAGGACATGAACATCCATTCTCTTTGTCCCCAAGTCCTGACTGGCGATGTGGGTAGTCCCAAACAGCTGTGTGTCCACACGAGTGAATTAAGTTCTGAATGTAAATACTGGGCTAAATCCCTTAAAGTGGACAATATGCATACCCACCCTCTACTCTGGAGGGAGGCACTATCTCCATCCTCTGAAGCTGTTTGCTCTATAAACGTCCTTGCAAAGATTGTCCAGAACAAATGGCAGCCTGTGCCTCACTCACAAGATGTGACAAATGAGAGAGGCCCACTAAGAACTATCTCCTAGTTAGGTAGGCACTGCCTAACCCCATGCCTGGGACAGAGGGTTTCAGTAAATGCTATCTGTTGAGTAAACGTGCATATCCACAATCCCCTAACAATGAACTAAATAACTAGACCTTCACCTGTGTTGTTGTTGTTCAGTCACCAAGTCATGTCCAACTCTTTGCAACCCTATGGACTGCAGCATGCCAGGTTTCACTGTCCTTTACCATCTCCCAGAGTTTGCCCAAGTTCATGTCCATTGAGTCAGTGGTGCGTTCCAACCATCTCATCCTCTGCCACACCCTTTTCCTTCTGTCTTCAAGCTTTCCTAGCATCAGGGTTTTTCCCCAATGAGTTGGCTGTTCGCATCAGGTGGCCAAAGTATTGGTGCTTCAGACCTCCCCCTTCTCACCAGCAAATCAGAAAGCAGCTTCCACTTCTTCTTTTTGACTGTGTTGCATGGCTGGTAGGATCCTAGTTCCCTGATCAGGGAATCCAGCCAGTGAAAGCACAGAGTCCCAACCACTGGACAGACAGGGAATTCCCAGAGAGCATCTTCTGCTTCTTGAGACACTTAAGGGAGTTTAACGTAGAAGACTTTTCTGCCCCTCTTTGTATGGAGGTGTATATGAGGGAGATGTATATGAGAGAGGTAGCTGCAGGTGTGGTATATTTGCTGCTTTGCTATCACAAACAGAGGAGACACTGTGGGGAGTCTCAAGTTCATGGGTGAATTCATAAATCCAGAGCCTTGGCAATGAGATTGGATGGAATTTGCCAGCCTCTGTTTCTGAGGTTGTCCTGTGATGAAAGTGACTCTCTTGCCAACATGATAAATCTCCAAGGACAAGGTATGCAGACCTCCCAGTCTCTAACTTCAAACCAAACACTTTCGCCAACTCTTATCTTTCAACTAAATTGACTTCTTTTTCTAAGTCAAAAAAGACTTAGGGAAGAGCTCTACATTCACCTTCTCAAGATAAAGTACCCTGTGGGCCCCTTCTATGGCTAAGAGGCAAACACACTTCCATTCTGGAAGGGTCATTTAGTCCACAGCCGTTGTTCATCAGATATTGTCTTCTAAGGGTGACAGGTGGAGATGTTAGGACAAAATGATGGTGAGCATCCAGGCCCCAGCGTCCAGGCAGTGAAACACCTTCAATAATTCACAGATGTCCACTGAGTTTATACTAGGTGGCAGGCACAATGCCAGAGACTTAGAGGTGATCAAATTCCTGCCCTTGCTCCAAAGGACACCCAGCACCACAGGAAATGTGTCAAATCGGCTCATGTTATGAAGTGCACACAGTGGAAGGCTGTCAAAAGGAAGAAACTCACAAACATAGAAAACAAATTTATGGTTACCAAAGGGGAAAGGGGGGTGGGATAAATTAACATAAACTAGTATTACTATATATAAAATAGATAAGCAATAAGAACCTATTGTGTAGCACAGGGAACTATGTTCAATATATGATAATAAGCTATGAAGGAAAAGAATCTGAAAAATTGGTATGTATGTAACTGAATCACTGCTGTGTACCTGAAACTAACAAAACATTGTAAGCCAACTATACTTTAGTTATTAAAAAGAGGTGTGTGGGAGGTCAGGGGAGGATTCTTGAAGGAGGACTCCTGAACCTTGTTCAGAAGGAGTCAGCCAGATACAGGCACGAGAAAAGCAGAGAAATAGAGGTTCCAGATACTTCAAGTGTACTGTCCCATTTGGGGGAGCATGAGATGTGTGGAAGTGACCAAGGACAAGGCTGGACTGCCAGGTAATGAGGGGCCTGGCTTGTCATACCCTGGAGCCTGGATGTTGTCCCAAAGGTGGTGGCAAGCCCTTGGAGGGGCTTATGGGAGGAAATAGGGTGCAGATATGGTCAGGTTTACTTTGGTGGCCAATGTTGAAGATGAATTAGAGGTGTATTACGGGGAGAAAGATGACCTAGAAACTGTTGGGGCTTGAATAAGGAGAAGCACCTTATAACAAGTCCCTTGGGTTGAAAGCAAAATCCTGTTCAGACACAACTAGACTCCATCTGGCTCTGCATTGCTTGAGGGATTTCACATGCCCAGAACACTATGGCAGCGGGAGCAAAAGTTCAAAATAGATGTGTTGGGTTTGTGCATGAAGATTCTTCCCCCACCTTTGTCACTAAAATCTGCACAGAATGAACCAAGGTCTTCAGATTCCTAGAGACATATTTGCAGCTCCTCTGGGACAAAAGATATCGGGCTAGAACCCCAGAAGGAAAATAAAAACAAAGGGTTTGGAAGAGATACCTCTTAAAGCCTGTGTATATGACATTGGTGATACCCATGGAAAGCATTCTACCTAGACTTTCAACCCCAAGGAAGTCAGGAATGCCATAATTCAAGTTTTGTTCTTTAGGAAGATATATTGCAAATCTCTCTGCCTTCCAGGTGTGGGGGAAAGTAGTGAGGCTGTATATATGCCTCTTCTCTGTCCAGAGGACTCAGGGTGCCAGAGCCTGGAGGCAGGAGCCAGGATTGGAGTGCTAAGGCATATTTGTGTGGTAGAGGGCAGGGTGGAGACAGGAGGGCAGAGGAGGGAGATGTTTCTCATTTCATTAATTTGCAAAGGCTCAGCTCTGACACCCATCTCAGGTCAGAACACCATCTTGCTCACATAGGACTAGGATACAAAAAAGAGACTGTGCTGGATGTTGAATAAAATGACCGGACATGGTCCAGATAAGGTCACAGAAACCAATAGGGATACTTCTGTCTAATCTTCTAATTTCTCAGGCCATCTTTAAATGGCAATGTCTGCCAGGGACGAGTATGGGGTAGGACTTTGCCAAATGCCCAGTAATGCTCCAATATTGGTATTTATAACCTAGGTGGAGCCTGGCCCCTCTGGAGTTAGAGGGGCCAGGCTCAGAGGGGCCAGGCTCCACCTAGGTTATAAATACCAATATTGGAGCATTACTGGGCATTTGGCAAAGTCCTACCCCATACTCGTCCCTGGCAGACATTGCCATTTAAAGATGGCACTCTCTTACAAAAGCCTGGCTGGATTTCCCCACACCGAGAGACATGGTCTGACAATGGAAGGGACCCATTGGGTCTTTGAGCTTATTGTCACTAAGTGAAAAAGACAAGTTGGTTCCTGGGAGATGACACGGAGCAGTCATGAGGCTCCCCTCTTGAAGTCTGTATCTCCTCATGAGTAGAAAAGGGATGAAGCATCTTACTGGTCCTTTTTCACAGAACTGTTAGAATGAATTAGAGCATCTCTGGGACACAGAGATGCTCAGGATGAAGAGAAGACCTCTGCCATGGTCTTATCACCCCTTTCAACACCCTGTTGAAATGTACCATCACAAAGATTTCTTTGGTTGCTTTTATGGAGGAATTTTCCCCCACAGACATGTTTAATTAAAAAAACAAAAAAACAAAAAACAGCCAAGCTGAGCTGGAATTCTTGGCAGCTAATGGTATCTACCCCCCAGGGAAGGAGAAGTAAGCTCTCTGACTTGTTTATTCCACCAACCATTAATCCACTTGCCATTAAAAAAATGATTCTAGGAGGAAAAAAATGTGCAATTGCTTTGCTAATGAAAGATATAACACACACACATACACTTACATACATATGTGTATATACATATATATATATATCACATTTTATCTTATTAATTAAAGCAGAGATTATGGAAAAGAAACTTGTCCAAAGTCATTAAGCTTCCAACGGGCACATGCTGGTGAATGCAGACCTGCCCATCACTTTTCTGGCAGTGCATTTGGCAGTATACCAAGAATCTTGTAAACGTTCACATTCTTTGTCCCAGAAACTCTACCTCTAAAGGCCTGTTCTGAGAAAATATCCTGAAATACAGATCAAGATTTCAGTTTAAAAAGACCTGTAATAGCTCTATTTACAGTAAGGAAAATAGAGAACAGTTTAAGAGTTTCTCATTAGGGGAATGTTAAGAGAATTACGATGCAGACTTGCAATTAAATATTCTGCAGCAATAAAATGATGTTGCAGAAAATTTTTAAGGTTAGGGAAATGCTCATGATGCAATGTTATATGGAGAAACATTAAAATAAACAATATATACCCAGGACAAATGCAGGCACACTAGAAAGCCAGAGAAAATATGGGGAAGCTCATCTGCGCACTATTAATAACAGTAACTGCTCAGAGTTAAGATCACTGAAAGAAATTTCCAAAGGACTCAAGGAAGCTCTTCTGAGATGCCTCCCGCTTTGGAGGGCGGATCTTCAGTGTGTCTTCTTCCCCGTTTGCCCTCAGGGTGGGCCCCTAACCCTGCTGTCTATCTCCTGTCAGAGTCCACATGCAACATGGCAAGGCCCACACAGTCCCTGGGAGTCTGCATACCAGGCATCTCACTTCATCCCTATGCTCCAGGGACCTCAGCTCCTGAAGCAGAGCTTCTTCACAGACAGAATAGGTAGGAGCCTCTGTTTTCTGATATTTCCCTCCTATCATGTACTTTTCCAAATTGTCTACCCAAAATATATAATCAGGGTTGAAAAGTAGTATAAATTAACTAAACTTTAGCCAAGAAGTCACATTGTCATAAAAACAGAGTATTCCACAGCCCACCCTGCCCACTGAGCCCTGCCTGTGTAAATTCCCCTAGTGAAGACCATCTGCCCAGGACCAATCTTTAGAGCCAAACAAAGAAACACTACATGAGTATCACTCAAACTATAATCAAGGTGACTCAAAAGTGATTTAGACTATGCCCAGCAGCACTGCTTGAAAACCATACCACCCATTGTTGCACGCTACCTGGATGTGTGCTGGTAAGATGGAGACAACCAGGGACCCCATCTGCTAGAAGGCATGAGAGGTCGCACAGCTCAGCTTCTCACTGAACAGGTGGGGGATACAAAGATAGACAGGGCAATAGCTTGTCTGATACAATATAATGCACTGAATATGGGCAATGGCTATTTCTAAGTTTATGATTACTTACTACTTACCAGGTATCTACCACCTATTCACTCACTGAATGCTCACAATGATCCTTTGACTTAGGTGTTACTATTTTCTCTCCATTTTACAGATGAGGAAACTGAGACAGAGACACAAGAGGAAGATCACCCAGATTGCATAGTGTAATGTGGTGGAGTCAATATTGGAACTCAAGCCTCAGACCATGCACTTAGTCATTACACAGTTTTTTAGAAACTGATGACTCTGATGTGGAAGAGCTCCAGTGGGTTTCTGGAAACCTAGGGTGTGTGGGCTTGCAGGAGGATTGCTCTAAGAGTACCCAAAGACACCTCCTATCTGGCATGAGATGAGTGAGCTAATCTGCAACCCAGACCATCCACATAAGTATCCCTATCTGCTGAACTGGTATTTATTCCACCTGATGTTAAGTGCCTTTCCAAGCAAGTGCATTCTCAGAAATACCCTCTAAGGTATCTTTTCCTCTAGAATTTCCCTGCTTCACCAGGGGTATTTGCATGGGAGGAAGCAAATGGAGGTGAGAAAGGTACTGCCTTTCAGAAACATCCTACCTAGATTCAGACACTCAGTTCTCAGAAAAGCGGGAAATCCTAAGAGATGGTGTTGCCCATGAGACAATTCAGAAAGCTTTGTTCATTGGTTTTGGCAAAGCAGAACCTGTGGGGCTCTGAGAAGGCAGAGTGCCACCCGCACAGCATGGTACGAGCATGTGCCTTCCTTCCAAGTCACAGAGCATGTGCAGAGAATCTCCTATGTGCCTGGCCCTGTGTCTATGCTGCAACTACGGAAATGAAGGTCTGCTCTTAAGCTGGTCACAGAGACAGGGACAGTGATAGAAAGGAATCCAAAAGCAACACACTTGCTAAATATAGAGATAGAAGGGACCATGGGAATTCTCCATACATGTCCAGTGGGATGGGGAAGAGAAAAAGAGAAAGAAAAGCAAAGAAAGGGAGAGTAAAAGGAAAAGAGGGGTTGGTCAAGCAGAGCTTCTTGGAGGAGGAGCTCTGCTTGTCAATCTGAAGAGGTAAGTAAGAATTACTAAGTTACCAGTTAATTGAATTAACAAAGCAATTTCCAGGAGAGATGAATGAGCAGACATAAATGGGTCTGATATTCCCAGAGTCCTGGAAAATGTGAGAAGAAAACTCACTAATAGCCTTGAAGGCCACATTAAGAAGGATGGTTTCCACTCTACCACCAATGGGACTCCCTTAAGAATTCTGAGCAGGAAGTGGCTTAATCCAATTTGGGGAAATGGACTAGATGAAAGAATCCCCCTCCCCAGACCAAAGTGATAGAAATTCCCACCAGTTAATAAATTCTCTAATTGAGAAGAATATACTATCTCTGGAAAAGGAGTTAACACTGTGCAAATACCTTCCCTGGGTATATCACTTTATCTCCTTGAGTAATTTGTTAACTGCTGCTGCTGCTGCTAAGTTGCTTCAGTCGTGTCCGACTCTGTGCGATTCCATAGACGGCAGCCCACCAGGCTCCTCCGTCCCTGGGATTCTCCAGGCAAGAGCACTGGAGTGGGTTGCCATTTCCTTCTCCAATGTATGAAAGTGAAAAGTGAAAGTGAAGTCACTCAGTCGTGTCCAACTCCTAGCAATCCCATGGACTGCAGCCTACCAGGCTCCTCCATCCATGGGATTCTCACCAACTAATATTTGAACACGCACCAACACAAAACACTTACATACATGAGCTTGCATCCCTATGTACACAGTACAGGAAAGGGTCATTTATTTTATTTTAATACCATTTTCATATAGTTTTAGATAATTTCAGAAGTAATGACTCCAGTTGAGATGGTACAATTTCCCTTTTCAGACGCCTAACTTATTCTAAACATGTGGAAATAGAGATAAAGCACAAAAGGAAGAAAGCAGCCTCAAAAGCAAGAACAACATTTCTGTGGCATCAGAAAAGAATTAGAGATCCAGAGAGACACTAGCCTATTTGCTAGGAAATAGTTTTGGCTGGGTAAGAGAAAGTAAAAGTATTCACCTGGGCAGGCAGACCCAGAGTTCAGAAAACAAGACTTTTAGAGAACACTGGCCTTTTCAGAACCAAGAAGGATGAGCAAAATTAAGTTCACACTTTGACACATCCTAACAAAACCACAGAAAAGTCAGAGAAAAGAGAGATTGCTTCCAAAGGAATGACAACTGGGCTAGTGGTTGACTTCTTAACAGCAGCAAAGGAAGTTAGAAGGCAATGGATTCTCTACAACATGCTGAGCAAAAATCATCCAGGAAGTGACAGAAACAAAAAGATGGAAAGAAAAGTTAAGAGACAGATGATAAGTGGAGGATTGAGTAAGGAGATCCAGCATATATGTAATCAGGTTTCTAAAAGGGTAGAAGAGAAATGGAAAGAGGCAATAGGTAGTAGAGAATTTTCCAGAATTCATAAAAGACACTAATCTTCAGAGCACAGGAATATTACAGATCCCCAAGGAGGATAAATACAAAGAACCCACACCTAGACACATCATAGTCAGATTGCCAACAGTAAAGACAAATAGAATATATTAGAAGTAGTGAGAGAAAAAGCATGAATTATATTTAAAAGTATGAACAGTTATTTTGGCAGATAACTTATCAACATAAAAAAAAAGAAGGAAACCATTTGAAAAATGAAATAATATTTTTATTGAGAAAGAGAAAACTGTCAACCTGAAATTGTATAATTATCAAAACTATCTATCGTTCAAGAACATAAGGAAAAAAAGACATTTTCAGACAAAAAGGAAATGCTTACTAAATGAAATTCTAAAATTCTAAATACTTCAAGTGGAGGAAGGAATCCCACATGGAAAGTGTAAGATGCAACATGAAATGAGTAAGCAAAAAAGGTGGGAAATACGTAAGTAAATCTAAACGAAAGCTAAATTGATAAAACAATAATAATAATGTCTTGTGAGCTTAGAAACATAGTACAACTGAAATAATGGACATCAACACCACATTTATAAAGGAGAGCTAAAATTAAAATATTCTTGGGTTTTGTATTGTTTAGGAAAATGACAATAATATTAATTAAATTTTGACTTTGATAAGATAAACACACATATAAAATAAAAAAGGTATAAATTATACACTAGAGGCAAAATGAAATGAGAAAAGTATTCAATCAATTCAAAAGAAAGCAAGAAAAATAAACAGGGAAAATTAGAAAGTACAAAATAGGTTATTAGAAATTGATTCAGTTATGTCAGAAATACAATAAATGTAAATTTATTATATTCTCCATTTAAAAGAAAAGACTGTCAAAATAGAAAAGTAAAATGTTTTTTATAAGATGTTGTATACAAGAAACAAGTCTAAACATTGACACAGACAGGATAAAAGTAAAATAGAAAAAAAAGTATGCAGATATTGATTCCCCCAAAAACTACATTAGCACTTATAGATGTGAATGCATCTAAAAATATAGTCTCAAACTATGTAAATCAAAAATAGAGATTTTTGGAGAAAATAGGCCACTACAGGAAAAATAGACACATCCAGGGTTATTTTAGGAAATACTGACACAATTGTTTTGGGATTAGCAAGATCAAATAACTGTAATAATAAACTAGACACAAAAAGATTTGAAAAGCACACTGACCTTGATATAACAGAGATTAGATAGAAGATAAATAGATACTTAAAAAGATAGATAGATAGATGTAATTAGGTAGGTAAGTAGAGGGACATGATAGATGACAAGATGAACAGATAGTTAAAATAACATTCAACAGTTGAGAAATACATATTTTCTTTAAGTGCACATGGTATATTTACAAAAATCATCCACATATTAAGACAAAAAAAGAGAGAGAGAAGTCTCAACTACTTTTAAATGATTAGTACCCTGGTATCTTACAAACTATATTCTCTGACCAAAATGTAGTTAAGTTGGAAATCAAGAACAAGCATGTAAATTCAACAACATACTTCTGAATAACACCTGTCAAAGAAGAAATCATAATAGATACTCAGTTCAGTTCAGTTAAGTCGCTTGGCCGTGTCCAACTCTTTGCAACCCCATGAATTACACATAATAGATATTAGAGAACATTAAACCTGAAAGATAATGAAAACCTGCATATCAAAATGTAATGCAATGCTAATTTGATATATAGCTAAAATACTAAATATTAATATTAGGAACAACAAAGTATAATTTAATGAACCAAGCTAAGCACTTACAAGAACAGTAAAATATACTCAAAGAAAGTGGAAAGGAGAGTATACTAAAGACAAAAACAAAAATTAATGAAAAATAAATACATACAATAGAGAGTATAATAATGTCAAAGACTTCTTTTTAAAAAAAAGGTCAATTTTAAAGCTTTAGGTAAAAATAATCAAAAACATGAGAAAAAACATGAATAAATAATTTAGGAGTAAAATAGAAAACATAACTTTAAATGTGGCAGATGTTAAAAAAGCAATACAAGGATATTATGAGAAACATTATACCAATAAGGTTGAAAACTTACATGCAAAATCATAAAAATATAATTTACCAATATTGAGGAAAAAGGGAAAACAAAATTCTTAGTTGTCCTATAGCTATTAAAGAAATCAGAAACAGTTAAACCTTCCCACAGAGAGACTACCAGAGCTATACCAAGTATCCAAGGGATACACAATCCTAATTTTATTGACTCTTCCAAAGAAAATGAGCCTCTTCATAAAGTAGGTTCATTATATGAAGCTGGTATCACTGAATGCTAGAATCCAACCACAACAGTATAAGTAAATAAAATTACAGACAATCTGTTTTTCATGAATGTAGATGTAAGAAATTTCTAAAAACTTACTAGCAAACTGAATTCATCAAAGCATATGAAAATTATCTATCATGACCACATTGAGTTTATTTGAAGAGTGAGGTTCATATAACATTTTTTAAAAATCAATAAATGAAAGTCATCTGTTAACAGATCAAAGGGAAAATGTCACAGGCTTATCTATAAGATGCAGAAAAGCATTTGATGAAATTTAGCATGTATTTATTATTAAAAAAAAAAAAAAAACTCCTAGCAAGGTAGAAATAGAAGGAAAATTACACAACCTAATAATGAGACCTTCATATATAACAGTGTTTCCTTAAGATTAGGAATAGAGAAAGCCCTACTAGCATCACCTACATTGAACAGCATACTGAAGGCCCCAGCGGACATATAAAAGCCAGGTGGAAAATGCTATGAAGATTGAATAAGAAGAACCAAAACATTGTCTGTCATTTCTTACAGACAATATGTCCAATAATACAGAAAATGCACAGAATTTACAAGTGAATTATTGCATTAATAAAAGAGTTTAGCAAGATTACTGAATTCAAGGTCAGGGTCTAAAATTGCATTTCTTCATACTAACAACAAATGTTTTAGAAGGTTGCTTTTACAAGTATTATTGAAAATTGTCTTGAGAATGTGAAGTCCATAAGAATAAATCTAAGAGAGGATATAGATGACTTCTATGGATAAAATTAGAACTTAATCAAAAGACATTAAAGAACCTAGGTGATTTATGTCTTTGACACATTTCAATCAAAACACAGAAGCATTTGAGATGTGCATTTGTTTTGTTGTGTTCTGTTGTGGTTGTGTAACTTGATCTGTTTCTAATATTTGCACATACATAAAACGAGCAAGAATAACCAAGATAGTCCTGAAGGAGTAAAATTAGGTGAGAAGACTTAGCTGAGCATTTGATACTAGGAATTAGTTTACATCTCCAGTAATCAGACCATGACATATTGGTGCAAGAGGTGGGAGAAATGACAAATGAAAGGAGAGAGAACCAAGTAACAGACCCATATACACAAGAAACCTAATTTATGACAGAACTAACACTGCCCTTAATTGAGAAAGGTTGGACTTTTGAGGAAATTTTAAAAATGCATAGTTTTCATGCATCTTGATTTTTATTGGGACTTCTCAATCTTGGTCAGTGGTCCTGGGGTTTCTGAGCCCACAGGAGGGCCCCTGCCATCCGGGAGCGAAGGCAGGCACCACTCTCCGTGGTAATGGAGAATCTGAGGGAACGACAAGGGTGGTTTTGAAAGCAGTGGAAACTGCAAACTGGCTGTGGCCACTGCCACAGGAGGGACTGTCACCACTCTGGCAAAGAAGCATAGCTGGAAGGTGACCCCAGGAACCAAGGCCCCACAGGAGACAAGGAGGCAGCCCCTTCTCCCCCTCCAGCCTCACAGTCACCCTGGAGTACCCATAATGGACAGATCCTAACAAGGAGCAGCTGGCAAAGCAGAGTCTCAGCCTCAGCATCACAAGATTACCGCCCAGGTGACCTCATCCAGTGTGGAATTCTTCCCCTAGATACTGGGGAACTTGGCTCCCAGCACTCACCACCTCTTTCAGGCTTTGTTTTCTCCAGGCAGGTGGAGGGCCCTGGGGCACCAACCTGCTGGGGGCACATTACCAGGACCCAGAGGTCTGGGTGAAGGGTGCAGTCCTGACATGTGACCAAGAAACAGTGTCTAGTCCCATTTGATGTTGAGATTAGCCCAGTAAACTGAATGAAAGCCTGGACTTTGCTCCATCAAAGGTGGACCAGAAACCGAGCAATCAAAAATACTCATCATTGTCATATACGGTTCCTTCAAGTCCTGTATAATTTGAAGCCCCTGCTGTCATCTTCCCAGAGTGCCATGGGAAAATTAACACAAGGACCCATAACACCACGATTGCTCCTAAGTAACACTAAGTTAGCAAAGCAAGTAAAAGATATCAATTACAATGGTCAATGCTGCCAGTTAAAGAACCCAGACCCCAGTTCTCTGGCATTGATCCTCCAGATTCAGGGATAGAAAAAAACATGTCTGTAGAAGCCATAGTAATAGTAATAACAAGAGGGGCAAGCACAAGCTATTATTTAATGTGCTAAGTGTAGCCCTAGCTCCTCAATGAGTACTATCTCTTTAATTCTTACAACAGTCTGAGAGATAAATATAATTAGCCTCACTGGAGAAGTTACAGCTTGGAGACTCAGGGAGTAAATAACAAAGTAAAGTGAATGTCTGTCAGCTGTGTCTTTGCAACCCCATGGACTATATACAGTCCATGGAATTCTCCAGGCCAGAATACTGGAGTGGGTAGCCTTTCCCTTCTCCAGAGGATCTTCCCAACCCAGGGATCGAACCCAGGTCTCCTGCACTGCATGTGGATTCTTTACCAGCTGAGCCACAAGGGAAGCTAACAAAGGAAAGTAAAGAAAAAGTCTTCTCAAGTGGCAAATCTAGTAAGTATAATTCCTGGCATTAGGAAAGGTTATTTTCAGCAATTAGTTCATGGTCAAGGAAATGGCAGGACTGATTCTCCTTAAGGAGTCTAGTTTGCCTGTAGCAGTATTGCAGCCAGCTTGACCGCTGTAACAACCTATCACAGACCAGGGACTCAGACAACATTTATTGCACACAGTTCTGAAGACTGGGAAGTCTGAAATCTGGGTGCCAGCCCAGCTAAGAACTGCTTCCAGGATGGCAGACACCAGCGTCCTGCTGTGTCCTCCCAGATGGAGGAACAGCAGGAGAGCTGGAGAGGGTGAGGGCATCCTATAAGGGTGCCCATCCTGTCATGAAGGCCTCACCCTGACGGCCTTGAAGGAATGGTCAGAACGTGTCATCCCAAAGGATGCTCCCTTGGCAGATTGAATGTTTTGAGTTGAAGACATCTGAAAAGTAGCAAATGCAGCCATAGGCTTTCTCTGAATCCTTTTGATCTGTCCAAAAACCAAGCCTCCTCCAAAAGGAACACAATTGTCACAGATCCCCTCCCTGGAAGTTTCATCAACTAGGGAGAGTTGACTTCTTACAGAGGAGGGGGCCAAAGGTTACACTATACCAAGGCAGACTGTGACAAACCATCACACCTCCATCAGTGCTTCCGGGGCCTCGTTCTTCTTCCCTGAAAATCACTTGCTCTCCTCTCAGTGGCTTCCATCCTTTCTCCCCTTCCCCTATTAAAATAGTATATAAACTCTCAAACCACACTGCTTTTTTTTTTTCCTGTGATGCTTGAAGCACATAGTATTAAAAATTAATAAGCTTGCATATCTTTTATGCTTGTTGTAAGTTTATTTTGTAGACCCAGCTCTCAAACCCAGGAGGATAGAAACAAAATCCTTCTTCCCCTATAGCCTCAGTTCAATTCAGTTCAGTCACTCAGTCGTGTCCAACTCTTTGTGACCCCATGAATCGCAGCACCCCAGGCCTCCCTGTCCATCACCAACTCCCGGAGTTCACACAGACTCACGTCCATCAAGTCACTCCCAATGACCCTCTTTCCAAATGCCACTACATGGAGTGTTACGGCTTCAACGTATAAATTTTAATGGGCTACAACATCCAAATGATGGCAGGCAGAGTCCCTCTCTTACTTACCTTCAGGGATTTGCCAGACCCTCCCACCCCGACACCTATACCACACTCATGGTCTGTTTTATAAGTGAAATGTATGGAGGACTAGAGTAAAATTCTGTAGAGGACATGTATAGGTGGCACAGGTTCCATCCTTGTGGATAACACAAGAAAAAGTGCTGAGAGGCACTTGACAAGCCTTCACCTCTGACCCCCCATAACAGAGTTCCGCGATCCACTGTGGATCTTCCAGTGCAATCCTGCACAGTGTTTCTTAAAACTTTGAATGACTTGCCCATATTTAAAAATCAGGAGACATAACAGAAATATCTGGATTTCTAGATTTGCTTGAAAAATTAGGAAAGCCAGAAACTCTGGGCATTTGTCCCTCCTGACCTGCCAGAAGCAAGCGATGGCTGCCATCTTATGGGGTTCATTCCCCTATCTGACTCCAGCCTGCCCTCCCCCGATCACTTTCCTCACTGACACCCTGTGTCACCTGGTTTTTTTTTTTTTGGAGTATCTTTGTTTGACAATGTTGCGCTAGTTTCTGCTGTACACGAAGTGAATCATCCACATCTATACACATATCCCCTCCCTTCTGGATTTCCCTCCCATCTCAGTCACCACAGCAGACTTCTGCAATATATAGCAGGTTCTCATTATTTATTTACTTTATACATAGTAGGGTATATATGTGAATCCCAATCTCCCACTTCATCCCACCTCCTCTCCTGCTTCGTGTCCATATATTTGTTCTCTATGCCTGTGTCTCTATTTCTGCTTTGCAAGTAAGTTCATCTCTACCATTTTTTCTAGATTCCAAATATATGCATTAATGGATGATATTTCTCTTTCTATTTTTGACTTGTTTCACTCTGTATGAGAGTCTTCAGGATCCATCTACATCTCTTAAAATGACCCAATTTTGTTCCTTTTTAATGGTTGAGTAATATTCTGTTGATTATATGTGTCACATTTTCTTTACCCATTATTCTATCAATGGACATTTAGATTGCTTCCATGTCCTGACTATTATAAATAGTACTGCAATGAAATTTGGACTGAAGTGTCTTTTGAATTATGGGTTTCTCAGGATATATGCCCAGGAATGGAACTGCTGGGTTGTATGATAGATCTTCCGCTTCACGGATCACTCTTGTCGGGGCAAAAGGGCTTGCATAATTCAATGAAGCTATGAGCTCTGCTGTGCAGGGCCACCCAAGATAGATAAGTCACTGTGGAGAGTTCTGACAAAACCTGGTCCACTGGAGGAAAGAATGGAGCAAATCACTTTAGTATCCTTGCTTTGAGAACTCTATGAACAGTATGAAAAGACTCCAGTATGCTACTGGGGAAGAATGGAGAATTATCTCCAGAAAGAATGAAGAGGCTGGGCTAAAGCAGAAACAAAGCTCAGTTGTGGATGTGTCTGGTGGTGAAAGTAGTCTGATGCTGTAAAGAAAAATATTGCATAAGAACCTGGAATGTTAGGTCCATGTGCATGCTGAGTCGTTTCAGTTGTGTCTGACTCTTTTCAACCCCATGGACTGTAGCCTGCCAGGATGCTCTGTCCTGGTAATCAAGGTAAATTGGAAGTGGTTAAGCAGGAGATGGCAAGAGTAAACATTGACATCTTAGGAATCAGCGAACTAAAATGTATGGAATGGGTGAATTTAATTCAGATGAACATACTTTCTACTACTGTGGGCAAGAATCCCTTAGAAGAAATGGAGTAGCCCTCAGAGTCAACAAAAGAGTCTGAAATGCAACACTTGGATGCAATCTCAAAAATGATAGAATGATCTCTGTTCATTTCCAAGGCAAACTATCCAATGTCATAGTAATCCAATTCTATACTCCAACCACTAATGCTGAAGAAGCTGAAGCTGACCAGTTCTATGAAGACCTACAAAACCTTCTAGAACTAACACAAAAAGATGTCCTTTTCATCATAGGGAATTGGAATGCAAAGTAGGAAGTCAAAAGATACCTAGAGTAACAGACAAGTTTGGCCTTGGAGTACAAAATGAAGCAGGGCAAAGGTAACAGAGTTTTGCCAAGAGAACACACTGGTCACAGCAAACATTTTCCAACTTCATGAGAGACGATGCTACACAAGAACATCATCAGATGGTCAATACTGAAATCAGATTGATTATATTCTTTGCAGCTGAAGATGGAGAAGCTGTATACAGTCAGCAAAAACAAAACCAGGAGCTGACTGTGGCTCAGCTCATCAGCTCCTTATTGCAAAATTCAGGTTTAAGTTGAAGAATGTAGGGAAAACCATGCGACCATTCAGGTATGACCTAAATCAAATCCATTATGATTATACAGTAGAAGTCATGAATAGATTCAAGGAATTAGATCTGGTAGACAGAGTAGCTAAAGAACTATAGATAGAGGATCATAACACTGTATAGGTGGCAATGACCAAAACCATCCCAAAGAAAAAGAAATGCAAGAAGGCAAAGTGGTTGTCTGAGGAGGCTTTATAAGTAACTGAGAAAAGAAGAGAAGTAAAAGGCAAAGGAGAAAGGGAAAGATACACCCATCTGAATGCAGAGTTCCAGAGAATAATGAGAAGAAATAGAAGAAAACAACAGATTAGGAAAGACTAGTGATCTCTTCAGGAGAAGGCAATGGCACCCCACTCCAGTACTCTTGCCTGGAAAATCCCAGGGATGGAGAGCCTGGTGGGCTGCCGTCTATGGGGTCGCACAGAGTTGGACACGACTGAAGCGACTTAGCAGCAGCAGCAGCAGTGATCTCTTCAAGAAAATTGGAGATACCAAGGGAAAGTTCATGCAAAAATGGGCACAATAAAGAACAGAAATGGTAAGGACTTAACAGAAATAGAAGAGATTAAGAAGAGATGACAAGAACACACAGAAGAATTTATACAAATAAGATCTTAATGACCCAGAAAATCACAATGATGTGGTCACTTAGACATCCTGGAGCATGAAGTCAAGTGAGCCTTAGGAAGCATTACTATGAACAAAACTAGTGGAGATGATGAAATCCTACCTGAGCTATTTAAAATTCTAAAGATGATGCTGTTAAAATGCTGCACTCAATATGCCAGCAAATTTGGAAAACTCAACAGTAGTCACAAGACTGGAAAAATTCCAATCCCAAAGAAAGGTAATGCCAAACAATTTTCAAACTATTGCACAATTTCACTCATTTCACATGCCAGTAAGGTAATTCTCAAAATTCTTCAAGCTAAGTTTTAGCAGTATGTGAACTGAGAATTTCCAGATGTACAAGCTGGATTTAGAAAAGGCAGAGGAACCAGAGATCAAATTGCCAACATTCACTGGATCATAGACAAAGCAAGGGAATTCGAAAAAAAAAATCTATTTTATTGACCATGCTAAAGTCTTTGACTGCATGGATCACAACAAACTGTAGAAAATTTTTCAAGAGATGGGAATACCAAACCAACTCACCTGTCTCCTGAGACACCTATATGCAGATCAAGAAGTAACAATTAGAACTAGACATGAAATAATGGACTGGTACCAGATTGGGAAAGGATTATGTCAAGGCTGTATATTGTCACTCTGCTTATTTAACTTATATGCAGAGCACATCATGTGACATGCCAGGCTAGATGAATCATAAGCTGGAATCAAGAATGCCCAGGAGAAATAACAACCTCAGATATGCAGATCACACCACTCCAGTGGCAGAAAGTGAAGAGGAAATAAAGAACCTCTTGATGAAAGTGAAAGAGGAGAGTTAACAAGCTGGGTTAAAACTCAACATTAAAAAAACAAAGATCATGGGATCTGGTCCCATCAATTCATGGCAAATAGATGGGGAAAAAATGGAAAGAGTGACAGATTTTATTTCCCTGGGCTCCAAAATCACTGCAAAATGAACAATGACTGAGGCCATAAAATTAAAAGATGCTTTCTCCTTGGAAGAAAAGCTATGACAAATCTAGACAACATATTAAAAAGCAGAGACATCACTTTGCCAGCAATGGTCCTTATAGTTAAAGCTATGGTTTTTCCAGTAGTTGTGTACAGATGTGAGAATTGGACCATAAAGAAGGCTCAACGTCAAAGAACTGATGCTTTTGAATTGTGGTGCTGAAAAAGACTCTTGAGAGTTCCTTGGACTGCAAGGAGATCAAACCAGTCAATTTTAAAGGAAATCAACTCTGAATATTCATTAAAAAGACTGATGATGAAGTTTAAGGTCGAATTCTTTGGCCACCTAATGTGAAGTGTATACTCACTGGAAAAGACCCAGATGCTGGGAAAGATTGAGGGTAGGATTAAAAGGGGGCAACAGAGGATGAGATGGTTGGATCACATCACCAACTCAACGGACATGAGTTTGAGCAAATTCTGGGAGATAGTGAAAGACAGAGAAGCCTGGCGTGCTGCAGTCCATGAGCTCACAACTTCGCAACTAAACAACAACAACAGATGGTAGTTCTCGGGACTTCCCAGGCAGCACAGTGGTAAAGAATATACCTGCTAATGCAGGAGCTGCAAGAAATGTGGATTCAATCCTTTGGTCGAGAAGATCCTCTGGAGAAAGAAATGACAACCCACTCCAGCATTCTTGCCTGGAAAATTCCATGGACAGAGGAGCCTGGCAGGCTTCAGTCCCTGGGGTCTTAAAGAGTCAAACCCTACTGTGCATGCACACAAGCAGTCAGCACAAGCATGGTAGGTCTTATCTCTGCCTCTACACTGTTTCTTGTTTAAAATAGAGAGTTAGACCAGGAGGTCTGTGCATTTCAAGAAGTTTGGAAGAGATTATGTTACTTCACGGAAGGAAAGATTGCTCCTATGTGATTAACAAGCAAATAAAATCTGTGCCAAAAGTGTACAGGTGAAAATGCCATTGTAATGTGAATAGTGTTTGGCTCTGGTATTCTACCCAGGTCACTCAGTTTGATGCTGACTTGGCTCTGAGGGGTGTTTGGTCCAGCATGAGCTGTTCTAGAATGTTCATTATCCTGGCCACCAATAATTCAAACTCAAGGTCAGCATTTAGTGCCCAAATCAGGGGATTCTGTACTTTTTTTCACAGAAGGTGAACCCTTGGATCTATGTTCTACATATGGAAAATTAAAACATGAAGATTTGTTACGCAAAGTAAAGATCCTGCTTTGTGTGGCTTGGAAGTATATGGCAAGGAATGTCTAATTCTCTGTTCTAAGAACTGAAACAAAAAGTCTCTCCAGGAGGCAGAAACACAAAATTTTGTAGAAAACAGTAAATATCCTAGAGGTACATTTTCACTAGTAGGATCTGGTAGGACTGAATACAAATTCATGCATCTTATTTATCAAGCAGTGTTGACCTTCCCACCTCAATGTGACCTCTCTCCATTTCTAAACAAATGAAGTGTATTCATTTTATTTTCACCTACTAACCTGTGCTTTCCCAACACCACTCAACTACTTCATAAAAATAAGTACATCCCCCCAAACCAGCCATGAACTGCCAGGAGGAGGTGGAGGAGGCAAGAGGTAAAAGTTTCTAAAAGGTCCAGAGTGTAGTAACAGGTAGGTCTGGTGTTTAGTATGCACAAAGTGTGTGCTAAGTAACATAGCATGTGCTGAGGACGTATTATGTAACTTAACCCTTGTAATGTCTTATTTCACTCTTTAGTAAAAGAGGAGACACCAGCCCAAATAGGCCATCAGTGCCTCCCTATTCCTCAAGGAAGTTCAGCTCTGCAACACCTCAGGGCCTTTGCACCTGCCACCTCTTCTCTTGGGAACACTGTTTGCTCAATCTTCAAATGACTGGTTCTTTCCCTACTCAAATGTCACCTCCTCTTAGTCTGTCTTGCCCATTGTGCCTGCCTCCCCGTGCCCATCTCCCTCAGATCACCATGTTACTCTTCACAGGTGTCCAATGAGTGTCCATTGGTTTGAATGACTCTTGACTCCACTGGTTTGGGGGGTTTTCATGTAACTTTCTGCTCAGGAAGTTCTCTGAACTAAAATAATAATAATAACCTGAACATCAAGTTCATATTTACCAGTTCAAAATTCAAGGTTTTTGTTACTGTTCAATTGCTAAGTTGTGTCCAGCTCTTTGCAACCTTATGGACTGCAGCATGCCAGACCTCCCTGTCCTTCACTATCTCCCAGAGTTTGCTCAAACTCAAGGCCATTGAGTCTTCTCTGACACCACAGTTCAAAAGTATCAATTCTTCAGCAATCGGCCTTCATTATTATCCAACTCTGTACATGACTACTAGAAAATCCATAGCTTTACCTACATGGACCTTTGCCAGCAAAGTGATGCCTCTGCTTTTTAATATGCTGTCTAGGTTTGTCATAGCTTTTCTCCCAAGGAGTAAGCGTCTTTTAATTTTATGGCTGCAGTCACCATCCACACTGATTTTGGAGCCCAAGAAAATCAAATCTTTCACTGCTTCCACTTCCCCCGCCCCAAATATTTGCCATGAAGTGATGGGACTAGATGCCATGATCTTAGCTTTTTGAATGTTGAGTTTTAAGCCAGCTTTTTCTCTCTCCTCTTTCACCTTTATCAAGAGACTCTTTAGTTCCTCTTTATATTCTGCCATTAGACTGTTATCATCTGCCTATCTGACGTTGTTGATATTTCTCCTGGCAAGAATATCATTTCTCCTGATATTTCTCCTTGATTCCAGCTTGTGATTCATTCAGCTCAGCATTTTGCATGATGTATTCTGCAGAGTTAAATAAGCAGGATGAATTCAAGGTATTCTGCTGTTTAGGGTGAGTAGGTTCTTCCAATGTTATTATCCACCTGAATCTACCTCATTAGTCCACCCACCCCAACCATACAAGTGAAAGTGAAGTCACTCAGTCATGTCCAACTCTTTGCAACCCTGTGGACTGTAGCCCACCAGGCTCCTCCGTCCATAGGATTCTCCAGGCAAGAATACTGGAGTGGGTTGCCATTTCCTTCTCCAGGGGAATCTTCCTGACCCAGGGATCGAACCCAGGTCTCCCGCATTGCAGGCAGACACTTTAACCTCTGAGTCACCAGGGAAGCCCATACAAGTGAAATTGGCCTTAAATATGCCTCCCAGGGATGGAGGAGCCTGGTGGGCTGCCATCTATGGGGTTGCACAGAGTCCGACACAACTGAAGTGGCTTAGCAGCAGCAGCAGCATGCCTCCAGGACACTACAGAAAGAATAGTGAAGTCTAGGCAGGTAGATGGTATGGGAAAGGGTCCCTCAGCTCTTCAGCCACAGGGATTTTGGTAAAGACAGCTGAGCTAACTATGGAAATGAGGGTAGTGGTGATGTAGTAGTCTTGGAGTTGGGGTGGGGGCAGGGGTGCTGATGGTTATGGTGGTAGCAATAGCCTTGGTGTTGGTGTAGGTGTTGCTGCTGATGATGGCAAAGTGGTGACTTGCCCAGCTTGGGGCTGGAAGGGGGTATTGATGATGGTGGTAGCAGTGGTGATGGTTGGAGTCTTGGAGTTGGTATGAGTTATAATAGTGGTGATAGTGGTGCATGAAGTCAGCAAAGGAGGCAGTGGGACAGGCATGGGGGGGATAAGGGTGATGGGCTTCAAATTTGGACTGTTTGCACCAATCCTCATGTTTTTGAGCCACCTGGTTCTCCCACTCCCACAAGTTGCCACCTAGATCACTATCCAGTCAAGATAACCCAGGGGTACCCCCCCCCCAATTCAAAGGCCTTTAGTGATCACTTCGATGCCTTGGTATACTTGAAATGACTCAGGATGTATTGGTCAAGGAACACACATAATTTAGATGTGAAAAACCTATGACTTTCTGGAGGTGCTGGCCAACACACAGCATTACAGATACAGGTGCCAACCCCCAGGGCTCCACAAACCCCACCTCCTCTCAAGCTTACTTCCATCAGGCAGCGTATAGAGAAGTCAGCCAAGGCATGAAACTGCTTGCTGTGCACTATTCCATGGCAACTGAACAGCAAAGTATAAATAGCTCAGCTAGCACGGGTAACAGCTGACCGGAAAAAGCAGCAGAAGTGGCTGGTAATCTGGTGGTGGAATCTTAGGCCTGAGAATGTCACCCCAAGTGCCCTTAAGAGCAGGAGATGCCCAGATATATAACGAGGGCATCTGCTAGGCAACAGAAGGAGGTGAACATGATAAAAAGTGGGGCTTTAAGGGACCTATCTGAGATTACTAGATTCAGTCAGGAAGTACTAAGCAGATCAAATCAAATCAAATTAAGTTACACCCACACCTATGGTCAATTAATCTTCAATAAAGAAAGCAAGAGTTACACAATGAAGAAAAGACAGTTTCTTTGGCATGTAGTGTTGGAAAAGCAGACAGCCATATGTAAATCAATAAAGTTTGAACACACACTCACACCATACACAAAAATAAATGTCATGTCTTAAAGACTCAATTATAAGACATGACACCATAAAATTCCTAGAAAAGAATATAGGAAAAACATTCTCTAACATAAATCTTAGCAATATTTTCTTAGGTCAGTCCCCAAGGCTATAGAAATAAAAGCAAAAATAAACAAATGTGACCTAATCAAACTTGCAAGCTTTTGCACAGCAAGGAAACCATAAACAAAACAGAAATACAATCTACAGAATGGGAGAAAATACTTGCAAACAATGCAACAGACAAGGGATTAATTTCTGAAATACACAAACATCCCGTACAACAACAACAACAAAAACAACCCAATCAAAAAATGATCAGAAGACCTAAATAGACATTTCTTCAAAGAGACATATAGATGATCAATAAACACATGAAAAGATGCTTGACACTGCTAATTATCAAGGAAATGCAAATTAAAATTACAGTGAGGTGTTAACTTCACAAGGTCAGGATAACCATCATTTAAAAGTCTACAAATAACAAATGCTGGAATGGGTATGGTGGGAATGCACACTGGTGCAGCCACCATGGAAGCAATACGGAATTTCCTCAGAAAACTAAAAATAGAACTACCATGTGATCTTTCAATCTCAGACCTGGGCATACAACAAGAGAAAACTCTAATTCAAAAAAATACACACACCTCAATGTTCACAGCAGCACTATCTACAGTAGCCAAGACTTGGAAACAATCTATATGTCTATCAGCAAATGAATGAATAAAGAAGATATGTATGTATATACAATGGAATATTACTCCACCATAAAAAATAATGAAATACTGTCATTCAGAGCAACATGAATGGAGGCCTAGAGATGATCATACTAAGTGAATAAGTTAGACACAGAAAGACAAATGTGATATCACTTATATGTGGAACCTAAAAAATGATACAAGTGAGTTTATTTACAAAACATAGACAGATTCACATAGAAAACAAACCCATGGTTACCAAGGGGAAGGTGGGTGGAATGATAAATTAGGAGTTTTGGACTAACAGATGCACACTACCATATACAAAATGGATAAACATCAAGGACCTACTGTATAGCACAGGGAACTATAGTCAGTATCTTGCAATAACTTATAATGGAAAAGAATATGAAACAATATGTATATATATATGCATAGCTGAATCAGTTTGCTGTACACTAGAAACTGACACAACATTGTAAATCACCTATTCATTAATAAAATAAAATTTTAAAAAATTAAATCACTGCCAACCTCAACCACTTAATGAAGAGGGAAAAAGTGTAGGAAAGAATATGAGTGATCAAGTTTTAGACATTTTTTGGCAGGGGTGTGCAGAGTCTGCAATCATTTATTCATTCTTTAATTGATTTATTTGTTCTTTCCACCTACATTTCATTCTCACAGACATTTTCTTATTTCAATTGCTCAATAAATTTAGCCCTTGGCTACCTGTTCTAGGAAATGGAAACAGGACCTAGTAAGAGGCAAGAGCATCTGACTTTAAACAGTGAAGCTGATGTAGAGAATGTCCACCCAGGGGTGCAGTTTGTGAACACAGTAGGAAGTGAGAGGCTTGGGAAAAAGCTACTAGGTAGGTTTCCTAAAGCTGAAAAGCATCAGACGTTCCAGCTGAATGTTGAAAACACAAAGAGGCGAACACGGATGTGAGCAGGGAGTTCAAGGTAAATGGCAGGGGCTCAGGTAGGACCTTGAGAGCAGCTGGCACTCTGGGCAAAGGCGAGGAGATAAAGGCTAGAGATTCACGTCCCGAGCCCGGGGTCTGAACTCCGCCCATTCGGCCCTGCCAATCACCCCATCTGCCCTTCCCTTTCCGGATCCCGGCCCCCTCGCTGATGGGTAGTGCGGAGGAGGCAGGGTCTGGGAATCATGGGCTCACGTACCTGACTCACCCAGGGAAATTTTCAAAATTGTCACCCCAGACTCTAGAATCAGAATCCCTGAAGTGGGCTTTGGCAGGTCAGTTTTGGGGAACGACCTTAGGGCAGAATGGTTCTTAAGACTCGGGTGATTAAGAAGTCCTGCGCTAAAGAAACATGGAAACACCTAAAAAGACAGATGGAGGTCGTCTCAGGACGCAGTCCCGGTGCTCATCACCCTTGACTCTCAGAACGTCACCTAGACCCATGCCTGACTGAGTGGGTTTCAGCCTCGGCAAGGACCACCGGTGTGCCTTCCGAACTCCTTGGCTGGGCCTGATTTCTTAAAGAAAAGCAGCCTCCATCTGAGAGGCCATGGGATCGGCCATTGGCTACAGCTCCCCACCTCTAAGAGCTTCTACTTTTGCCCTCTCCGAGCTGGTACCCACCACAGACACACCACAGCTTCCATGTAGGTAAGGTCTGTGGGGCTGCATGCAGTATCTTGCAGTTGTCACGCCTCTGCCCAGGTCAGACTTGGATCTTGGATCTTGTCCCTTGCGACCTCAGGAATATTCTGCCCTGGAGCCCACTCTGGACTCAGTTACATGTCCTAGGAGACCCTGGAGGTGGAACCAGAGGGCAGGAAGTGTCAGAGCCCAGAGCCTTGCTCATGATGGAGCCACCAGGACTTTCTGGGAGGAGTAAAATTCAAGTTCCACCCCATCTCCCCTGTAACCCTCAAGGTCTTCAGTAAAATGGGCTGGTTTCACATTGAGATCTCCAGTGTCCCCCAACTCCAGAATCCCTGGTGAAATGCAAAAAAAAACTGCAGTCGTCGGGGCTGTCAGCACTTTTTCAGTTGGCTTTTGGCCACTGAGTGAAAGTGTTAGTCACTCAGTCCTGTCTGACTTTTAGTGATCCCATGGACTATAGGCTTTGCAGGCAGATTCTTTACTGTCTGAACCTCTCCAAACAGAGGCAGGCTCTTCAGTGGTATTTTTAGCTATGCTGTAAAGCCTAAATCCTCTTTTAAAAAAAGAGAGAGAGAGAGACAGAGATGAGCCAACCAGAGGTTTACTGCATAGTTGTGTAGAGACCATCTGCCCCAGGGTCAAGGACATCATAGGGGACACCCAGGACATGTATGAGAGGAGCCAGGATTGGACATCAGGACAGAGGGGCTCAGCTTTTCTTCCTGACATTGCACTGGGGCCCTGGAGACTCAGGGAGGGGCCTCAGAGCCGCAAGGACAATCTGTAGCAGCGAACAGTGCACATCGGAGAAGACCCCAGGGAAGGGCTTCTGGAACATAGAAACTACTGTCTGTTGGTTTCTTGATTGAGCTGGAAAAAAGAATATATGCACATGGTTAAAAATTTTAAGCTATTAATTATGCCTAATGGCTCAATACAGCAGGAGACACGGGTTTGATTCCTGAGTCAGGAAGATCCCCTGGAGAAGGAAATGGCAATCCACTCCAGTATTCTTGCCTGGGAAATCCCACAGACAGAGGAACCTGGCATGCTGCAGTGCACGGAGTCGAAAAGAGTTGGACATGACTTAGCGACTGAACAACAAAATGACTCAGCACTGCCACCTGAGAACACGGCCTGATAGCTGATTAAGCCCCTGATTCACCCATGATCCCAGGGAAGCACCTGGGGGACCCTTTCTTCCATCCATGGAACCAGCGGCCTTCTCTGTCTCAGTGGACCAGACAGTCAGTGTTGCAGCAGTCCCCAGATTCCCATGGAGTCTGGCTGTGATGGAGAATGCTGAATTCTCAGTACCCCTATTCCCATAAAAGGATGCTCCCCGTTGTTGTGAGAACTCCATTCTGAATCCCAATATAGGGGACACAGAAATGAACCTTGCAGGGCGGCAGGTATGTGGAATGTGACTGGGGGCCTGTTGTCCACCCATCCTCCCCACCTTGGTCTCCACGAGCACAGTCCTCTTGGCTCCAGTGGCAGAGAGTGGCACACCCCACCTTCCCATGCTGTCCACAGAGTCCTGGGTGCTAGAACCAGACTTGACCAATGACATGTGTTGGGACTTCTGCTGGGGCCTCCTGGGGAAGGAGGTTTTCTCTACTAATGAGGAGGGGCTGAAAAGGAGCCCTCTCTGCTGCTGCCTGGAAAGGCTGTCATTTTCCCTCAACCACTGGGGAAGCATCATTGGCAGGGAGAGGATGGCTGAGGTGAAAGGTGAAAAAGGTCTCCAAGCATATCTGGAGCCAGTGCACAAACTCTTGGGCCACTCTTGGCTGTGTTCCTGTCAAGGCATAAGGTACAAATCCTTCTTCTTAAAGCCGCTTGTAGTCGGGCTTCTTTGCTTTCAGCCCAAATCATCCTGAGAAAGGTTTTTTTTTTTTTTTTTTTTAATTTGTACCTTCAGATCCATCCTCCTGGCCTTTGTTCCCATCCCCATGGCCAGGTCCAATCTCTCACAAAGGCTCAGGACACAAAGTGTTAGATCAGGGCAAGAAGTAAGAGTTAGCCAGTTCCCTAAGCCTCCAGTGTAATATTCCCCCAAAGAAAAATCACTGTAACACAAAATCTGACCATGTCCCTGTTATCCTGAAAACTTGGTTGGCCTCTTGGTGGTGGTCAAGCCAAAAGACAAAGCCAAGACAAAGATTAGAAGAAGGGAGGACTTATTACTTGCAGCAAGTAAGAACACTAGGGATCTTTCCCAAAGCAGTGTCTCCCCAAAAGGCAAAATTGGGAAAGTATTAAGTTAAGAGAACATGCATATTCATGATGGGGGCTTGAAGCAGAGGAAAATTAAGCATAAAATTGGGGCCAAGGTCAACAGAGTCCAAGCTCTAGTTGAAGTCACAAAGGTCAATATTAATTGTTGGGGGCCAGAGTGAGGTACTCCGCCCGTGACAAAGGTCATGAGGAAGGAGGCTCGACATACGCAAAGGCGGGATCGAGCCTCAGGAGTCCCCCTGGAACTCCTCGAGCGTCTACCCCCATAACCAGAGCCTGCCTACTTTACTACTTTGTGCTCTTACCTACACCTCTGACTTTACGGGGGGCTGTCCCCCACCACCTCTTTCGGAGAAGGAGTTAACCTAGAGCTCCAGTCAATAAAAACTCTTGGGTGTGACAAGAGTGTTTTAACCTACAAACTCCTCTGAAGGTTCTCTGGCCTGCCTGACAGGCTTGTCCGGCCACATGTGATTGCTCACAGCCTCCCAACCGTGAGAGGCACAAGATGCTTTAAACCTTCTAAAAACAGGTTCCTTAGAAAAGTTAGAAAACTATTAGTATAAGTATAATGGGCTAATTAGAAATTGTGTTGGTGAAGGGTTTTTCATTTGTTGAGCCAATGTTTGTTGCTACCTCTCCATATCCCCTGCCCTTACACACATTAATGAATATATAGAAGAAATAAGTATTAACCTTTGATATTAATCACGTTAGACCTTAGGCTAAGTAAATTCTTTCCTTAACTAAAACCCACTACACCCTCACCCTGTAGGAATGTAACTTTATTTGGGTGGTGTCTGTTTTGAGAATAATCAGCCCTGGAGAAATAAGTGTCCTGATTGACTGACCGCTGTCACAAGGAGAGGGTCGTAAATTGTCAGCAGGCCCCCCTGGCCAGAAGATGATGTAACACCCCTAAGACCTCTGTATACATTTGTGTGAAGCACCTGACTTTAATAAAAGTCAGGACTGCTGTCCCCACGTGACTTTTGTATAACATCTCAGTGTATAAAAACAGACTCTGGAAAATAAAGATTTGGGATCAGTTTCTCGAAATACTGGTCTCCCCATGTCTCTCTCTCTCTCACTCTGGTTGAGTCTCCATCTGGAGCGCGGAACCCACCATGCTTACTAATTTTGCCTGGGCTTCTAAGATCCGACCGGGGAGGCCTCAGTGTCTCCTCTCCTTCGGGAGAACGGAAGGACGCCTGCGGCCTACGTAAGTGGTGCAAGCTTCTTGTCTTGAAGTTTTATTGGTCCCCCGCGTAAACCAAGCTACTCAGCCTCTTTTCTCCACTGAATTTTCCTACTGAGCTATCCTTATTCTATTACTCTTTATATCTTTAATTAATATCTAATTGAAGCTATCGTATCCTGATCCTCGCCTACGCCGTCTCTCCTTCGAATACCCTGGATCAGCCGGGGCTGGTCCCCGGCAATTAATATTCCATTGTCCACCCAGGTGGGGACCTTAGATCCTGCAGACCTCAATGACTGTATCAGATTGTGATGTATAGCCCTTGAGGAGGAACTAGAACCCTGTTTTATCACAGAAGTATTGTTTCTTGATTGCTTTCCGTTAGTTCCTGCATTCCCTCACTTCCATTAAGATCATCAGTTACTGAGATCCGTTCAACAGCAAGCACTGTGGCCAGACTTAGATCCCAAAACAGCTTAGGCCAAAACTGTTTACCTTAGGTGGGTAAAGAGTCTGCCTGCAATGCAGGAGACATGGGTTCGATCCCTGGGTCTGGAAGATCCCCTGAAGTAGGACGTGGCAACTCACTCTAGTACTCCTGCCTAGAGAATCCCATGGACAGAGGAGCCTGGTGGGTTATAGTCCATTGGATCACAAAGAGTCAGACACAACTGAAGTGACTGAGTATGCACACACATGTCTAGATCTCTTTCTCTTTGGACCCCCTACCCTATCTGCTTACACCCCTTTCCCACGTAATCTACAGCAACTCCCTACTTTCCACAAGAAAAAGCCCAAACGCAAGTTCCTTATTTGAGATCACTGTGATCTGATCCTGCAAGTAACCCTACAACATGTGGAACTGCATTCTATGCAAGCTGAGAACTCAGAGTCCAGTAGGATGTGGTCACCTGCCCCAGGAACAACACTCTTATTCCATTTAGTGCACTATGTGGATTATGGTACCCTGGGACCTAGAGGAAAATCACAGGAACCTTCAGACAAGGGCAGCCTGGGGATGAGTCATGAAGGGTGAAGGTTTCCAAGCCAGCCATAAGAATGCCTGAACCTGGGGCTGTACCCCATCATCCTGCCTTCACATCATCTTGGATCTTCTACCAGGAATCATGGTTCTCCAGGCCCACATGCCCAACACTTGCTCTTCCTAAGACACCCACAGGAGGCCCTTCCCACCTTGAAGTCTTCTCTGGCCCACTCAAGCCACAACCCTCACGCCCTCCTTTGTTCTGCCGGAGGTCTGAAGGTTACTCTCCTGCTCTAGGTATTACGCATTATTATTCAGAAGACTATCATTCAGATAACTGTCTGTGACCCACAACTTAAGGGAATGTTTTTGTTTACTTTTAACCCCCCAGAGTTATTAACATAGGGGTTGCTGGAGACTTAACATGCCGTATAGGTTTGAGGAGAAAGAGAGGGAGGGAGGGAAGGAGAGGGTAGGCCCAAAATCTGGTTCCAGTTGATGGATTTCCTAGTCCTTTTGAAACAGGAGGAAGGGAAGCAGGGCAGAAGCTTTAAGGGAATGAATGACATAGCCCTTGAGGATATGGCATAAACTGGTTAGAAAAAAGTAGGTCCAAGATGGTGAAAGATTCAGCTTCCAGTAGACCTTGAGCCTCATTATACGCTTATTGTAATTAGCATCTAAGTGACACACCCACAAGTGCCATGACAGTTCCAAGGTCAACCATCAAAGGCCAAAAGTGGGCAGTGGTGCAGTTTTTGAAAATCCCCACCCTTTCCCTGAAATAGTTGAAATAATCCTCCCTGTCATTAGCTTATGAAATTACCCAGCCCCTAAAAACCAACCACCCCATATTTCAGGGCCTCTTGCCTTCTGAGGTGGTCCATACTCTGTCTGTGGAATGTGTTTCTCCCTTTGCTGCTCTGTTTCCCAGATGACCCCATGTCCTGGGGCTGCTCTTGCCTTTTGAGCCAGACTGCATACTGTCTATGGAATATGTATCTCTCTGAACCAAAAACACTTTTTACCGTTCACTTTGTCACTCACTGAATTTTTTCTGCAAAAGACATAAAAGAACCTGAGTTTCACCAAGTCCTAAGACCAGGTATATGATCTCAATTAAAAGACAGTGGGTTCAAGTCCCAAACTGGGTTGTGGGGTTTCACTATGAGGAACCTGAGACCTTTTTGACCAGGTATTAACATGTCAAGACCTTCACACATTGGTGAAACTGAGTGTTGCACTTTCTCTTTTTTGATGAAAAGAGGCAGCAACTGCAGTTAAGCTCAAGCTCCTAGCTGCCAGCAGGCAGCCTGGGTGAGGAGGCAGCACAGCTTACATAAACCCTGGGGGTTCGCCATGGAACCCCCCTTCATGTTCTCCTGGTTTGGGGCTACAGCAGCACTAGGTCAGATTAACTGTTTCATACACCGAAGGCAGAAAGGATGCCACTGAACTGGAGGGGCCACAACTGGGTGGGGCTCTGGTAGGGAAAGATGCAGCCAAGGCAGGCTCTCATTCAACTGAAAGTCTTGATGGAAGAGGCTGTAACAAACTCCTGAATGCCCATCCTCACCCACGACACTTCCCCAAAAGCCTCCAGGAGCCTCTGTGCATGGATGAGGATGCCCATGCCAGGCCGGCACCACGATCAAGAGGGAATGGCCAGAGATGGGGTCCATGGTCAGCACGAACCAGAAACTTGCCCTCTGGGTTTCGAAAGAGCTGTTCAGAGAAATAAGGTAATGCAAGCAGGCATGATGATAACAGTGTTAACAGAGATGGGGGGTTGTGGATGAGAAAATGTCACCTGCCATATGAGTAAATAAAGGATGCTGCAGCCATCAAGCCATCACACTACAGACACCGTACAGTAAGCATAGAGGGAACTCAGGATAGAAACAGGATGCTCGCCTTCAAGCAGTCAGTCATTGCAGCAACCTCTTCTCCCAGTGGTGCACCCCAAGGAGACTCAGGATAAGAAAGCACAGGATACTGGCCTGGCACAGCAGAGGTACACATCAAATCAATGATTCCAGTAAGCTCAGACTCTTGCATCTTCCCATACACATAACAGCACTAAATTCTTTAACTTCAGATATCTTATTTTCTTTGATTAACAATGATCTTTTGATCTTCCAAGAACCTAGTCTTTGTTGCCAAAACTCCTAGATTCTGGCTCCTCCCTTGCCTCCTTGGAGCAATCTCTCAGAACATCTGAGATATGGTGTTCCAGGCTTGAAGTCCTCAGAATGTCTGCCAAAAAACCCCCTAGACCTCTCAACTTTTAGGTTGTGCTTTTTCTTTTTATTTTACTTTAAGTTCTGGGATACATGCCCCAAACATGGAGGTTTGTTACTTAGGTATA
>NW_011495032.1:13104124-13109515 GCF_000754665.1 Bison bison bison
ACCCCCTAGACCTCTCAACTTTTAGGTTGTTTTTTTTTTTTTTTTTTTTTGGTCAACATGATATCAACACTAACCATGAAGAGGGCTCACTGCCTGCCAGCCCCAGACTAAGTCTCTAATGACACTTATAACAGTCCCACCAAGGTGCACTATCCCCATTTTACAGATGAAAACTAAACAAGCTGGAAATTAAGCAGCTCAGCCAGATCCAGGCAGCCCCAGGACTTGGATCTCACCAAGGGAGCCACAGCTGATTCTGTACTCTACCATGGCCTAGCCCCAGCAGCTGGGGACAGCAGACTCTGGTCCCCACTGGGAATTCTGACCCCAAAGAGAATGGGGAAGAATGACACCTGGAGGACTCCGCGTGTTCCCCACTGTTGATTTGCCATGGGGAGTTTCCCATAAGCTAGTGTTCAGAAACAGTGTGCAAAAGATGTGAAATGGGTGGTTTGTCTGAATTGCCAAGGTATGTAAAAACAAGCAGTCAAATGATGGCAAGACTAACCACCATGCTGCAGCTGGTCCCAGGAAATATCTGAAAACCAGTTACATGAGTCATGAACTTCTTACTCATATTTTTTAAACTGTTGAAAGTTTGGAGGGGATTTAATGATGGAGAGAGCACAGTGAGCCTAGGGAGGCAGGAAGGAGACTGAGTTTTTATTTAGAAGAGTGAATCAGACATTTTAAATTATTGATTATAGGACTTCCCTGGTGGCTCAGATGATAAAGAATCTGCCTGCAATGAGAGAGACCCAGGTTCAATCCCTGGGTTGGGAAGCTCCCCTGGAGAAGGAGAAGGCTATCTACTCCAGTGTTCTCGCCTGGAGAATTCCATGGACAGAGGAGCCTGAGAGGCTACCATCCATCATGCTGCAGAGTCAGACATGACTAAGTGACTAACACTTTCACTTAAGTGGCCAGAGGGTTTTCTTTTGCTTGCAAGTGATCAGAAAGGGAATCAGTGAGCTCAGAAGGGAAAGACTGATTTTATCTGAGTAGGATTAAAGGGCAGCAGGAGAGCCAGCTAAAGGGACTTTTTAATTCTCTCCAGGTTGATAGGTAGCTAGGCAGACATGAGCAGATCCTGCCCCATCCTGAATGGTTGGTCTTTCCTTCTGGGGGGTCAGAGCAAACCCAGATATCCTCCCTCTGTGGTCAAGGACCACCCCTAGGTCTCCAGTCATATCAGAACCAAGCAAGATAAAACCACCAGCACAGTTGGCACAGGTGCATCAAGACCTAAAAGGTGATTCAAGGTAACCCAGGGTTTATCATGCTGTATTTGTAACAAATTAGCTTTATGGTTTTGGCCTCCACCCCTCCGCCTTGGGTTTCAATTGTCAGTCAAATGGCACAGGACACAGGGAGGGACCACCACTCTAAAAAGTCCAGCCCCACCCTATTGCAGGGCTGCTCTTGGTTTCCAGACAGCCCTCTCTCATTTGTTCTCAGGAGTGTTCTTTCACTCTACTTAATACAACCTTTGCTACATAAAACTGTTCTATGCCTCTCAACTGAATTCTTTCCCACGAGAAGGGCAAGAGTCAAGGAAAGTTCCATTCTGCCAATGAGATTGGTGTAAATATCATGCCTATGAGCCTTGGAGTGTGCCTTGGTTCTAGATCTGGCCTGGCTCTCTAAAATATGATCTCATCCAACTCTGACAACACTCGGGACTGGAAGTGAGGAAACTATGCCTCAGAGAGGTTTAACAGCTCTCTCCAGGTGGCCCAGCCAGGGAAGAGCAGAGTCCTTCTGACCCCAGGGCCATATGTTCAAGGCATGGCACACTAGCTGTCTCTGGGTGGATGTCTGCTTTCATATTTTAGACAACCAGGCTCTGAGGGGTCCTCCACTGTCACCAGTTCCTCCCATCCTGATGCAGTCTCATTCTTGGCTACCCTGCCTGCTTCATCCTCTCTTCTGCAAAGCAGGGTTTACTCTCCTGTCCAGTGCACCACCGGTCTGAGAAGACACACACGAGCCAGACCCTAAGTGCAAATGGCTGGCGTGGATGGGTTCTAGAAGCCAAGCATGCACTGCCATCTGGAGGGGGGACTTCTGAAAATGCAGACATTAGAAACAGGCCATGATTCTAAACAGGTCCTATGAAGCACATGTCTAATAAGAAACGCTTGCCCTGGATGCTGGTTTTGCTTCCCCCTTTCATTAGGGCTGGAAAAGCTTTGTTCTACAAAGGCTATGAAGTGAATTTCTTGAATAAAGAGTTTTCCTTCTGTGACAGCCACAGGATCCCAAAGGATGAAGAGGAGTCAAAGAGGGGAGATGCAGTAGCGGATACAAGCTCCATGAATAAGTACAGAGACTGTTAATGTGGCAACCCTTCATGGAACTGGCAATGTTCAAAATCACGCCTGTGTCTTCAACTGCCACCCCAAAAACCCTACCCCCTTCACCCTAATCCCAAGGAGGCAGAAACACTTGCAAATAGAGCCACTTTATAGAGAAACTGGGGACCTGGACACAGCACCTTCACTACAAGAGCCAGCAAGATGATGAGGGAGCCAGGAAGGAAGAGTTGCACAACCCATTCAGGCAAGAACTTGCCTTCTAAGCCCTCCCTCAGGAAAAATGGAAGACTGACAAGGCATTTTGTGAGCAGTAGCTGAGCATGAGTCAGGACAGATACTGGTTAAGACTATGGTCTCTCAAGCCAGACCCAGCTCTGCCTCTTACTAGCTGTGTGACCATGGGTAAGTTATCCAACATCTCTGTACCTGGGTTTCTTCACTTGTAAAATAACAGATTTAGATGTATGAATATAAGCACAGCATCTAGTAGCCATTATTGCTCTTGCAGAGTCAAGGGGCAGAAGAGGTTATAAACTAGAAGCTCCTGTGAAATATCTCATTCTCTTTCTATGAGCCCTCCACTAAAGATTCCAGAAGAAACTAGGTCCAAAGAAGGGTCCCAGGCTGACCCTTTCCAGGAAAAGGTGAAATGAAGCTGGGGATACCACCAAGCTAGCATCCCAAGAGACTCAGTTTGGACAAACAGAATTTAAAATTGACCTTCCTGGGGGAAAATGCCTAGTTTAGACACATGTGAAACAAGCAGAGTGTCTGAGGTCGCGGGGAAGACAGTGGGCAGGGCTGGAGGAGAGGGCTCTTCTGTGTTCTGAATTCCTTCCAGAGGACCATCTCAGGAGGAAGGGGAGGAAAGACAGTGGTCATGAACAGGGCCTGGAGCCTGCATGGAGGTAGTGCAGGTCGTGGTCGCAGCCAGGCCCCAAAAGAGGCTATCTGGCTGCCAATCCTGGCTTCGCTACCTGCCCCTGGGCTCAGCACAGTGCTCTGGAAAGCTGGAGGAGATAAACAGGCAAAGATCATAGGGTAGTGAGGATTAATGACAAAACATAAATTTACAGCAGTGGCTCCTGCTAAGTGAGATTGATCAGTAGCTGCTGTTATTTGCATGCCTAGCCTGTCGGAGAGGGTTGATGATAGACTTTCTTATCATTTGAAAGTCAGGCAGTGGTTGGAAGAACTTCCTTATCTTCACTTCTCCTTTCCTTCTCTTTTCCTGAAGACATTGTGGCCCTGTGAGGAGGACCCGGGGCATCTGTGGTACACCTTGGGGATGTGGGTACTGCAGGGATATGAGGACGTGGACACAGAGGGCACACTTGCCTGGGGACCAAAAGTGAATCTCCATCACTGCTGCCTTCTCTGTCCCTTTGGAAACAATGGCGTGAGACAGGTGTGGGCATCCCCACTTTAGAAATGTGGAGAGTGAGCCCACGGAGCTCCTGGCTCTTACCCAAGACCACACAGTTAGAGAGTAGCAGGGCCAAGACCCCACTCCAGTAGGCCTTGGCTCTCCCTCTGCCCTGGTGGTTCTCACGGTATCCCCTTCCCCACCCCCACATCACCAGCAGCAGCAAAGGCAAAGTACACCTGCCTGTGCCCCAGACCTCCTGAATGTGCACCTCTGGATAATTTTGAGGCAACTCCAACTCAAAACCCACTAGAGATGGGCTAGCACACTGATGATGACAAGTGCTAGCTAATGACAAGAACAAGAAAATCCAACAGCACAGGAATCTAAAGATTCATGCTCTGGATTTCCCTGGTAGTCCAGTGACTGGGACTCCACACTCCCAATGCAGGGGTCTGGATTCAGTCACAGGTTGGCAGACTGGATCCTGCAGGTCACAATTAAAGATCCCACATGCTTCAACTTGACAAAAGGATCTCATATACCTTAGAAAGGATTGAAGATCCTGTGTGCCACAAATAAGACCTATCAGTTCAGTTCAGTTCAGTTGCTCAGTTGTGTCTGACTCTTTGCGACTCCATGAACTGCAGCAGGCCAAGCCTCCCTGTCCATCACCAACACCCAGAGTCCACCCAAACCCATGTCCATCAAGTCAGTGATGTTGTCCAACCATCTCATCCTCTGTCGTCCCCGTCTCCTCCTACTCTCAATCTTTCCCAGCATCAGGGTCTTTTCAAATGAGTCAGCTCTTCACATCAGGTGGCCAAAGTATTGGAGTTTCAGCTTCAACATCAGTCCTTCCAATGAACACCCAGGACTGATCTTCTTTAGGATGGACTGGTTGGATTTCCTTGCAGTCCAAGGGACTCTCAAGAGTCTTCTCCAACACCACAGCTCAAAAGCATCAGTTCTTCGGCACTCAGCTTTCTTTATAGTCCAACTCTCACATCCATACATGACCACTGGAAAAACCATAGCCTTGACTAGACAGACCTTTTTTGGCAAAATAATGTCCCTGCTTTTTAATATGCTGTCTAGGTTGTCATAACTTTCCTTCCAAGGAGTAAGTGTCTTTTAATTTCATAGGTGCAGTCACCATCTGCAGTGATTTTGGAGCCCAGAAAAATAAAGTCAGCCATTGTTTCCACTGTTTCCCCATCTATTTGCCATGAAGTGATGGGATCAGATGCCATGATCTTCGTTTTCTGAATGTTGAGCTTTAAGCCAACTTTTTCACTCTCCACTTTCACTTTCATCAAGAGGCTCTTTAGTTCTTCACTTTCTGCCATAAGGGTGGTATCATCTGCATATGTGAGGTTATTGATATTTCTCCCGGCAATCTTAATTCCAGCTTGTGCTTCCTCCAGCCCAGTGTTTCTCATGATGTACTCTGCATATAAGTTAAGTAAGCAGGGTGACAATATACAGCCTTGACATACTCCTTTTCCTATTTGGAACCAGTCTGGTGTTCCATGTCCAGATCTAACTGTTGCTTCTTGACCTGCATATAGGTTTCTCAAGAGGCAGGTCAGGTGGTCTGGTATTCCCATCTCTTGAAGAATTTTCCACAGTTTATTGTTATCCACACAGTCAAAGGCTTTGGCATAGTCAATAAAGCAGAAATAGATGTTTTTCTGGAATTCTCTT
>NW_011495032.1:13109615-13118341 GCF_000754665.1 Bison bison bison
AATAAAGCAGAAATAGATGTTTTTCTGGAATTCTCTTGCTTTTTCAATGATCCAGCGGATGTTGGCAATTTGATCTCTGGTTCCTCTGCCTTTCTAAAACCAGCTTGAACATCTGGAAGTTCATAGTTGATGTATTGCTGAAGCCTGGCTTGGAGAATTTTGAGCATTACTTTAGTTTGAGCGGTAGTTTGAGCATTCTTTGGCATTGCCTTTCTTTGGGATTGGAATGAAAACTGACCTTTTCCAGTCCTGTGGCCACTGCTGAGTTTTCCAAACTTGCTGGCATATTGAGTGCAGCACTTTCACAGCATCATCTTTCAGGATTTGAAATAGCTCAACTGGAATTCCATCACCTCCATTAGCTTTGTTCATAGTGATGCTTCCTAAGGCCCAGTTGACTTCACATTCCAGGATGCCTGGCTCTAGGTGAGTGATCACACCATCGTGATTATCCAGGTCATGAAGATCTTTTTTGTACAGCTCTTCTGTGTATTCTTGCCGCCTCTTCTTATATGATCTATCATCAACAAATAAATAAATAATTTTTTTTTTTTCAAAAAAAGACCCAGGCTCAAGGATAGATTCCTTGGGAGTTTTCCTAGGTGCATGGGGGCCAAATACGCAGGCTCAGAGTTGAGGGGGTAGGAGGGCAGGAAAAAATGGCAGGGTTGAGTGATGCTAGGACAGGTGGCACCCCCATTCAGCCTCAGTGGGTTTTCCCAGTGGCTGGACTAGAACACGAGGGCTGAGTGGACATCAGCTGAACTGTGATCTGGCTTGGATGGGTGGTCTCTGGGATTCAGCTCTCTGGGATTCAGCTCTGACTCTCCCTCATTGCCTGTGGGTAGATCACTTCTCTACAAGAGGGCAGATAGCAGAGAGGGTTACCAGGGGTATTATCATAAAGCATATAGGACCTACTTAGATATCAGAGTCCACTGCACCTGGAAAAGGACACTACAGTAAGTTCCCTACATATGAACCTTTAAGTTGAGAACTTTCAAAGATGTGAAAGTGCATTTCATCAACATCAGGCATGAATGAAATTGAGCTTGCCCTCCATCTCCTATTACTAATGATCCTTCAGCTCTACCATCTCCCAGCTCTTCTCCCTCCTCCAGTCAGTAATTCTTCTTGCTTGTTCATTCAATGTGAGCTATTACACTATACTTTTCAAAGTACTGTATTGTAAGATTAAAAATATTGTCTTTATTATTTTATGTTTTTGTTTCTTATGTATTAATTCTGTGAAAAGTATTATGGTCCTATTACAGTATAATATTGCTTATTGTGTTATTGGTTACCTAGGTTAACTTTGTTGGACTTATGAACAAATTGGACTTAGGAACGCACTCTCGGAACACAACTTGTTTGCTCATAGGGGACTTACTGTATCGAGTTTTCAAATGGGTATCACAGTGGCAGTGGCCTGCTGGGCTGAGGGCTTAAAATATGAGCACTCCAGAGAAATCAAGGTGGTCAAGGATGAGAGATGAGTTCTCCTGTCCTCACAAACACATTAAAAATAAAACTACATGTAAAACAACTCTTTCTGAAATCAACCTGAGAACTAGCAAGACATCTCTTCCACAACCAAGCCTAAATATAAAGGTCCAGGTGGAATCTGGTAGGAAGATAGGAGAAGCACACCCCTGGTGAGAAACCCAGAAGAGGAGGGGATACCACTGGTGCTGAAATGCTCCCTTGGGAATGAGGGGTTTGCACCCCATATTAGGCACCCTAACCCAGAGTTTAACACTAGGAAGATTAGCCCTTTAGCTGGTTTGAAAAGAACCTGTAAGAAACCCAGACACAGCTCTTGAAGAGCACACACATAGACTTGCTCACTCCTGGTCACAGCATGGAGGCAGCAGATAGAAAACTGCCCAAGCCTCTGACAGACTTGCCATAATCACCCCGGTGCATCCTCCAGCCCATACCTGGCTCCTCCTTCAGCCCCTCTTGATCCAGAGCTGCTCTCCACCAGGGCGAGGCTACCATTGTCAATGAGAGGAAACAGAGTCAGCTTGGATCTCAGCCTTGCCTCTGACCAGGGCAGAGGTAGCCCTCACCAAGGCACATAGCCCTGCCCACATGTAGAAGGAGTGAAACTAGCTCTGGGGTGGAGCCTGACATCACTGGCAGCAGTGAAACCAATGCATCCAGGCCTGACCCAGCCTCTAAAGTAAAAAAGTGAAGGTATACACACCAAATAAAAGTGAAACCAACATAGAAGTGCAGCCCCAAGCCCTCAGGCCCTGGCCATAACCAAAACCAAGGCAGAGACTGCTGTCACAGCCAGGAGGAAAGCAGCTCCCTCAAGGCTCCTGCTCCAGCACCTTGGACCCTGAGTTCACCCCTGACAGGCAATCATGGCCACTGATCGTAGGAGAAGCCCAGCTCATACCTGGATCTGATCATAGTGCACCTCCTGTCAAGGTAATAACTACCAGCAAACCCCAAGGAAAGATGCAGCCTGTGCTCACTCCAGATCCAGTTCTCCCACCAAAGCCACCAGGCACATGCAGACTGCACAGTGATGCTCCTGCTCAAGGACACAGGGTAGATCACTGTTCCACCTAATTTCATAGAGACAAGAAAAGTCAAAATGAGAAGACAGAAGAATATGTTTCAATTACAAGGAAAGAAACTTTTAAAAACCTAATAAAACAGAGATAAAAAAATTAACCTGATAAAGAGTTCAAAGTAATAATAAGAAGAATGCCAACAGAACTAGGGAAAAGAAGAGATGAACACAGTAAGAATTTTAATAAAGCACAGGAGCATAATAAAAAACAGAAATGACAAATACAATAACTAAAATAGCAAATACATTAGAAAGAGTTAAGAGCAGATTAGGTGATACAGAAGAACATATAAGTAATGCTTTTATAGAATAAGAATAGAATAATGGAAATTGCCCATTCAGAACAACAACAACAATAATAATAAAATTTAAAATAAGATCGTTTAGGAATTTTCTTGTGGTTCATTGGTTAGGATGTTGTGCTTCCACTGCATGGGTCATGGGTTCAGTCCCTGATCGGGAACCAAGATCGTGCATTCCATGTAATGCAGCTAAAAATAATAATGATGATGATAGCTTAAGGAACCACTGGGACAACATCAAATGTACTAACATTTACATTAGAAGGGTCTCAGAAGGTGAAGAGTGAGAAAAGGGATAAAAAAATGTATTTGATGAAATTATGGCTGAAAAATTCTTAAGCCTGAAGAAAAAACCAAAAGACTTCCAGGTACAGAAAACAAAGGATCCCCAAACAAGATGAACCCAAGAGATCCAAACCAAGACATCATAATTCAAATGGCAAAAGTTAAAGAGAGAATTCTAAAGGCAGCAAGAGAAAAACAGCCCTATATAAGCCCATAAAGCTATCATCTGATTTTCTGAAGAAACTTTGCAAACCAGAAGGAAGAGGTATAATAGATTCAAGTCCTAAAAAGGAAACATCTACAACCAAGAATACTCTGTCCAGCAAAGTTATTATTCACAAGGAAAGATAAAGAACTTCTCAGACAAGCAAAAATTTAAAAAGTTCATCAACACTAAATTTTTCTTACAAGAAATGTTTAAGGGTCTTCTTTATATGAAAATTAAAAATCTCCAGCAAGAAATAAAAAGTTATAAGAAAGGAAAAATGTCACAGGTAAAGGCAAATACATTTTTAAAAAACCTGTGACTCAACCACTTAAGTAAGCTAATATGAAGGCTAAAAGACAAAATATTGTAAAAATCAACTAAAACTACAATAAACTGTTAAGGGATAGATATGAAGTTGTAAAATATGACATAAAAACACAAAATGTGGGGGGAGGGGAGTAAAAAATCTAGATCTTTAGAATGTGCTTAAACTTAAATGACTATCAGTTTATTTATTTATTTATTTTGACTATCAGTTTAAATCAAGTAGATATAGATCAACATATAGGAACTCCATGGTAACCATAAATAAAAAAACTTTAATGGATACACAAAAACTAGAGAGAAAGGAATATAATCATAGCACTAAAGAAAATCACCAAACCACAGGGAAGAGACAAAAAGAAGAATAAAAGGAGAGAGAACTACAAAAACAACCTGAAAACAATTAACAATAAGCAACAAAATGGCAACAACCAGATACTTATCAATAATTGCTTTAAATGTCAATGGACTAAAAGACATAGAATGGCTCATTGGATTAAAAATAAAACCACCAATCTATATGCTGCCTACAAGAGATTCACTTCAGAGATAAAGACAAACACAGACTGAAAAGGGAGAAAATGGAAAATGATATTTCATGCAAATGGAAGTTACGGGAAAGCTGGGTTAGCAATACTTCTATCAGATGAAATAGACTTTAAAAAAAGAATAGTTATGTAATGATAAATGGATCAATACAAGAAGAGTTCATAACATTCATAAACATATATGTACATAATATAGAAGCACACAAGTTTACAACATAAATATTAAAAGATATAAAGGGAGAATTTGACAGTAATTCAATAATAGTAGGGACCATTAATACCCCACTTACATCAATGGACAGATTATCCAGACAGAAAAGCAATTAACACTGTCTTTAAATGACATATTAGTCGAGCTAGACTTAATAGTTATCTATAGGACACTCCCAGAGAAGGCAATGGCACCCTACTCCAGTACTCTTGCCTGGAAAATCCCATGGACGGAGGAGCCTGGTAGGCTGCAGTCCATGGGGTCGCTAAGAGTCAGACATGACTGAGCGACTTCACTTTCACTTTTCACTTGCATGCATTGGAAAAGAAAATGGCAACCCACTCCAGTGTTCTTGCCTGGAGAATCCCAGGGATGGGGGAGCCTGGTGGGCTGCCGTCTATGGGGTCGCCCAGAGTCGGACATGACTGAAGCAACTTAGCAGCAGCAGCAGCAGTAGCATAGGACACTCCATCCAAGTTTACATGGAATATACTTCAGGATAAATTACAAGATAGACAAAAGAAAAAACAAAAACCTTAAAAAATGTAAGAGGATAGAAAACATATCAAACATTTTTTCTGACCATAACAGTATGAAACTAGAAATAGACTATAGGAAGAAAAACAGGAAGAACACAAACACTTGGGGACCAAACAACATTTTAGTAAAAAACAAACAAGCAAACAAAAAAACAATGGGGGTCAATAAGGCAATCAAAAATAAAATCAGAAAATTCTTTGAGATAAATAAAAATGAAAACATAACAATCTAAAATCTGTGGGATGCAGCAAAAGCAGGTCTAAGTGGAAAGTTGATACTGATACAGGCCTACCTAAAGAAGCAAGAAAAATATTAAACAAATAACCTAACCTGTTATTTAAAGGAATTAGAGAAAGAAGAACAAAGGGCAAGGTAAACGGAAGGAATGAAATAATAAAGATCAGAATGGAAACAAATTAGAGACAACAGAAACAACAGAAAAGATCAATAAAATCAAAACCTGTTTTTTGTTTTTTGGGGATTTTTTTAAGATAAAATTGACAAGATTTTAGCCAGGTTCATTAAGAAAAAAGAGAGGACCCAAATAGGAAAGAATAAGACATAAAATGTGAAAAATTGCAACCAATGTCATAAAAATACAGTTATAAAGGAATATTACAAACAGTTATGTGCCAACAAATTGAACAACCTAGAAGAAATGGCTAAATTCCTGAAATATACAATCTTCTAATACTGAATCAAGACAAAATGGGCTATTTGAACAGACCAATTACTAGTATTGAAATTGAATCAGTAATAAAAAAATAAAAAACTTACAGCAAATAAAAGTCAAGGCCTAGTCAGCTCCACAGGGGAATTCTAGCAAATATATCAGCAAACCATTATTTATTCTTCCCAAACTATTTCAAAAAACTGAAGAGGATAGAATACTCCTAAATTCATTCTACAAGGCCACCACTACTTTGACACCAAAACCAAAGACACTACAAGAATACCATAAAAGAAAATTGCAGGCCAATATCTCTGGCAAATGTAGATTCAAAATTCCTCAACGAATATTAGCAAACCAAATTCATCAGTATGCAAAAGGATCATACACTGTGATCAAGTGGGATTTATTCTAGAGATGTAAGCATGGTTCAGTATTCATAAATCAATCAATGTGACACACCACATTAACAAAACAAATAATAAAAATCAAATGATAATCTCAATAGATGCAGAAAAACCATTTGAAAAAGCTTATCTTCAATTCATAATTAAAAAAAAAAACTTTCAACAACATTGATATAGGGGGAGTATATCTCAACATAAAAAAAGGCCATTAATGACAAACCTACAGCTAACATCATATTCAATGGTGAAAAGTTTTCAACTTTTCCTTTAAAGTTAGAAACAAGACAAAAATCCGCACTCTTGCTGTTTCTATTTAATATAATAGCAGTAGTTCAAGATACAATAATCAGGTAAGATAAAGAAATGAAAGTCATTCAAATTGAAAGGGAAGAAGTAAAATTGTTACTATTTGCTGATGTTATGATAATATATATAAGACCCTAACATCTCTGATCACATGGACCATAGCCTTGTCTAACTCAATGGAACTATGAGATGAGCCATGGCATGTAGGGCCACCCAAGATGGATAGGTGGGTCATGGTAGAGAGTTCTGACAAAACGTGGTCCACTGGAGAAGGAATGGCAAACCACTTCAGTGTTCTTGCCTTGAGAACCACATGACATATGAAAAGGCAAAAAAAAATAGGACACTGAAAAATGAACTCCCCAGGTCGATAGGTGCCCAATATGCTACTGGAGATCAGTGGAGAAATAACTCCAGAAAAAAATGAAGAGATGGAGCCAAAGCAAAAACAATACCCAGCTGCGGATGTGACTGGTGACGGAAGTAAAGTCCAATGCTGTAAAGAGCAATATTGCATAAGAACCTGGAATGTTAGGTCCATGAATCAAGGCAAATTGGAAGTGGTCAAACAGGAGATGGCAAGAGTGAACGTCAACATTCTAGGAATCAGCGAATTAAGATGGACTGGAATGGGTGAATTTAACTCAGATGACCATTGTACCTACTACTGTGGGCAAGAATCCCTTAGAAGACATGCAGTAGCCCTAATAGGCAACAAAAAAGTCTGAAATGCAGTGCTTGGATGCAATCTCAAAAATGACAGAATGATCTCTGTTTGTTTCCAATGCAAACCATTCAATATCACAGTAATGCTGAAAAAGCTGAAACTGAACGGTTCTATGAAGACCTACAAGACATTCTAGAACTAACACCCAAAAAAGATGTCTTTTCTTTATAGGGGACTGGAATGCAAAAGTAGGAAGTCAAGAAAAAAACACCTGGGGTAACAGGCAAATTTGGGTTTGGAATACAGAATGAAGCAGGGCAAAGACTAATAGAGTTTTGCCAAGAGAACACACTGGTCATAGCAAACACCCTCTTCCAACAACACAAGAGAAGACTCTACACATGGATATCACCAGATGGTCAATACCAAAATCAGATTGATAATATTCTTTGCAGCCAAAGATGGAGAAGCTCTATACAGTCAGCAAAACGAAGAGCGGGAGATGACTGTGGCTCAGATCATGAACTCCTCAGTGCCAAATACAGACTTAAATTGAAGAAAATGGGGAAAACCACTAGATCACTCAGGTATGACCGAAATCAAATCCCTTATGATTATACAGTGGAAATGAAATAGATGCAAGGGATTAGATGTGATAGAGTGCCTGAAGAACTATGGATGGAAGTTCATGACACTGTACAGGAGGCAGGGATCAAGACCATCCCCAAGAAAAAGAAATGCAAAAAGGCAAAATGGTTGTCTGAGGAGGGCTTACAAAAAGCTGTGAAAAGAAGAGAAGTGAAAAGCAAAGAAGAAAAGGAAAGATACACCTATTTGAATGCAGAGTTCCAAAGAATAGTAAGGAGAGATAAGAAAGCCTCGGTGATCAATGTAAAGAAATAGAGGAAAACAATAGAATGGGAAAGACTAGAGATGTCTTCAAGAAAATTACAGATACCAAGGGAACATTTCATGCAAAGATGTGCTCAATAAACGGCAGAAATGGTATGGAGATAACAGAAGCAGAAGATATTAAGAAGAAGTGGCAAGAATACACAGAAGAACTGTACAAAAAAGATCTTCATGACCCAGATAATCACAATGGTGTGATCACTCACCTAGAGCCAGACATCCTGGTATGCGAAGTCAAGTGGGCCTTAGGAAGCATCACTACGAACAAAGCTAGCGGAGGTGATGGAATTCCAGTTCAGCTATTTCAAATCCTAAAAGATGATGCTGTGAAAGTGCTGCACTCAATATGCCAGCAAATTTGGAAAACTCAGCAGTGGCCACAGGCCTTGAAAAGGTCAGTTTACTCCAATCGCAAAGAAAGGCAATGCCAAAGAATGCTCAAACTATTACACGACAGCACTCATCTCCATGCTAGCAAAGTAATGCTCAAAATTCTGCAAGCCAGGCTTTAACAGTACACGAACTTTCAACTTCCAGATGTTCAAGCTGGATTTAGAAAAGGCAGAGGAGCCAGAGATCAAATTACCAACATCCACTGGATCATCAAAAAAGCAAGAGAGTTCCAGAAAAACATCTACTTCTGTTTTATTGCCTATGCCAAAGCCTTTGACTGTGTGAATCACAACAAACTGTGGAAAATTCTTAAAGAGATGGGAATACCAGACCACCTGACCTGCTTCCTGAGAAATCTGTATGCAG
>NW_011495032.1:13118441-13118843 GCF_000754665.1 Bison bison bison
CCCTTATGGCAGAAAGTGAAGAGGAACTAAAGAGCCTCTTGATGAAAGTTAAAGAGGAGAGTGAAAAAGTTGGCTTAAAGCTCAACATTCAGAAAATGAAGATCATGGCGTCTGGTCCCATCACTTCATGGCAAATAGATGGAGAAACAGTGGAAACAGTGATAAACTTTTTTTTTTTTTTGGCTCCAAATCACTGCAAATATTGACTGCAGGCCATGAAATTACATTTACTCCTTGGAAGGACATATATGAGCAACCTAGACAGCATATTAAAAAACAGAGACATTACTTTGCCAACAAAAGTCTGTCTAGTCCAGGCTATGGTTTTTCCAGTAGTCATGTATGGATGTGAGATTTGGACTATAAAGAAAGCTGAGCACTGAAGCATTGATGCCTTGAACT
>NW_011495032.1:13118943-13119319 GCF_000754665.1 Bison bison bison
GACTGTGTGAATCACAACAAACTGTGGAAAATTCTTAAAGAGATGGGAATACCAGACCACCTGACCTGCTTCCTGAGAAATCTGTATGCAGGTCAGGAAGCAACTGGAAGTTAAAACTGGACACGAAACATCATACTGGTTCCAAACTGGGAAAGGAGTATATCAAGGCTGTATATTGTCACCCCGCTTATTTAACGTATATGCAGAGCACATAATGAGAAAAGCTGGACTGGATGAAGCACAAGCTGGAATCAAGATTACCGGGAGAAATATCAATAACCTCAGATATGCAGATGACACCACCCTTATGGCAGAAAGTGAAGAGGAACTAAAGAGCCTCTTGATGAAAGTTAAAGAGGAGAGTGAAAAAGTTGGC
>NW_011495032.1:13119419-13136836 GCF_000754665.1 Bison bison bison
CAGAGACATTACTTTGCCAACAAAAGTCTGTCTAGTCCAGGCTATGGTTTTTCCAGTAGTCATGTATGGATGTGAGATTTGGACTATAAAGAAAGCTGAGCACTGAAGCATTGATGCCTTGAACTGTGGTGTTGGAGAAGACTCTTGAGAGTCCCTTGGACTGCAAGGAGATCCAACCAGTCCATCCTAAAGGAAATCAGCCCTGAATATTTATTGGAAGGACAGATGTTGAAGCTGAAACTCCAATATTTTGGCCACCTGATGTGAAGAACTGACTCATTTGAAAAGATCCTGATGCTGGGAAAGATTAAAGGTGGGAGGAGAAGGGGATGACAGAGGATGAAATGGTTGGATGGCATCACCGACTCAATGAACATGAGTATGAATAAACTCTGAGAGTTAGTGATGGACAGAGAGGCCTGCTGTGCTGCAGTCCATGGAGTCACCAAGAGTTGGACACGACTGAGTGACTGAACTGAACTGAACATCTCCCCCGAAAAGCTATTAGAACTACTAAATGAAATTAAATTGAAGGATACCAGATTAAATACAAAAAAACTGTTGTCTTTCTATATACCAGTAATGAACATCAGGAAGAGAAGGGGAGAAAACAACTCCATTTACAACTGCATTGGAAAGATTAAAATACCTAGGAATAAGCTTTACAAAGAAGGTGAATGACCTATACTCCGAAAACTATAAGACATCAAGGAAGGAAACTGAAGATGATACAAAGAAATAGAAAGATATTCCATGATCTTGGATCAGAATAATTAATATTGTTAAAACTGACTTACTATCCAAAGCAATCTACAGATTTAATGTTATCAAAATATCCATGACAGTTTTTACAATAACTAGAAAAAAACAATAATCCTAAAATTTGTTTGAAACCACAAAAGAGCTAGTATAACCAAATCAATTTTGAGAAAGAGGAACAGAGGTGGAGAAATCACCTTCCCTGACTTCAGACTGTACTAAAAGCTAGATTAATCACAGCAGTATAGTAACTGGAACAAAAACAGACACATAGTTCAATGAGAAAGAGTAGAGATCCCAGAAATAAACCCACAGCATATATGGTCAATTAGCCTATGACAAAGGAGGCACAATACGCAATGAGGAAAAGACAATTTCTACATTAAGTGGTGCTAGGGAAACTGGGCAAGTATGTATATCAGAATGAAATTTGAACGTTATCTCATACCACATACAAAAATAATCTCCAAATGAATTAAAGACCTAAATGTAAGTCCAGAATCCATAAACTTCTAGAAGAAAACATAAGCAATATCCTCTTTAACATAAATCTTAGCAATATTTTTTTGGATCTATATCCTCAGATAAAGAAAACAAAAGAAAAAATAAACAAATGGGACTTAGGTAAAATTAAAAGCTTTTGCACAATGAAGAAAACCACTGACAAAATGAAAATATCTACTGAACGGGAGAGTATATTTGCAAATGATGTCTGATAAAGGATTAGTATCCAAAATATATAAAGGGTTTACACAATTCAATATCAAAAACAAAACAACCTAATCAACACATGGGCAGAAGAATTAATAGACATTTTTCCAAAGAAGATACACAGATAGCAAACAAGCACATGAATACAGGGCACGAGCTCAACGTCACTAATCGTGAGGAAATGCAGATCGAACCCAAATGAGATGTCACCTCACACCTGTCAGGATGACTCTTAGCAGGAAGACAACAAATGACAAACGTGGTGCGGATGTGGAGAAAAGGGAACCCTAGTACACTGCTGGTGGAAATATAAATTGGTACAGCCACTATGGAAAACAGTATGGAGTTTCCTCAAAAACTGAAAATAGAACCACTCTATGATTCCACAATTCTGTCTCTGAGTATATAGCTGAAGAAAACAAAAACACTAATTTGAAAAGATACATATACCCCAGTGTTTATAGCAGTGTTATTTAAATAGCCATGATATTCACGCAATCCAAGGTGCATCACCGACTCAATGGACCTGAGTTTGGGTGAACTCTGGGAGTTGGTGATGGACAGGGAGGCCTGGCGTGCTACAGTCCATGGGGTGGCAAAGAGTCGGACACGACTGAGCAACTAAACTGAACTGAAGGTGCATCAATCCATTTATGAATGGATAAAGAAGATGTAGTATATGTATACAAGGGAATGTCAACCTAAATATGGCTATTGAGTGGGGGTCTACTACATGGAAGGCCCAATGCCGGCGGGGCCCAGGAAACAGCCTGTCATGGACTTGCAGACAAGCAATGCAATTGCATGTGATATGCTCTACAGCTATTCCACACACATGCACACACACAAATGAAATAATGCCATCTGCAGCAACATGGACGGACCTGGAGTGTACCATGCTTAGTGAAGGAAGTCTTACAGGGAAGAACAAATACTGAATGTTTTCACTTGTATATGGAAATAAAAACTAAAACAAAAGAACAAATGTAACAAGACAGAAACAGAACAACCTAATGGTTACGAGTGGGGAGAGGCATAGGGGGAAAAGCACGATAGGGGAAGGGGATTAAGAGGTACAAACTACTACATATAAAGTATATAAGATACAAGGAGATAAAGCACAGCACAGGGAACATAGCCAATATTTTATAATAACTTCAAATGAGTATAATCTTGAAACATTCAATCACTCTGTTGTATACCTGAAACTAATATTGTAGATCAGCTACACTTCCATTAAAAAAGAAAAAAAAACATGAGAGTTATCCTTCACCATAGTATGTGTTGGGGACTGAACCCCACTTCTGCCACGTGCTTTGCCAGAAAAGCTGCAACTGTCTGCTCTCTGATGCCCAGTGAGTCTCTGGCTCCTCCAGCCTTCATGTGCACAGTTCACACCTGCGGGTTGACTCCTCCATAGCTGGCGGGATTCAATTTTCTTTCCCCACAAGAGCTATGGAGATATTAAGAGAATAGCGTGTTGGATACCAGCCATGTGCCAGACTGGGAAAATTGGGGTGAATACGACTCAGTCCCTGCCTCCAAAAGCAGCCAGTCAGGAAATGGAGATACAAAAGCCAATCAGTCCTCTCAAGATGGTCTTTTTCAATCTGAATACATATGACTACTGAGTGGGGGTCTAACTACATGGCAGGCCCAGTGCTGGGGGGCCAGAACACAGGCTGTCACAGATTTGCAGACAAGCAATGGGATTGGATGTGATACAATCTACAGCTGCTGTACACAAAAGCTACAGTGACAAGTTCAGGTTCCCAGGGACAGAAGCATTGGACCCCAGCCCCCTTCTGGGCCCTATTTTCCCATTCATGGAAATAGAGTGGACTCAGACTGTTAGTTCTGAGGGCCTGGTACCCGTTCTCCAAAGCTCCCCAGGCCTTTTCTGCAGATGGCATTAATATATCCCAAAGCCTGCAGCAAGCTCTCCACCTGAAGCAGATGTTCTCAACAGTAAGCCACTAATGCCCAGTAAAAGCTTAATTGCACACTTTTTTTTTTCCTACCACTGAATAAATAATCAAATCAAGTTAACTCAACCTCACTGGCTGGTCTCTATTTTTCCCCTGTTCAAGGCTGTCTCTCCTCTAATTAGCTGTCTTTCATAATGTCATCTTAAGAGTTCAATAAAAGTGCATAGTGGGGGCACTGGGGATGGGCAGGGAAGCGGTGGTCCTCCGTGCAGTCAGCTGCCTACCACTGGCCAGCTGCTGCTGGGCTGCCAGGTTTGAGCTGAATGGCCACCAGGGGAGCCATCGCCAACGTGCACTCAGCCAGCAATGTGGAACTGCATCTCACGTGAAGGAGCTGCCTTGGCAGGCAGGAGGCACAGAGCTGGTTGGAAGGACCCAGGGAACAGGATGGGAGGTTTACAGGGTGAAACAAGGTCACCTTGGGGAAGGGTTGCAAGAGGTATGAGTCATGAGAGGCCCCTGCAAAGGCCAAACTCACTTCATTCCAAGGGAGGAATCAGAAGGATGGGCAGGGACTGCAGTGAGCAGAGGAGCGGGCTTGGTAAGGGCTGGCTTCAGGAGGACCCAGTCCAGCATTCTTCCACCAGCAGCCTTCCACCAACACCACCCCTGAGGGAAAGACAAGACACCTGCTCTTCACACTGCCACCTTCCCATCCCAACCTTGCACCACTTTGGGAGAGGAGCACGGTTCTGTCCCATGCTCAGTGTGAGTAGGGGCGGGTGTGGAATGAGTGGGGAGAGGAGCAGAAGCACATGAACCAAGGTTCATTTCCACACCAGTGAGGGAGGATGGACGGGACACATAAAGGATTGTCCTTCATTTTGAAATATTTTCTTTCTCTCAGTGCCAAAATGCCCTTGGGGAAATATTAGCTACAGTTAGTAATAGTCAATATTTCTGAAGTTTTATTTTATATTGGAGTATGTAACAATTGCCTGAAATGCAGAGACCTGAGTTTGATCCCTGGGTTTGGAAGATCCCCTGAAGAAGGGAATGGCTACCCATTCCTGTATTCTTGCCTAGAGACTTCTGTGGACAGAAGAACCTGGTGGGCTACAGTCCATGGGGTTGCAGAGTCAGATGTGACTGAGTGACTAACATTTTCACTTTCATGGTTGATTTACAATGTTGTGTTAGTTTCAAGTGCACACCACGGTTATCCATTTATGCATATGCTGCTGCTGCTGCTAAGTCGCTTCAGTCGTGTCCGACTCTGTGTGACCCCACAGACGACAGCCCACCAGGCTCCTCTGTCCCTGGGATTCTCCAGGCAAGACTACTGGAGTGGGTTGCCATTTCCTTCTCCAATGCATGAAAGTGAAAAGTCAAAGTGAGGTTGCTCAGTCGTGTCTGACTCTTCGAGACTCCATAGACTGCAGCCTACCAGGCTACTCTGTCCATGGGAATTTCCAGGCAAGAGTACTGGAGTAGGTTGCCATTTCCTTCTCTATTTATGCATACAAATATATCTAATTTTTTCAAATAAGGACCTGCTGTATAGCACAGGGAACTCTATTTAGTACTCTGTAATAAACTAAATCAGAAAAGAATGTGAAATAGTCAACTTTTTTTTAAGCCCTACTTTGGCAAAATTAAAACTTGGAAATCCTTTTGATCCACCCATTTTTCACTGGCCGTCTCAATAAATACAAAGTCTGAGACTTCAATACCAGATGGAACTCCCCTTCGTATGAGGGTTCTGGCTCTGGGTGGTGGGTATGTCAACAGCAGAGTCATTCTGGGCTCAGGTATGAATGCAAATACCTGTCACAGTGGAGAAGCAGAGTATCTGTACCCAAGGAGGATGGGGCAGTAAAGGCCTGGAGGCTTCCTACGAGTGAGAGCTGGGCCCCTGGGAAGGCTCACCCACCTTTGTAATTCTTCCCGTTTCATCCACAGTGCTGTTTACCCTAGCACCGTGGCCTGTGTGCTGCAACAGAGCAAAATTCCATTCCCCTGATGAGCTTATTCACTTCTCTGAAAATGCACTTTACCTCTGGTCAGCAGGTGTTGAATTTGGCTAATGATGGAGCCTTGGACTTCTGTATTTTACAGCTTGTGTCCTCCCAGATTGTGCCCTGGAGTTTCTGCTCATAAAAGGAATTCTTGTCAACCCATCCCTGTCCTGTGTTCACCTGTGACCTGTTTTATCTCCTGAGATATCCAAATCTTGCTCCTTTGGTTTCCTAGGACCCTGCAGCACCAGCTTCTCACACACACACACACATGTGCACACACACTCAGAGTCTGATCCGGGTCAGAGGATGGCTCTGCTCAGTGGTGTGGTTCCCTGGACTAAAGGACAGCTCTGGGATCCAGCCATGAGGACCAAGCTCTACAGTCTCATTAAGAAGCCCACGGTTCTAATATTGCAAATGAAGCTCATAATAGCTTCTGTAAAGTCAAATATGTCCTAGTAGAAGCTAAATAATAAAAAATGATTTCTTGATGATTCAAAATTTCTTCTCTTTTTTACTTGTGCAAATGGAAATATACCCATATCACCCTGCCTTCTGGCATCCTATACACAACTGCACACATCACCGTGACTGGGGATCATTTTTCCAGTGCTATGCTCTTCCTAGATGTTTTAGGGGGTGGTGAAGGGCACTCTTGACCCTCTCCAGGGAAGACTGACAGGCTGTCTCATGGCTAGCCTTACCTGGGGAACCAGAGAAACCTGGAGGTGGAGTTACACAAGGAGATTCTTGCTTATGGTGAGTAGAACTAAACAGCAAACCCCAAAGTGTTGTGCAAAAAGAATATGAATTAAGAGCCTGGTAAACACAAGCTTGTGTGGCAACGCAGGTAGGATTTGAGATGGACTCTGATGAGGAAAAACGCTAAAACTACTGAAGCAGGTAAGCAGCCAACCCAGGGATGCTCTGAGGCCAAGGGGCTGCAGCAGCTTTTTGAGATTTCCCACTCCAGGCAATGTGGATGTACTGAGTGCATTCAAAGGAGCAGAGTCATGGCCATGGCCTCGGGCACAGGGGCTTTCTTTTCTTTTTTTTCTTTTTTGCTCTTTCTCTTTTTCCAACCCTCAGCTAAACTTGCCCACTGCTGTCTGAATATCTGTGGATGGCAGACTCCTTCACATAATGACCACCACCATCATCGTCATCATGCCTTCTCTAATTGATTGTGAATTGGGGATGAAAGAAAGAGGAACTTCTTAGGACTTGGAGTAAAATAGGAAGGACTGGGCTATGAAGGTGAACTTCAGAGGCTTTACAAGCTTAAGTGCCTGGGTTTTGGACATAGCCTTTATGAGAGCAGTTTTTACGACTTGCACACCTGCAATTTTAACTTCAAGCCCTTCTCACTTCCTAAGTCACCACCTGCAAAAAGCATTTAAAATATAACTAACAGCAGCCATTTACTGCCCACTCACCATATATTAGGTGCTCCTCCAGGCCCACTATACGCACAACTTCATTTAACTCCTTTCAACAGCTGAATGATATCAGTTCAGCTCAGTTCAGCCACTCAGTCGTGTCTGACTCCTTAGGACCCCACGGACTGCAGCACAGCAGGCCTCCCTGTCCATTACAAACTCCTGGAGTTTACCCAAACTCATGTCCATTGAGTTAGTGATGCCATCCAACCATCTCATCCTCTGTTATCCCCTTCTCCTCCTGCCCTCAATCTTTCCCAGCATCAGGGTCTTTTCAAATCATTCAGCTTTTCACATCAGGTGGTCAAAGTATTGGAGTTTCAGCTTCAACATCAGTCCTTCCAATGAACACCCAGGATTGATCTCCTTTAGGATGGACTGGTTGGATCTCCTTGCAGTCCAAGGGACTCTCAAGAGTCTTCTCCAACACCACAGCTCAAAAGCATCAGTTCTTTGGCACTCAGCTTTCTTTACAGTCCAACTCTCACATCCATACATGACTGGAAAAACCATAGCCTTGACTAGACGGACCTTTGTTGGCAGAGTAATGTCTCTGCTTTTTAATATACCGTCTAGGTTAGTCATAACTTTCCTTCCAAGGAGTAAGTGTCTTTTAATTTCATGGCTTCAGACACCATCTGTGGTGATTTTGGAACCCCCCCAAAATAAAGTCAGCCACTGTTTCCATTGTTTCCCCATCTATTTCCCATGAAGTGATGGGACCAGATACCATGATCTTAGTTTTTGAATGTTGAGCTTTAAGCCAACTTTTTCACTCTCCACTTTCACTTTCATCAAGAGGCTCTTTAGTTCTTCTTCACTTTCTGCCATAAGGGTGGTGTCATCTGCATATTTGAGGTTATTGATGTTTCTCCTGGCAATCTTTATTTCAGCTTGTGCTTCATCCAGTCCAGCATATAAATTAAATAAGCATGGTGACAATATATAGCCTTGATGTACTCCTTTTTCTATTTGTAACTAGTCTGCTCTTCCATGTCCAGTTCTAACTGTTGCTTCCTGACCTACATACAGATTTCTCAAGAGGCAGGCAAGGTGGTGTGGTATGTCCATCTCTTTCAGAATTTTCCAGTTTATTGTGATCCACACAGCCAAAGGCTTTGGCATAGTCAGTAAAGCAGAAATAGATGTTTTTCTGGAACTCTCTTGCTTTTTTGATGATCCAGTAGATGTTGGCAATTTGATCTCTGGTTCCTCTGCCTTTTCTAAAACCAGCTTGAACATCTGGAAGTTCATGGTTCACGTATTGCTGAAGCCTGGCTTGGAGAATTTTGAGCATTACTTTACTAGCGTGTGAGATGAGTGTAATTGTGTAGTAGTTTGATCTTTCTTTGGCATTGCCTTTTTTTGGGATTGGAATGAAAACTGACTTTTTCCAGCCCTGTGGCCACTGCTGAGTTTTCCAAATTTACTGGCATATTGAGTGCAGCACTTTCACAGCATCATCTTTCAGGATTTGAAGTAGCTGAACTGGAATTCCATAACCTCCACTAGCTTTGTTCATAGTTATGCTTCTTAAGCCCCACTTGACTTTACATTCCAGGATGTCTGGCTCTAGGTGAGTGATCACATCTCATGATTATCTGGGTCATGAAGATCTTGTTTGTACAGTTCTTCTGTGTATTCTTGCCACCTCTTCTTAATATCTTCTGCTTCTGTTAGCTCCATACAATTTCTGTCCTTTATTGAGCCCATCTTTGCATGAAATGTTCCCTTGGAATCTCTAATTTTCTTGAAGAGATCTCTAGTCTTTCACAGTCTATTATTTTCCTCTATTTCTTTGCACTGATCACTGAGGAAGGCTTTCTTATCTCTCCTTGCTATTCTTTGGAACTTTTCACAGCTATTTGTAAGGCTTCCTCAGACAGCCATTTGGCTTTTTGCATTTTTCTTGGGGATGGTCTTGCTCCCTGTCACCTGTACAATGTCACAAACCTCCATCCATAGTTCATCAGGCACTCTGTCTATCAGATCTAGGCCCTTAAATCTATTTCTCACTTCCACTGTATAATCATAAGGGATTGATTTTGGTCATACCTGAATGGTCTAGTGGTTTTCCCCACTTTCTTCAATTTAAGTCTGAATTTGGCAATAAGGAGTTCATGATCTGAGCCACAGTCAGCTCCCACTCTTGGTTTTGCTGACTGTATAGAGCTTCTCCATTTTTGGCTGCAAAGAATATAATCAACCTGGTTTTGGTATTGACCATCTGGTGATGTTCATGTGTAGAGTCTTCTCTTGTGTTGTTAGAAGAGGGTGTTTGCTATGACCAGTGTGTTCTCTTGGCAAAACTCTATTAGCCTTTGCCCTGCTTCATTCTGTACTCCAAGGCCAAATTTGCCTGTTACTCCAGGTGTTTCTTGACTTCCTACTTTTGCATTCCAGCCTGCTTAATGAAAAGGGCATCTTTTTTGGGTGTTAGTTCTAAAAGGTCTTGTAGTTCTTCATAGAATCATTCAACTTCAGCTTCTTCAGCATTAGTGGTCGGGGCATAGACTTGGATTACCATGATATGAAATGGTTTCCCTTGGAAATGAACAAAGATCATTCTGTCGTTTTTGAGATTGCACCCAAGTACTGCATTTCGGACTCTTTTGTTGACCATGATGGCTACTCCATTTCTTCTAAGGGATTCCTGCCCACAGTAGTAGATATAATGGTCATCTGAGTTCAATTCACCCATTCCAGTCCATTTTAGTTCACTGATTTCTAGAATGTCGATGTTAACTCTTGCCATCTCCTGTTTGATCACTTCCAATTTGCCTTGATTCACGGATCTAACATTCCAGGTTCCTATGCAATATTGCTCTTAACAGCATCAGACCTTGCTTCTATCACCAGTCACATCCACCACTGGGTGTTGTTTTTGCTTTGGCTCTGTCCCTTCATTCTTTCTGGAGTGATTTTTCCAGTGATCTCCAGTAGCATATTGGGCACCTACCGACCTGGGTAATCCATCTTTTAGTGTCCTATCTTTTTGTCTTTTCATACTGTTCATGGGATTCTCAAGGCAAGAATACTAAAGTGGTTTGCCATACCCTTCTCCAGGGAATGATATCAGGCCTCACTAAACTCGACCTCATTATGAGGGAACAAATTCAGGACTGTTGTGTCACTTGCCCAGGGCCCCACAGCTAGTCAGTGACAGAGGCAGGATTCAACAACAGACATTTCTGACCCCAAGGCCCTTTCATGAGCCTTCCAATATTTTGTGTGGCCATCACATGCCCACTATGCTGATTTGGGGGCTGGTAAACAGCTTCATCAAGATCACTTGAGAACTGAGGACTTTGCCACAGTTCTGGTTAAAGCACTGAGGAAACTGGATCAATTCACCAATACTTATGCTCTGCTAAGTCACTTCAGTCATGTCCTGCTCTTTTGTGACCCTATGGACTGCAGCCCTCCAGGCTCCTCTGTCCATGGGATTCTCCATTCAAGAATAATGGAATGGGTTTGCAATGCCCTTCTCCAGGGAATCTGATTTCGGTGTTGACCATCTGGTGATGTCCATGTGTAGAGTCTTCTCTTGTGTTGTTGGAAGAGGGTGTTTGCTATGACCCAGGGATCTAGCCCCACAGCTCCTGTGCCTCCTGCATTGCAGGCGGATTCTTTACCGCTGAGCCACCAGGGAAGCCCCTTCACCAATATATAAATATATACATACCCTGCTTTGAAAGACTGGTAGTATCTACTCAGGCTAAACACATAAAGTCCGGTTATCGGCATATTCCTAAGAGAAATGTGTATATACACTCACAAAGGATGTATTCAAATGTGGTCATTCCAGTATTGTCTGTAGTATCTCCAAACTAGAACAACTAAATGTTTGTCACAGGAGCCTGGATATATAGATTGTGCTTGGTCCTACAATGGCATATTGCCAGCTGTGAGGGTCAACAGACCACAGCTCCACACAAGAGCATGCACTGGGACCATGGGGCCTTGTGCTGAGATCAGGATCCTAATCTCCCCATGTTTTTCCAGATTTGTGCCATGTCTTCCCCATCAGCCTGGGATCTCCTTGTGAGTGGAGAACTGTCCCTTTCTTTCCTGTTTCATTCTGAACTCACCCAGGTAAACATCACCTTTGGGAACATTGTTGACTATCTACTCTGGAGATCAATGAAATAGAGGATAGAAAAACGAAAGAATCAATGAAACCAAAAGTGAGTTCTTTGAAAAGATTATCAAAATTGACAAATCATGTAAGTAGACTGGAAAAGGAAAAAAGAGAGAAAGACACAGATAACTAAAATCAGAAATGCAAGTGGAGAATTTATTTCCAACCTTATGGAAAGTAAAAGGTATGTAAGAGAATACCGTGAATAATTATACAACAGCAAATTAGATAACTTAGATGAGTAGACAAATTCCTAGAAATACACAGACTATCAAAGTGACTCAAGAAGAAATAGAAAATCCAAATAGACCCAGGTTGTGTACTGAATTGTGTTCCCCCTCAAAATTCACATGTTGAAGGCCCAGTGGACTAATTCACCTGTAACAAGTAAATAAGATGAAAAACAGTCTCCCAAAGTGTTGCCACGTGGTGCTAGTGGTAAAGAATCCACCTACCAATGCAGCAGACAAGAGACCATGGGTCTATCCCTGGGTTGGGAAAATCCCATGGAGAAGGAAATGGCAACCCACTTCAGTATTCTTGCCTGGAAAATCCCATGGCAAGAGCCTGGTGGGCTACAGTCCACGGAGTTGCAAAGAGTTGGATATGACTGAGCACTTAGCAGCAAAATATTGCTAAAAATGTGGGAAAATTGGGACCTTCATGTATTGCTGGTGGGAATGTAAACTGGTTCAGGCACGGTGAAAAATGATTTGGCTTTTCCTAAAATTTTTAAACATTAAATTAATATATCATCCACAATTTCATTCCCAAGTATATACCACCACCCCCAGCCCCAAGAGAATTGTAAACAGATACTGTTGCATATTCATGCATGTTCATAGCACCACTATCCACATAACCAAAAAAATGGAAACTGCACAAATGTCCATCATCAGATGACTGGGTAAATGAATCATGGTCTATAGATACAATGGAATATTATTCAGTCATAAAAATGAATGGAATATTGATAAATGCTACAATGTTAATAAATGTTGAAAACATATGGTAAGGGAAAGGAGAGAGACACAAAATGTCACATATTGTGTGATTCCATTTATATAAATATCTAGAATAAATAAATCCATAGTGACAGAAGACAAATTGATTCTTGTCAGGGTCTAAGAAAAAAGTATAAGGAGAAACTGATTAATGGGCAAGAAATTTTACTTTGGAGTGATGAAATTGTTTTTATAGAGGTGGTAGTTACAAAACATTGTAAATGCATTAAATGCTACTGAATTATTCACTTTAAAATGGTTAATTTACTTTTTCTCATTTTTAATTGAAGTATAGTTGATATATAATGTTATGTTAATTTCTGCTATGCAGCAAAGTGATTCAGTCATACATATGTATACATTCTTTTTCATATGTTTTCCATTATGGTTTATCCCAGGATATTGAATATAGCTCCCTGTGCTATGTAGTAGGACCTAGCTGTTTATCCATTCTATATATACTGCTTTGCATCCACTGACCCCAAACTCCCAACCGATTCATTTTATATGAATTCCACCTCAATAAACTATTTTTGAAAAGGGTAACCCAGGAGTTCCTGGGGCTAATGGAATTTGTTCTACACCTAAACTGTGGTGATGGCTATATGAACCTACACATGAGATAACATTGTTATCTAAATGTGTGTGTACACACACTCACATTCATATACACTCGTGTACTCACATGGGTACAAGTAGAACTGGGGAAACCTACTTAAGACCTTTAGATTGTATCAATGCCAATGCCTTGCTTAGAATACTGTACTGTAGTTTTCCAAGGGGGCTACCTTACAGCAAACTGGGTAAAATATCCATGGATATCTCTATATTATTTCTAAAGCTACATGTAAATCTACAATTATATTAAAATTAAAAGTTTAATTTTCAAAAAAGCTCCCTCTTCCAAGCTTTCATGACCCACATCCTTGGGGGCTGGTGAGAAACTCTCAGGTGGCCTGACCATCTCTCTCACTGAAAATGAAAGTTGCTCAGTTGCACCTGACTCCTTGCAATCTCGTGGACTATACAGTCCATGGAATTCTCCAGGCCAGCATACTGGAGTGGGTAGCCTTTCCACTCTCCAGGGGATATTCCCAACCCAGGGATCGAGCACAGGTCTCCCGTATTGCAGGCGGGTTCTTTACCAGCTGAGTCACAAGGGAAGCCCTCTCTCTCACTATGAAAGGCAAGTGACTTGAAAAGATGCATGATTTACCACCCCACATGTTAGTGCCAGTTAACTAGATGCTGCCATAGTTTTTCTCAAGTTGACTGATTTTACATTTTTCTCTAGGCCTGGGTTTTTTTCCCCAGACTCAAGACATAATTTCCTCTTTCAAAATCAAGTATTTTAGTACAGCTCAATATTGTAGTTTAATGCTGCCCATCTCAGGCGAGTGACAACTCATCTACCATATTCATGCCTTTAGTTTGGAGAGGGAAAGGAGAAATATCATTTTATTGTATGGTCTTAATTCCTCACCCAGCAAAAATAAAGTAATGAGAAGCAGCCATTTTTAGGAATAAATCTTTTTTGAAAAGACAAGAACAGAAAGGCTAGTTACTCAGTAACTGGTTCAGTTTCTGCTCTGATAGGTCAGCAATTTAACTCACAGTGAGCTCCTGAGAAGCTGCTTCCTCTCTCCTGATCTCAGTTTTTTCTACTGAGAAGAAAAAACTGGTTTTTTTTTCTATTGCTACTCTGTGAAGTTAAATTAGTACCTTTAAAAAGTCCCTTCTGGTTCTAAAATCCTCTGATTCCTCTTATCTGCTGTTATAAACCATAGGTCTGTCACTCACTATTTTAGCAATTTAACCCCTATGAACTCCAAACAGTGGTGTATCTCTACAAAATAAAACTAATGCATGAATGAGTTTTGATATGTATGTCATGAATTCATAGGTCTATTTGAAGAGACATATTATTCAATCTTCTGACTGATGCTCAACATTTATGTCTCCATTTATTTAGATCTTTAATTTCTCTTAGCAATGTTTCTTACTTTATTTTCAAGGTATGCGTCTTGCATTCTTTGGTTAAATTTATCCCAAAGTATTTAATTTTTTGTTGTTCAAAGATATTTTATTCTAATTTCTGCTTGTTCATTGTTAATATATAGAAATGCAGTTGATTTTGTACATTGATTTTATGGACTGCAAACTTGCTAAACTCACTTATTCTAGTGTTCATTTGAAGATTCTTTAGGATTTTTTGGATAGATGATATATTCCCTCAAATAAGGTAGTTTTACTTTTTCCTTTCCAATAGTGATGCCATTTTTATGATTCTCCTGCCTTACTGCACTTGAACTAACTAGATGGAAGAAGCTTTCCCCTGTGTCTAAATCAGGCAGGGATTCCCTTCCCAACTGGAGACTTGGGGATATCTTCCCTTAAAGAAGAGTTAAAGAGAGACCTTAAAGTCTATGAGAATTTTATTTAGGGCTTCCTGGGGAAACAGTGGAAACAGTGTCAGACTTTATTTTTTTGGGCTCCAAAATCACTACAGATGGTGATTGCAGCCATGAAATTAAAAGACACTTACTCCTTGGAAGGAAAGTTATGACCAACCTAGATAGCATATTCAAAAGCAGAGACATTACTTTGCCAACAAAGGTTCGTCTAGTCAAGGCTATGGTTTTTCCTGTGGTCATGTATGGATGTGAGAGTTGGACTGTGAAGGAGGCTGAGCACCAAAGAATTGATGCTTTTGAACTGTGGTGTTGGAGAAGACTCTTGAGAGTCCCTTGGACTGCAAGGAGATCCAACCAGTCCATTCTGAAGGAGATCAGCCCTGGGATTTCTTTGGAAGGAATGATGCTAAAGCTGAAACTCCAGCACTTTGGCCACCTCATGTGAAGAGTTGATTCATTGGAAAAGACTCTGATGCTGGGAGGGATTGGGGGCAGGAGGAGAAGGGGACGACAGAGGATGAGATGGCTGGATGGCATCACTGACTTGATGGACGTGAGTCTGAGTGAACTCCGGGAGTTGGTGATGGACAGGGAGGCCTGGTGTGCTGCAATTCATGGGGTTGCAAAGAGTCGGACACAACTGAGTGATTGATCTGATCTGATCTGTATGAGTAAACTGGTGACTCATGATGACAAGAAAGATAACATTTAAGGCACAGGCATCCAGACCAATTCAAGTTTTGTGAAAACACTTACTGGGGTCCTGGAGTTTAATTCAAGGAGCCAGGTTAGGGTCCAAGCAACCCAGGTTATTAGTTTGTAACAATACCTGAATGTGTTCTTTAATTCAGAATTTTATGAAGATAACAATGAGAGTTGACTGCAAATAATAAACCCACATTTTAAAAGGTAAGTATATGGAATTTACTTTATGCAGTTAATGTTGCTTTTCCAAGCTGGGTTCAACTACATGGCTTTACATGGAATAAATAGGCTCTACATGCCCAGATAATGAGTTGGCCCAAAGTTATGTGGCAGTCTCTTTCACCTTGAGATCTCTTTTTTTCATATTGAAACCAAGCAGGACCCTGAGGGGCTCCTGAGCACAGAAATTTTCTGTGTTCCCTGTTTCTTATTTGTTAAGGAACAGACTCCAGCCTCCATGAACTTCCTTGAGTCTGAAAGGGCAGGTTCAAACAGCTGCTAATCAGGGAAGGGAGGAGATGTAAAGATAAGGAAGGAGTAGCCAAGAAACAATAGTACAACCTTAGGGCTTCCCTGGTGGCTCAGTGGTAAAGAATATGTCTGCCAATGCAGGAGACATAGGTTCCATCCCTGATCTGAGATGATCCCACATGTCCTGGAGCAACACAGTCCAGGGGCCACAACTATTGAGCCTGTGCTCTTGAGCCCAGAAGCCACAACTATGGTGTCTATGAATCCTAACATGAAGCCAGTGTGTGGTAGGGCCTGTGCTCCACAACAAGAGAAGCCTCCACAATGAGAATCCCACACACCACAGCTGGAGAGTAGCCCCTGCTCTCCACAATTAGAGAAAGCCTATGCAGCAGTAAAGACACAGCACAGTCAAAAATATATAATTAATAAAATTATATTTTAAAAAAATAGTGCAGTCTTGGGGCAGGGTTCCAGTTCCCCCCTCAAAGTATACACATAACAATATCTTTTTTTACAGAACCAAAACCCCCAAAAAATGGAGTTATCATTCCTCATTCTAGAGAAGACCACTTGAGGCCATATTAAAGGAACCAGAGAAGCTCATCAAGAGATTACCTGAGGCCAGATTAAAGGAGTGTAGGCCCTGCACACAGCCTGATCTTATCAGCAATGCCAACCTTGAACTATTGCTATAAAACTCTTCATCAAATCCTCCCAGACTGGGACACACAGTTTTCAAGGGCAGGAGTCTACCCTGTCCCCCTTTGCCTGGCAAAGAAATTAAGCTACTCTTTTCTACTTCACCCAAAACTCTGTCTCTGACATTTGATTCCCCACCGGTGCACAGAGGCCAAGTTTTCAGTATCAATATCCCAGAAACCAGGGCTGATCCCTCACATATAAAAGTCAAAGCCTGGCCATTATAACCTATCCCTGAAGCAGAATGTAGAGGCACATCCTGAGACCTAAGACTTCCCCAAGCCTCCTCAAACGCTCACCAACTCAGAGCTTTGCTGCTGCCAGTATACATTCTGGGGTGCACACCCACTCAGATCCCAGTAGAGTTCCTCAGGCTGTGAAGGGACCTTCATTCATTCAGGGGGTTATTCAACTTTGCCTTCCAAACCCAAGTAGGCTTGAGATTCCTATGTGACAGGTTTAGGGCAAATAGCATTTTTAAAGGGCACACACTTTCTCTTGTCATAGCTTGGACTTCCCCAATCCTTGTGCTCCAGCCCTGCTAACAAAAGCATTGTGCATTTGGGGAAATAGAGGCAAATAGTGGGGTAAGGGGGCTGTCCAGCTAATAATTAAATGTTTGATTTTCCATTTAGCTTTGATTCTTCTGTGTATAGAAGAATCTTTACAGAGAAGATGGAGATTGAGATGAGATGAGAAGGCTGGAACCAGAAGAGAATTGGTAGAAACATACAACCCCGCAACAAAGCATTTAGTCCCTTTTCAGCAAAGAGAATCCCCTACCCTATCTTTGAATTCCATTTCAGTGCAGTAAAGGAAGGGTTTTGTTCGTGCATGTTAAGGTGCCTCAGTCATGTCCAGCTCTTTGTGACCCTGATGAACTTGAGCCTGACAGGCTCCTCTGTCCATGGGATTCTCCAGGCAAGAATTCTGGAATGTGTTGCTGCCGGGAGCTAGCGTGAGGAACTCCGCCCGTGGCAAAGGTCATGAGGAAGGAGGCTCGGCATACACAAAGGTGGGATCGAGCCTCAGGAGTCCCCCTGGAAATTCTCGAGCATCTACCCCCAAAACCAGAGTCTGCCTACTTTCTGCTTTGTGCTCTCACCTACACCTCTGACTTTA
>NW_011495032.1:13136936-13154061 GCF_000754665.1 Bison bison bison
AGCCTCTAGCCTGCCTGAATAGGTTTTTCCGGCCACATGTGATTGTTCAGAGCCTCCCAACTGTGAGAGGCATGAGATGTTCTAAACTGTCTAAATACAGATTCCTTTGAGCAGTTAAAAGATTGATTAGAAATTGTGTTGGTGAAGGGTTTTTCACTTGTTGGGCCAATGTTCTCTGCTAAGTCTCCATATCACTTACCTACTGCGTCCCTGGCAGTGTATTGATTGATATAATTGGTGTATAGAAATGTAAGTAGTAGCTTTAATGTTTGTAACCTTGGACCCTTGAGTTAATTCTTTTTCTTGTTATAGCCCACCACACCTTTGCCCTATAGGAATGCAACTTTATCTAATGCTTTTGGAGGGTGGCGCCTGACTAATCACCTTTACAGAAAAATAAGTTTTCTGAAGAAAGGGTCTTAAAATGTTAACAGGCCTCCGGGCCAGAAGATGATGCAAATCATCTAAACTTTTGCATATGATAAGTTTGCAGGAAGAAAGCCTGGCTTATTGCATGACTCTACCCCTTCTCCCATTATGCATTAAGTTATGCATAACTTAAGGTATAAAAACTACTTTGGAAAATAAAGTGTGGGCCTTGTTCACTGAAACTTGGTCTCCCCATGTCGTTCTTTCTCTTTGGAATTTTGTTACAAGTTATTCAGCCTCTTTTCCCCACTGAATTTTCTCACCGAGCTATCCTTATTTAACCACTCTTTATATCTTTAATTCTATCATATCCTGATCGCCGAAGCTGTCTCCCCTTCAAAATCCCTGACTCCACTGGGGCTGGACCCCGGCATGTTGCCATGCCCTCCTCCAGGGGATCTCCCCAGTCCAGAGATCAAACCCATGTCTCTTATGCCTCCCAGGTCTTTTACGTCTTTTGCATTGGCTGGAGGGTTCTTTACCACTAGTGCCACCTGAGAGGCCCAAAGGAAGGGTTACAAAATATTTTCTATGAAGAGGGGATTGGGTCTGACAGTGGTGAGAAGTACTGCTGTATATTACTTAACCTGCCAAAGCATTCTGCTCTGTAAGAAAGCCCCTTTAACAAAGGAAAGTTGGAATTAGATTGTGATGCAGGATAAACCAACTGGAGGTGGAAGAGATAAAATGAACTGCTGCTACTGCTGCTGCTAAGTCGCTTCAGTCGTGTCCGACTCTTTGCGACCCCATAGACGGCAGCCTACCAGGCTCCCCTGTCCCTGGGATTGTCCAGGCAAGAACACTGGAGTGGGTTGCCATTTCCTTCTCCAGTGCATGAAGGTGAAAAGTGAAAGTGAAGTCACTCAGTCCTGTCCGACTCTTCGTGACCCCATGGACTGCAGCCTACCGGGCTCCTCCGTCCATGGGATTTTCCAGGCAAGAGTACTGGAGTGGGGTGCCATCACCTTCTCCGAAAATGAACTGGACACACATTAAATATTTAGCTGAATTAGAAGAGCTGAGTTAGCAGAAGCCCAGGTCTTAGCACAGGTAACTGACGAGATCACATTTCCATCAACTGGATGTGGGGGTTGTCAATTCTCAAGCAAAAGGGAGAAAAGAATACTCATCCAAATTAGCATTACTGTTACCTAAAGTGGAATTTGGCTGCTTGCCACTCTAAAGCCAATAAAGAGGCAAGGTTGGTGGAAAGGAAAGTTTGCTTTATTTTGTAGGCTGGCTATTGAGGGGTGGGTGGGGAGGGGAGGACGGACTCATGTCCAAAGGCTGACTCTCCCTCCTCCCAACAATCAGGGGGCAAGAGCTTTTATAGACAGAGGAAGGAGGCTATATACAGAAACTGCACAGTCAGCTCTGATAGTCATCTTGAAACTGGTCATGTGTCTATCAGTATCATCTTGATTGTTCTAAGTACAGTTAATCTTCAGTTCCAGATTTCTTTCCCATTTCTTTGAGGCCAGTTCTCAGAATTGTGGCAGCTTATGTCATGCCTACAGTCTTGTTCCCATTTCTTTGAGGTCATTTCTCAGAACTGTGGCAGGTTAAGTCATGGCTACAGTCTGGTCACCACATAATTAATTTCTTCCACCTGGTGGGGGTTTCAGTATCTATAAAAGAGCTCAAAGGATATAGCTTAGAATGTATTCTACAGCCCTTGAGGAGAAACTAAAGGTCCTTGACTTTGCTTAATGACTAAATTATTATTATTTCATCCTGTTTACTTGTTTTCCTTTGCTTCTGCATTTTCTCACTTCTCTGATTAAATGTGTTTTTGACTAAAGTTTTTCTACAGAAAAAAAAGGCAGGCAGAGGACATGGAATGGGGGTGGTGGGGGGAAGAACCAAAAGGTCTGGTTCTTTCTATTACTTGTAAAGCAGTTGTCCTGATGAATATAATTCATCCCTCTTGGCCATATAATTGATATTCAAGAAGGAATGAAACTATAAATAGCCAAAGAAATGAATAAATGCATGATAACACAAGTACTGAAGACTACTAGGATAAGAATGAATGGTTGCTCAGGTGGTTAAGGGTCAGGGGAACCCTTAATCACCTGAGCTGAGCAGAATCTGGAGTGTGCCCGCATGGGTCCTAGGTCTGAGCCCACCCCCCTCACTTGTAACTGCACCCTCAACAGGTCACAGGTGAGTTGCTCCCAAGGGAGCAGTACTCAGGTGAAGGACTTTCCCATGCCAGGGCCCTTCTGCCATCACTGGCAGCCAGAAGCCAACCCCAATGCCCCCTGAAAGCCTACCTGTCAGCAGGGGCAGGTCAGCCATTCATCTCTCAAAATCCTCTCTCCTGGGCCTCATTGCCTCGAGGCTTTGCCAGTTAATGAATGCAGCAGGTACATCTGGTGCAGCTATTCTTTTGCCAGGTGTTGGAGACAGGTGGTGAGCAAAGCAGACTGGTGCCTGGTCTCACAGAGCTCACAGCTGACAGAGACCAGTCACTGGAGGAAAAAACAAGCATGTAAATAGTGTGTGATTATAATAAGACATAAGTGCTATTAAGGATGGAATGAGGAGGAGTGCTTCAAAAAAGTCCCATGGAAAGCAATGCCTGAGCTAAGAGTTGAAGGTTGGGAAGGCAATCCCTGGGAGAAGTGGAAGGGAAGCAGGTGGTGGAGAGTTATCAGGAGCAGGACTAGCACATGCAAAGGCCCTGGGGTGAGACTGCACCAGAAATACCTGGTCCACAGGCCAGCATAGAGGAATGAGGAACATGAGAGGAGGGGCAATGTGAGGCTTTTAAGAGTGATAAAGAGCCATGCAAAGATGGGGGGAGATGAGGGAGGGGCACTGACAGTTTCACATTTTGAAGCAATCATCCTGGCTGCAGACTGGAGAAAGATGGCTAAAGGGCCAAATAGAAAGCTGGAAGATCAATTAGAAAGCCTTGGCCACAGTAGTCTGGCACTTGGAGCATGTGATTGTGGAGGTGAAGAAGAGTGGACAGACTCCAGAGACGTTTCAGAGGAAAAACTGGCAGGACTGCCAATCTGAGAAGCAAATTCTCACTAAAATACAAAGAACTGAGTGTCTGGCCTCCTACCTTTCAGATTCAGGGGCTCTGAAAGTCCAGCCTTCAGTTAATGCTACTCATTGTGCACCCCTCACACTGACCAGCCAGACGCTGGCCAGCAATCTTGTTGGAGGGGGAAGTCACTGCTTAAGGAAAGTTCCAACTGTAGAAAGCATCTTTCTTAATGCAAGCTTAATGCCTCCCATCTCTTGGGTTTCCTGCGGTCTCCAGATATTGAGGAAACCTGGAAAGTACCATTCTCCCCACACACCTTCCAAACCCAGCCAGTCTCTGGGGTCCCCGTACTAATGAATGGCCTTAGGCAGACCACATCAGGTGTCTGAACCCCAGTCTCCTGTATGAAGACTTGGAGGAGCAGCTGGCCCTCAGCAGGATGGGGGATCACCATAGCTGGCATTATTTATAAATATTTGGTACACACAACAGCTCTTGGGAAGCAAAAATGCAGGCTGATCCCCTGAATATCACTTGGCTACCTCAGTTGCTAGACCCTGGGTGTAAATCTCCTCACCCTTAAGGAATATCCTCAAAGTCTTCAAGTAAAGGAACAAACTCCTTGGAGATTCTGGAATGCTCCTCCCCTGGCCCTGCCCCTGCCCCAGCCTAAGCCAGCTCTGAGAAACAATAGCAGGGACACTAATCCCAAAGAAGCCAGGAACACTGAGGGTAGTGTGAGGAGGGGCAGCCTTGGGCAATTTAATTAACTTCTCTAAACCTTAATGGTCTTAGTCTAAAATTGAGATAATGATAGTACCTACCTCAAAGATTTGTTTTGAGGATTAGATGATAATTCACCCCAAATGCCTGGCACATTCAGGGTGTTCAGCATTTTCCATAAATGTGTGCATGCATGCTAAGTCACTTCAGTCATGTCTGATTCTTTGCGACACTATTGACTGTAGCCCACCTGGCTCATCTGTCCATGGGATTCTCCAGGCAAGAATACTGGAGTGGGTTGCCATGCCCTCCTCCAGGGGATCTTTCCAACCCAGAGATGGAGTCCATGTCTCTTACATCTCCTGCATTAGCAGGCGGGTTCTTCACCATTAGCACCACCTGGGAAGCCCTTTCCCTAAATATTGCCTGATAATTATTTGCTACAGTGAAAACCTAGAGAAGGGGATTATAACCCCTCTTGTCTGTGGTGAAATTGAAGCTCAGAGGAGTCAGTTAACAAGTCAAAAGTCACCAGCTAGACAGTGGCAGACTCAAAGGCAGTCAGGGCCCTTGTCTGTGCTGCCAAGGCATGAGTAGCATAGGATGATGACAGAGCCTGGGTCAAGGGACATTAAGTGCCTCTCCCCCCAGAACACTGCATCCTCATTCTGAGAGTCTCAGGAAAAATCCCTGCCTCACCTTCCTAGTTGCCATGATTTTCTCTCTTAGATACAAACAATGGCAACCACCATTAGTCCACAGTTTGCCAGGTGCCAGCCATTCAAGTACTTTACATATATTAGCTCATCACAACCCTGAAGAAGGCAGTATTATTATTCTCATGTTAGAGAGGGAGAAGGCAAGGTCCAGAGAGGTTAAGTAACTTGCCCACAGACACACAGCTAGTCAGTAGCAAGCAGTGCTTGGATTCAGACCAGGCAATCTGACACCAAAGGCTGGAATTTTTTAGTAATTTCAAATTCACATAAAAAAATGAAAGAATATTTAAAAGAACCTATATATACCAACTGCTGCTGCTGCTGCTAAGTCGCTTCAGTCGTGTCCGACTCTGTGCTACCCCATAGACGGCAGCCCACCAGGCTCCTCCATCCATGGGATTCTCCAGGCAAGAATACTGGAGTGGGGTGCCATTGCCTTCTCCGATATACCAACTACTAACACCTTAATCTGTTTTTGCTTTATCATTCTCTCTCTCTTAGCTATTTGAATATTTGGGAGTATATTGCTGACACATCCATTTATCCCTTTTCAGCACACATGAAAATCCTAAGAATAATAACATTTACTTACACACCCAAAATATGATTATCTAAATCAGGAAGTTTAACATCAATACAAAATGGTATCCTCTATTCTACAGACCTTATTAAAATTTCACAAATTTCCTAACAATATTCTTCTTGGCTCCTTTTTTTTGGTGCAGAATTTTCATATCTCTTTAATTTCTTTTAATATGAATGATCTATTGGCCTTTCCTTGTCTTTTACTATACTGACATTTAAAATAGTGTAGCGTGGAAGTTTTTTGCTCAGAATTTCCCTCATTTGGGTCTTTCCACTGTTTTCTCATAATAAAATTCAGAGCATGCGTTTTAGTTAGGAATCCTTGGAGGTGATATTTTCTCAATGCATAATTTCAGGAAGCACATGATGCTGAATTGTCTCTTTTCTTGTGCTGTTACTTTGATGATTTGGTTAAGGCAATACCTGCCAGCTTTCTCCACTCAGCTTTTTTTCCCATTGTAATTGATAAGTAATTTGTGGAGAGATGCTTTCAAAGTATGTAAATGCCCAGTTGCCACCAAACTTTCATCCATCCCTTTAGCGTCCATTGTTGCTTCTTACTTGAATCATCAGCTGGGGTCAAGGTGCCCTGTCATTTCTATCACTCCTTCCACACCTGTGAGTTGAGCTTCTACTGTAGCCGCTTTTCTTTTTTCCCCCATCTAATCACGTATTCGGAGAAGGAAATGGCAACCCACTCCAGTGTTCTTGCCTGGAAAATCCCATGGACAGAGGGGCCTGGTAGGCTGCAGTCCATGAGGTCGCTAGGAGTCGGACACGACTGAGCGACTTCACTTTCACTTTTCACTTTCATGCATTGGAGAAGGAAATGGCAACCCACTCCAGTGTTCTTGCCTGGAGAATCCCAGGGACGGGGAGCCTGGTGGGCTGCTGTCTATGGGGTCGCACAGAGTCGGATATGACTAAAGTGACTTAGCAGCAGCAATCACGTATTACCAGTAGGAACTCGGGAATCATTATTTTTTCATATCCAATAATCTGTCACTATTACCATTCATTTTGATGCTCAGATGGTCCTAGATGTGGCAAGCAGGCAATTGCTCATGCTGGCTCCTGTTCTCTTGACCAGACCCTATTATTCTTTGGATACTCCCTCTCTAGCACAAGAATTTTCCAGGCTCATCTTGTATTTTCCCTGTCCTAGCCCTTGGGTTCTCTTTCTCCAAGAAATGCAGCTTCCTCTTAGTGGAGAAGGGCATTTAGAAACCATAGTCTGTGTCCAAGTGTGCTCATTTGATGCTGGAGTGACACAGGTTCTATTTAAAAGCCGTGCTTCTAACCACAGTATGCTCCTTGCACTCATGCTGTGCAGCTGCCCAGGCTCCACTCTCATAGTCTAAGTTGTCTACTTAGACTACCAGCAGTCAAGCTTATGGTAAAACTGCAGAGTATATTCATCATCGTGGCTTGCATTTAAGGACTTGTTTCTGGCTTGGTTTTTCCTGGCCCTGTCTTTCTTCTTTGCTCCTTTTCAACACAGGCTACACTGTTATTTTAACCAGCCCATCATCCTATCCCAAAGACAGCCAAAGATATGCCTCAAAGCTCCTGTCGGCCTTGCTCTGGCCAAGGGACAGGTCATTAAGATATGAAGAGACTGAGTGAACACAATGTGAAGAAAAAGAGAGAATAAGAAAATGAATACTCATTGCCAACTCCACTGCAGGTGTGGAGCTTTCACCTTAGGTGTGTAGACTGCAATCTCTCCAGAACTTAGTTTTTGTCCTAGAGGGATGTGCATGTTATCCAGTAGCTACACACTAAGAAGAATATCTCACTAGAGGGAAGTCCTTAGCAAGGGTAAAACTAGGAGCTCCCAATCTCACCCCAGACCAGCACACTTGAGGTCCACCCTCCAGGTCTCCCAGGGGTTACTCCAGACATGCATGGTCCAATACAGTAGCCATTAGTCTTATGTGGCTATTTCTATTTTAATTTTTTTAACTTTAAATTTGATTTAAAATGTAGATCCTCAGTCACACCAGCTGTATTTGCAACACTGTACACAGATATAGAAACTTCCCCACACCCTAACTCCACCACCCCTCCATGACACGCTCTCATCACAGATTGTCTGATTGGACAGGACTGTTCTAGGCCAAGCAACTCAGCCAGCTAAGAGAACCACATGTGGACCCTGAGGGGATCAAGTCCTGTAGGTCAGTAAGTGCTTTCCTCACTGTATGTGGAACATCGTGGAGATTTGAAGGCATACATCCTCCTATAATGGCCACCACCCTGAGGACAAGAGAAGCAGCAGCCTTCAGACAGTGGCAGGAAGCTTGGTAATCTAGCCAGGTGAATCCCTACATTGCCCTCTGTTTTAGTGAACTTTGTCACACAGAGAAAAGCTGGTTGTTTGGTGAGAGACTCTGCAGTGCTGGTCTTATGGGGGTGGAATTTCATTTGCACATCCAACATCAGACAAGTACCTTACAGCATCACCTCTTTCAGCTCTCGACTCCAATGTCACTCAAGGAGGGCTTCCTTGGTCACCTGGTTGAAAGTAGCAGTCCCAGCCCATCCTTCACATCTATCTTTTGTCCTCCTTTGCTTTTCTTCTTAGCCCTGGTCACTCTCAGACTCTCAATACAAGATTTTTCTAACTTGTATTGTTCTTGTCTGGTTTTTGTATGAAAGGTAGGCCCATTGCAGGTAGGGGTTTTCATGTGTTTTGCCCACTTTTGTGTTCCTGGCACCAAGAGGAAGGCTTTGCACATGAGAGCCACGTGACAACTGTATGCTGGGAGGTCAAAGTACCACATGTGATCCACCTTTATGAGCCCCAGGCAAGCCCTTCCAGAACCAGCGGGAGATGAATAAGGAGTGCAGTGCTCTTTGAGAGTAAATACTATCCAACAAAACTAAACTACCCCTAAGTCCTCAAATGAACCATCTTCTCTCTCCCTACCACTTTGGCCTCCCCATGAGTGCACATACACACACACACATATGTGGGCACACACACTTTCTGACTTATCCTGTACTGTTCTCTATTCCAAGGATGTCTTTCTCCAGCAAATGCTAATCTTTCCAGCAAACTCTTATTTCCCTTTCAACTCTCAACCCAGATGCTGCCACTTCTGGGAAGTCAGCTCAAACTCCCACAGGCTGGCTCAGGACTCCAGAACCCAGGACACACTGCATGGCCTTATAGTCATTCAACCACTTAGAACTTCCTGTTACCACATCTGCCTCCCTTCCTAAGCCAACCTTCCCTTGACCAGTTTGTTTTTTATTCATAGAGTCTTTGCTAAATCTATTCTGAGTAAATTTTATATTTCTGTAGCATTCTCCATAGCCACCCCTCCTGAAACAGGAGGAAAGAGGGCAAAGCACAACCTCTAGAAGACTGACGTAGTCATAAAACATGACAAAAACTGGTTAGAATCAGCCAGGTCCATGATAGTGGAAGCTTTGACTTCCAGTGGACCTTGCACCTCATCACACTCTCATTGCAATACATTATTGTATGCAATACATTATTGTATGCAATACACACCTACCATGACAGTTCTGAAAGTGAAGTGAAAGTGTTAGTTGCCTAGTCACGTTCAACTCTTTGTGACCCCATAGACTGTAGCCTGCTTGGAATTCTCCAGACAAGAATACTGGAGTGGGTAGCCATTCCTTTCTCCAGGGGAATCTTCCCGACCCAGGGATCGAACCTGCATCTCCTGCATTGCAAGCAGATTCTTTACCATCTGAGCCAACAGGGAAGCCCTTCAAGACAGTTCTGAGGACAATCATAAAAGGCCAAAAAGTAGGCGGTAGCCTGATTCCTGGAAATCTCCACCCCTTCCTCAAAATAATTGGAATACTCCTCCCACTCATAGCCTATGAGATTGCCCAGTCCATAAAAACTAACCATACCATATTTTGGGTCTGTCTCACCTTCTGAGATGGCCCACATTCTGTAGAGTATGCTTCTTTCTAAATCTTACCTATCTTCCTATCATTTGTCTCTCACTAAATTCTTTCTGCAATGAGACATCAAGAACCTCAAATTCTCCAGGAACACCCCCAACACCTTACAAATGTCATTTAGTGCATACAGTGTCTGGTTCGTGCTTAGTCGGTCTTTTGCTCCCGTGTAAAACCTGAGTGACTGAGGCACCTGTCTGACTTCACACTCTTTGCCTGATACACAGGTTCCAAAATGTCCTATAACAAGCCTTGGACAAAGCCAAAGCACTCATTTTCCATATCTCCATATAATGCTTTCTTTACACATTCAACAAATGGTGGTCAGATAAAAGGCTCTTTTCATAATAGAAAATGTTGCCTATTCCTTGCAGATTAATAAATATGCCAGTGCCTGTTCCTTGTCTCTGAGCTAACTGTTAGGCTAAAAATAAATATGTAACAGATAGCATTTTTTATAGGATATTAAGATCAGAGATCCTATTCATTCATTTGCTCATTCAATCATTAAACATAGATAAGCCATCTGTTTATTATCTTTAACAATAATTATACTAGTCTTGTGAAGACCAATCACAGTTCCTGCAGTCAGATAGCTTGCAGTCTAGAGAGATAAAGGATGCAAATAAAAGAATATAAATACAGAAGAGAATGAGATTAATGGAGATAAAGGGTGTAAGATGAAATTAATGTGCCTGAGAAAAGACTATTTCTAATTGAAAGGATATGTTTGCTACAGAGCCTTGGAAGGAGAGCCAGTTGTATGATGGACAGTACAATGTTAAAGGGAAGAGTGACGGGAATTCTATTTTAAGTGATGGGAATTCAACAGAGAAACTTAAGATATCCAAAGAGGTGTATTGTCCTCTGCCCTTTCCTTAAGAAATAACTAATGACTCTTCTTTGGGATGTGGACTAAGAATGCTGCTTTACATATCAGTAAACAAAGGATATTGCAGCCATCAGACACTACACCCACCCCCAGCTATGTACCTTGATGTACTCAGGATGAGAAAACACAGGATGCTGGCCCCAGAGAGCTGAGGTACACATCCAGGGAATGACTTCAGTGAGCCAAGGTTCTTGCATCTTCCCACACTTAGAGAAGTGATAAATGCATGACTTCATATGTCTGGTTCCTTTAATTAACAGTAATCTTTTGATGTTCCAACTACTTGGTCTTTGTTGTAAAAACACCTATAGATCATAGCTCCCCCCTTACCTCTTCAGAGCAATCTCACAGAGCTATCTGAGCATCTGTGTCTCTGGGTTTACGTTCTCAGAATGTTTGCTGAATAACACATAATTCTCAAGTTTTAGATTATGTATTTTTTTCATTCCACAAGGGTATCACTCACATCCTCTATGGCTGGGTCAGCAAAGCCCCCAGTCTCCTAGAGGACTTGGACAAGGGCAAGACAAGGGTGGAGATGAAACAGAAGGGAAAGTGGCAGGGCACAACCTTTAAAAGAATGACACATAGCCATAGGACATGACAAAAGCTGGTTAGAACCAACTAGGTCCAAGATGGTGGAAGACTTGACTTCCAGTGGACCTTGAGCCTCATCATATGCTCACTGTAATACCCAAAAGCACCATAGTTCCAAGGCTGAACACAAAAGGCCAAAAAGTGGGTGGTGGCCCAATTCCTGGAAATCTCCACCCTTTCCCTTAAATAATTGAAATAATCCTCCCAATTACTGGCCTATGAAATTACCCAGTCCATTAAACTAACCACATCATATTTTGGGACCTCTCACGTTCTGAGATAGCCCACACTCTACGGAGTATGCTTCTCTCTAAATAAATCCACGTCTTACTTATCACTTCGTCTTTCATTGAATTCTTTCTGTGATGAGACATCAAGAACTTCCAATTAACTGGGAACAGAGGAAAGAGGCATAGTCTGAAAACAGACCCTACTCTCAATATTTTAATGTATCTCCTTATAGAAATGATCACAGGAAAAAAAAATTCCCTGTTTTTTTTTTAACTCTGAAATAAGAATATAAAATTCCCCCCAAAAAAGCCCATGATAATGGATTCCTCCAACTTTGATATAACTTTTAAATATTGAAACAACTTCTTCATAAGATATATGAATATTATAAAGTTTAATTTCTGGGCAAATACGTAAATAAAGTCCAAAGGGTTTTTGTGAAATGACATGGAACATATAACCTTAAAAATAACAGCAAATCACAGAATCTCAAAGAACAAACAAACAAATAAATACATATGCTACAAGAGCGGACCCCAGTGAGGATAGACAGATAAATAAATCAGTAGGCTAACAAGAGTAGTAGGAAAAATGCACACTGATTTTTTTTGCTTCTGGTTGGATATGGCTGGTTAAGAATCATTTGCATTGCAAATATTTTTGTTTCTGCACTAAGTGTCTGCTTCTTGCCACTGTGGAGTCTCTGCTCACCTGCATGCTTGCATGCTGGGGCTAAGGTGAATAACTTCTCCTCTTTGTTTGCCTGCCTTGTCCTGTTGAATAATTCACTACTTGATGCAGGAATTTCCAGGGATGCAGAACTGGGAGTTGGGGGCAGTGGTAAAGCCCAAGAATGCCAACTTCTTGCCTCTAACTAACTACAGCTCCTGCCCAGTGCTAATCTCAGGCCCCAGCCCAGGGGGCAGCCACTCCCCAGTATTCTATTTGAACACAAGCAGTCTTAAAAGCCTCAGAGCTTGGCCTCCCCACCTCCACTCCCCTCCCCATGCTCCTGCCAGCCTCATATAGTGTGAAATGCCTTAAAAATTAGAACAATTTATAGGGAATCATGTTGACAGACAGGAAAGGCTGTCGAAAGCAACAACCACAAAAAAATCGTGCAGAGTATGCCAAGTCCCCAGCACCACCAACTGCATATGCAGAATGGAAAGAGTCTTCAGTGAAATTTGGGAATGTGCCTTTTATGTTTCAGTTAAACACATGAGGATGCACTGAAATATCTGCACCTCTCACCTGGACAGGTCAGTCAGAGAGGGATCAGGTGACACTTGGGCACCAGAATTTAAATCAGGACTTCTGTTGAAGAAGCATTTGCCAATAGCTGGCTGAGTGCCAAGCTGGGGACTGTATGGAGATGCAGTGATGAATCCTTGGGAACTTCCCAGCCCACTGGGGAAGAGGCAAGCAGACAGGCAAGCACCAAACATCAGGGTCAAGTATAGGGTCAGAGGAATGTACGAGAGGTCTGAGGGTCACAGTGGAATCACAGAGTGGTGGACAGAGAGGAATGGGGGAGAAAGAAGGGCACATGCTCTGCAGTGTGGGTGGAGCCCAGAGCTCAGGGCAAGAAGAGAAGGAAACTGAGAGGCAGGTTGGAGGCCAGATCACGGGCAGCTGCTGATACTCAGCTAGTGACCACCACGGACAACCAAGGCAAAGCAGTGATCAGAAAGGTCTAACTCACAGAGACCTATGATCATGATGTCCCTAAAAAAGAAGCAGATGAGAAGCCTGCTAAATTCTGACCTGATCTGTGTGAGCATAAGACTCAGGAAATCAACTATATGCCAATAAATTTTTTTTCAAAAAGTGAACGGGTTCAAAGAGGGACAACAGTTAAACGGCCGCCTGTCACTCTGGCAGAATTATCTCTGCAGCTATTGCCCTTCAGAGTCTATCACAGCATCTAATCTTAAAGAATAGAATATGTGTCCATAAAAAAAAAAAAGAACTCTAGGTCTACTAAACAAAGTCTGCCTTGAATGACCCAAGCAGAAAGTCCCCTACCAATCAACCAATTCCCAGATATGTCACGTAACAGACTCAGAACCCCTCAAATGAAGGAGCATCTGAGTGCTCTTGAGGAAGGATTCCTCTATCTTGCCAAAAATTTATACTGTTCATCTCTCTCCCAGCCTGCCCTAAAGGAACCCATGGCCATTTACCAGGGTGACTGTGAACTGGAGAAAGTGAAATATTCAGATTTTGGGAGATTATTGGACACTGGTTCTAATCTAACACTCATTCCAGGAGACCCAAAATGTCACTCTGGGTCACCAGCAGAGTAAACACTTATGGAGGTCAAGCAAACACTGGACCTTGGCTAAGTGCCAAGCCCTGAACTGCTCAGGTTCACCTCACAAGGAGCCAGTGGGCTTACAACCTTGTGCTCTGGTTACTTTCCCAGTTCCAGAATGCATAATTGGAATAGACATACCCAGGATCTGACAGGATTCCCAAATTGATTCCCTGATCCATGGAGTAGTTCGGTTCAGTTCAGTTCAGTCACTCAGTCACAACCGACTCTTTGAGACTGCATGGACCGCAGCACATCAGGCCTCCCTATCCATCACCAACTCCCGGAGTTTACTCAAAGTCATGTCCATTGAGTCGGTGATGCCATCCAACTATCTTACCCTCTGTCATCCCCTTCTCCTCCCACCTTCAATCTTTCACAGCATCAGGGTCTTTTCCAATGAGTCAGCTCTTCGCATCAGGTGGTCAAAGTATTGGAGTTTCAGCTTCAACATCAGTCCTTCCAATGAATATTCAGGACTGATTGCCTTTAGGATGGGCTGGTTGGATCTCCTTGTAAGGTCTTTAATTATGGGAAAGACCAAATGGAAGCCACTAAAAGTGCCTCTATCCAGGAAAACAGCACACCAAAAGCAATGCCACATGCCTTGATAGGCCTCAAGAGATTGCAGAGATTAGTGACACTGCCAAGGACTTGAAATACACTGGGGATGATGATTCCCACCCAATTCCCATCCAGCTCTCCCATGAGGCCTAGGCAGAGGGCAGATGGATCTTAGAGAATGACAGTGGATTATCACAAGCTTAGCCAGCTGGGTGACTCTAACTTCATCTGCTAAACCAGATATGGTTTCATTGCTTGAGCAAATTAGCTCATCTCCTGGTTCCTGGTATGCAACCATTGCTCTGGAAAGTGCTTTTTCTACATCCTTGATAATGAAGACCACGAGACGTAGTTTGCTTTCAGCTGGCAAGACCAGAAATACACCTTCAGTGTCCCACCTCAAGGATGTAACAACTCTCCAGCCCTACATTACAATTTAGTCCCAAGGACCCTGATCATCTTTCTCTTCCATAGGACACACTGGTCTATTACCCTGATGACATTATGCTGACTGGACCCAATGAGCAAGACGTAGAAACCAATCCAGACACATTGGTAAAACACTTATATGCTACAGAGTGATAAATAAATCCTACGAAAATTCAGGGTCTGTCCACTTCAGCAACAGGTGTAGGGATGCAGTGATTGAGGGCATGGTGAGCTGTCCCTTCTAAAGTGAGGGGATACACTGTTGCATCCAGTGCCCCTACTAACAAAGAATAGGTGCCATACCTAGAGGGACCTTTTTGGATGTAACAAAGGTGTGTTAATGTAGTTGAGTGACCCCAAGGCTGCTAGTTTTGAGTGGAGCTTTGTACAAGGAAGGTGCTGCAACAGGTCCGGCTGCTGGGCAAGCTGCTCTGACATTTGGGCCACATAACCCAGTGAGTCAATTGTGCTAGAGTCTCAGTGGTGGATAGAGATGCTGTTTGGAGACTTCGTTAGGACCCTTTATGTGAATCACAGATCAGGCCTTTAAGACTGTGGAGTAAGGCTCTGCCATCACCTATGGATAACTACTCTCCTTTTGAGTAATGGCTTTTGGACCACTACTGAGTCTTAGTGGAGATTGAATGCTTGACTGGGCCACCAAACTACCATCTGACCTAAGCTGCCAATCACAGCCTGGGTGTTGTCAGACCCACCAAAATGTGAAGTAGGGTGTATACAGTAGGATTCCATCATCAAGTTTTCAACTACAAATTGGCACTTACTAAGAGCATTGCCAATGACTGAACAACAAGGCATTTGCCATCTGCCTGTACTGAGATTGCTGCTATAGCTGGTGACCTTCAACAGCCCCTGAGGGAGTTCAGGGTGGAGTGAGGCACTCTGTGCTCCAGGGAATCTGGTGGGACAGGTCGTTAGATAGTTGGATGTTTTTCAGTTCAGTTTAGTTCAGTTCAGTCGTTCAGTCCTGTCTGACTCTTTGCGACCCATGAATCACAGCACGCCAGGCCTCCCTGTCCATCACCAACACCCAGAGTTTACTCAAACTCATGTCCATTGAGTCGGTGATGCCATCAGCCATCTTATCCTCTATCGTCCCCTTCTCCTCCTGCCCCCAAACCCTCCCAGCATCAGTCTTTTCCAATGAGTCAGCTCTTCTCATGAGGTGGCCAAAGTACTGGAGTTTCAGCTTTAGCATCATTCCTTCCAAAGAAATCCCAGGGCTGATCTCCTTCAGAATGGACTGGTTCGATCTCCTTGCCGTCCAAGGGACTCTCAAGAGTCTTCTCCAAAACGACAGTTCAAAAGCATCAAGCATCAATTCTTCAGCGCTCAGCCTTCTTCACAGTCCAACTCTCACATCCATACATGACCACTGGAAAAACCATAGCTTTGACTAGACGGACCTTTGTTGGCAAAATAATGTCTTTGCTTTTCAATATACTATCTAGGTTGATCATAACTTTCCTTCCAAGGAGTAAGCGTCTTTTAATTTCATGGCTGCAGTCATCATCTGCAGTGATTTTGGAGCCCCCAAAAATAAAGTCTGACACTGTTTCCCCATCTATTTCCCATGAAGTGATGGGACCAGATGCCATGATCTTTGTTTTCTGAATGTTGAGCTTTAAGCCAACTTTTTCACTCTCCACTTTCACCTTCATCAAGAGGCTTTTTAGTTTCTCTTCACTTTCTGTTATAAGGGTGGTGTCATCTGCATATCTGAGGTTATTGATATTTCTCCCAGCAATCTTGATTCCAGCTTGTGCTTGTTCCAGCCCAGCGTTTCTCATGATGTACTCTGCATATAAGTTAAAGAAGCAGGGTGACAATACACAGCCTTGATGTACTCCTTTTCCTATTTGTATCCAGTCTATTGTCCCATGTCCAGTTCTAACTGTTGCTTCCTGACCTGCATATAGGTTTCTCAAGAGGCAGGTCAGGTGCTCTGGTATTCCCATCTCTTTCAGAATTTTCCATTGTTTATTGCAATCCACATAGTCAAAGGCTTTGGCATAGTCAATAAAGCAGAAATGGATGTTTTTCTGGAACTCTCTTGCTTTTTGATGATCCAGCGGATGTTGGCAATTTGATCTCTGGTTCCTCTGCCTTTTCTAAAACCAGCTTCAACATCTGGAAGTTCATGGTTCACATATTGCTGAAGCCTGGCTTGGAGAATTTTGAGCATTACTTTACTAGCATGTGAGATGAATGCAATTGTGCAGTAGTTTGATCATCCTTTGGCATTGCCTTTTTTTGGGATTGGAATGAAAACGTACTTTTTCCAGTCCTGTGGCCACTGCTGAGTTTTCCAAAATTCCTGGCATATTGACTGCAGCACCTTCACAGCATCATCTTTCAGGATTTGAAATACCTCCACTGAAATTCCATCACCTCCACTAGCTTTGTTCGTAGTGATGCTTTCTAAGGCCCACTTGACTTCACATGTCTGGCTCTAGGTGAGTGAGCACACCATCGTGATTATCTGGGTTGTGAAGATCTTTTTTGTACAGTTCTTCTGTGTATTCTTGCCACCTCTTCTTAATATCTTCTGCTTCTGTTAGGTCCATACCATTTCTGTCCTTTATCAAGCCCATCTTTGCATGAAATGTTCCCTTGGTATCTCTAATTTTCTTGAAGAGCCATGGGATTCTCCAGGCAAGAATACTGGAGTG
>NW_011495032.1:13154161-13161724 GCF_000754665.1 Bison bison bison
TCTAATTTTCTTGAAGAGATCTCTAGTCTTTCCCATTCTGTTGTTTTCCTCTATTTCTTTGCGTTGATTGCTGAGGAAGGCTTTCTTATCTCTTCTTGCTATTCTTTGGAACTCTGCATTCAGATGCTTATATCTTTCCTTTTCTCCTTTGCTTTTCACTTCTCTTCTTTTTACAGCTATTTGTAAGGCCTCCCCAGACAGCCATTTTGCTTTTTTGCATTTCTTTTCTATGGGGATGGTCTTGATCCCTGTCTCCTGTACAATGTCGTGAACCTCAGTCCATAGTTCATCAGGCACTCTATCTATCAGATCTAGTCCCTTAAATCTATTTCTCACTTCCACTGTATAATCATAAGGGATTTGATTTAGGTCATACCTGAATGGTCTAGTGGTTTTCCCCACTTTCTTCAATTTAAGTCTGAATTTGGCAATAAGGAGTTCATGATCTGAGCCACAGTCAGCTCCTGGTCTTGTTTTTGTTGACTGTATAGAGCTTCTCCATCTTTGGCTGCAACGAATATAATCAATCCGATTTCGGTGTTGATCATCTGGTGATGTCCGTGTATAGAGTCTTCTCTTGTTTTGTTGGAAGAGGGTGTTTGCTATGACCAGTGCATTTTCTTGGCAAAACTCTATTAGTCTTTGCCCTGCTTCATTCTGTACTCCAAGGCCAAATTTGCCCATTACTTCAGGTGTTTCTTGACTTCCCACTTTTGCATTCTAGTCCCCTATAATGAAAAGGACATCTTTTTGGGGTGTTAGTTCTAAAAAGTCTTGTAGTTCTTCATAGAACCATTCAACTTCAGCTTCTTCAGCATTACTGGTTGGGGCATAGACTTGGATTACTGTGATATTGAATGGTTTGCCTTGGAAACAAACAGAGATCATTCTGTCGTTTTTGAGATTGCATCCAAGTACTGCATTTCGGACTCTTTTGTTGACCATGATGGCTACTCCATTTCTTCTGAGGGATTCCTGTCCGCAGTAATAGATATAGTGGTCATCTGAGTTAAATTCACCCATTCCAGTCCATTTTAGTTTGCTGATTCCTAGAACATCAACGTTCACTCTTGCCATCTCTTGTTTGACCACTTCCAATTTGCCTTGATTCATGGACCTGACATTCCAGGTTCCGATGCAATATTGCTCTTTAGAGCATTGGAGCTTGCTTCTATCACCAGTCATATCCACAACTGGGTATTGTTTTGGCTTTGGCTCCATCCCTTCATTCTTTGGAGTTATTTCTCCACTGATCTCCAGTAGCATATTGGGCACCTACTGACCTGGGGAGTTCCTCTTTCAATATCCTATCATTTTGCCTTTTCATACTGTTCATGGGGTTCTCAAGGCAAGAATACTGAAGTGGTTTGCCATCCCTTCTCCAGTGGACCATGTTTTTAGGAACAGATTTTATGATCTCAATCCTTGCATCTCCTCATATCTGAAAGTGAAAAGTGAAAGTGAAGTCGCTCAGTCGTGTCCAACTCTTTGCAACCCCATGGACTGTAGCTACCAGGCTCAATTCTCCATGGGACTTTCCAGGCAAGAGTACTGGAGTGAGTTGCCATTTCCTTCTCCAGGGGATCTTCCCAACCCAGGATTTGAACCTGGATCTCCTGCACTGCAAGCAGATGCTTTACAGTCTGAGCCAGCAGGGAAGTCTCATATCTATTTCACATCTAGAGAAGCACTAGCTCCCTTCATGGTGACATCAGACTGTCATGACTAACAAAAAAACCTATGTAAATTGAGTGCTTCATGGTATTGAACTCCCCCTTCACCAAAACCTTATATATTGACTTTCCCCCACTGCTGCTTTGGAGCAGTCTCTCAGAGCTATCTGAGATGCTGCCTCCTGGGCCGCAGTCCTCATTTTGCCCCAAATAAAACTTAACTCACAATTCTCAAGTTGTACATCTTTTTTAGTGGACAAAGTGCAAGTGGTATAGACAAGATTTGGCTCCTTACCTGCCACACCTTAATCCCAGGCCTGATCAAACTCTTAATTCAATGTAATATATCACTCCTACAACAAAATGACCACCTCATCTCTGAAAGCATGATGCCCCTGGATAGGGAGAACTTAGCATCCACCCTCGGGGGCACGGGTGGGTGGACAGCTGTGCAAAAGCCAAGGGTACAATGGGCTGAATTCATACCTAGCAAATTACCATTGCTCACGGTCACACACATGGACACTGGGACTTGAGGGCCCCTTTAATGACAGATTAATACAGTGAAATTGAAATACTCAAGCTTCTGGGAGTTTGCCCTGTTCCACACAGCACTCCCTGCATAGTTGATTTAATGCTGTGGCTGGAAGGCCTTCGGCATGATATATTAATTTATTGGCATTTAGATTTATGGGCTTCAAGACATGCTAAGTGAATATAATTAAAATTAGCCAACCTGACCCTTGCTGTTCTCAAGCCTATAAGACAGTTGAGAGAATTTATATTTCTCTGCAAGCATGGGAGTGTGTTGGAACCAACTCAGTTTTGGGGAGACTGTTTTGCTTCCTTCAGCCAGGCAGGAAGAAGGAAACAGCATATATTAGCCACATTGTAAAGCCCTTATTTAAGTTCAGAGGCACTTTCCTGGCTTACTCCGTAGGTTGGGTAATGTAGTGAGCTTTTAAAGATTGCCAGATAGGCAATGATAAAAAAGGACAATTAATCAAAAGACAGTCAGGTTTCCAGCTGAATTGGCTGGCGGAAACTGCATCACTAAACCGCTGATAGCAACTACTTTAAGAACAACTTTAAAGGGCCTAAAGCATAAAACAAGAGGACTCACAAACAGGATAAAATTTTAAAAGGGAAGGTAGACATACAGAAGTAAGTTAACAACAAAACAACTTCATTACAAAACTAATAGTACATTAGAAACCCTGAGAAATGAATAAAACCACTGATTTTAATTGCTCATTTGCAGGAAAAGCTTGAGAAGATGTTTATTTAACAACACACAAACTATTTCTATGTGCCAGCACTGTTCTAAGCCCTTTATCAAAATCAACCCTTCATCTTCATTACAGTCATATGAGATAAAGACAACTGTTACTTCTGCTTACCAAAGAAAGAAAATAAGGCACAGAGAGGTTTAGCATCTTGTCCAAGGTCACACAGCTAATATGTGGTTGTCTGGTTTTAAGAGTAAACAACTCCATTATGATGAACAATAATAACATCAAACAAAAATTCATAAAAATAATAATCAGTGTCATCTGCATATGACTTGCTCTGGGCCAAGCACTGTTTTAAGAGCTCTGTCTATATTAAGATTTTTATTTCTAGAAACAAGCATGCCATCCTGACTTTATAATGGGGCTCAGGGAGGTTAAGCAACTGGATAGTGAAAACAGATGAAAAGCAGAAAGATAACAAAAGAAATAATCATGAGGGAAAAGACAAAAGCAATCAAAACACTTCCCAAAATATGGACCATGTAATTATTCCAAAACAGTCTCTGAAATTCAGGGGGAAAACAATCTATATATTAAAAAAGCACATTTTAACACAGGAAATATAAACAAAGCACAAAATGTTGAAATATATTATATTCTAGTTAACTATTACAACTAAAGGGAAAAAAGAAAGAATTTTTCAAGCATCCTGACAGACAATAAATAATCTAGAAAGATAAAAAATATACATCTGGTATCAAGTTTCTCCATGGTAACATTAATGTCAAGTTAACAGAGCAACATCTACAAGTCCTGAAATAAAAAAGTGTAGGCTACTCAGCCAAGATACACATAGGGTTAAAAGCCAAGACATATTTTTAAATCACTTAGGCAATAGGTTAATATATGTGAGCATGATAACCTCAGAGATTATCAAATCCAAAAATCTTTATTCAAGAAAACATTTTACAAAAAAATCTAGACAATTAAGACAGAGAATTAAAGAATCTGGACCCCGTGTTCACAACAGTATTATTCAAAATAGCCAAGATGAGGAAGCAACCTAAGTGTCCATCAACAGATGAATGGATAAAGAAGATGTTGTACACACACACATTGCTGCTGCTGCTGCTGCTGCTGCTGCTGCTAAGTCCCTTCAGTCGTGTCCGACTCTGTGCTACCCCAGAGATGGAAGCCCACCAGGCTTCCCTGTCCCTGGGATTCTCCAGGCAAGAACACTGGAGTGGGTTGCCATTTCCTTCTTTAATACATGAAAGTGAAAAGTGAAAGGGAAGTTGCTCAATCGTGTCTGCCTCTTAGCGACCCCATGGACTGTATGTAGCCTACCAGGCTCCTCCATCCATGGGATTTTCCAGGCAAGAGTGCTGGAGTGGGGTGCCATTGCCTTCTCCAACACACACACATTACACATACACAATAGAATATTACCCAGCCACAAGAAAGAATGAAATCCTGCCATGTGCAACAATAGGGATGGACTTAAAGGCATTGTGTGTGCTTAGTCGCTCACCTGTGTCAACTCTTTGCGACCCCCATAGACTAGCCCACCAGGCTCCTCTGTCCATGGAGATTCTCCTGGCAAGAATACTGGAGTGGGTTGCCATGCCCTCATCCAGGGGATCTTCCCAACTCAGGGATCAAAGCCAGGTCTCCCACATTGCCACCAGGGAACCATAAAGGGCATTATGCTTAGTGAAATACATCAGGCAGAGAAAGATAAATACAGTATGATATAACTTCCATGTGGAATCTATAAAATTCAACAAACTAGAAAATATTAACAGAAAAGAAACAGACTCAGAACAAACTAGTGGCTACCCTGTGGAAGGAGGGAAGGAGGAGGGGCAATACAGGGTAGGGGATGAAGAGGTACATACTATTGTGTATAAAATAAGCTACAAGGATGTATTGTACAACATGGGGAATTCATGGATTATAACCTTTAAAAACTGTGAATCATTATACTGTACACCTAAACAAACAATATTGTACATCACATGGAACAACAGACTGGTTCAAAATTGGGAAAGGAGTATGTCAAGGCTACATATTGTCATCCTGTTTATTTAACTTCTATGCAGAGTACATCATATGAAATGTCTGGCTGGATGAAGCACAAGCTGGAATCAGATTGCTGGGAGAAATATCAATAACCTCAGATATGCAGATGACTTCACCCTTATTGCAGAAAGAGAAGAGGAACTAAAGAGCCTCTAGATGAAGGTGAAAGAGGAGAGTGAAAAAGCTGGCTTAAAACTCAACCTTCAAAAAATGAAGATCATAGTATCCTGTCCCATCACTTCATGGCAAATAGATGGGGAAACAATGGAAACAATGACAGACTTTATTTTCTTGGGCTCCAAAATCACTGCAGATGGTGAAACTGCAGCCATGAAATTAAAAGACACTTGCTCTTTGGAAGAAAAGCTATGACAAACCTAGACAGTATATTAAAAAGCAGAAACATTACTTTGCCAACAAAGGTCCAGATAGCCAAAGCTATGGTTTTTCCAGTAGTCATGAATGGATGTGGACCATAAAGAAGGCTGAGCACCAAAGAATTGGTGCTTTTGAACTGTGGTGTTGGAGAAGACTCTTAAGAGTCCTTTGGACTGCAAGGAGATCCAACCAGTCCATCCTAAAGGAAATCAGTCCTGAATATTCATTGGAAGGACTGATGCTGAAGCTGAACTCCAATACTTTGGGAAACTGATGCAAAGACCCGACTTATTGGAAAAGACCCTGATGCTGGGAAGGATAGAAGGCAGGAGGAGAAGGGGATGACAGTGGACAAGATGGTTGGATGTCATCACCAACTCAATGGACATGAGTTTGAGCAAGCTCCAGGAGATGGTGAAGGAAAGGGAAGCCTGGCATGCTGCAATCCATGGGATTACAAAGAGTCCAACATGGCTGAGTGACTAAACAACAAATAACATAATATTGTACATCAACTATACTTCAATCAAAAAGCATAATAATAATAAAGAAAAATAAATAAAGAATTTGGAAATGGAAAAATTATTTAAAATCTGGAGGTCAGCAATGAATCTGTTTATATCTACAAGCAACACTCAACAACTATAGGGATTTTGCTTACTGAATAAGAATATTGTATGTCCTAATAATATAAAAATTAGTAACAGAAAGGTACAAGAGGATATACAGGAAAAAATGTAAATAATACTGACATTTTCATCTTAGCATGGAGTTAACCAATACTGTATAAAACAGAGAAACATAACTAAATACTATTTCATCCTCTCAATTGTTTTCATAATCTCTCTCTTTTAAACTTGAAGATGTTTTCTTACTTTGTTTCCTCTGACTGCCTTTGTTTATTCTTGGGCAACAATAAATAATAATTAAACTAGGTACCCTCCACTGAACATTCATTCTGCACCAGGCATCGTGGCCAGCCCTGCAGATGCACAGCAAGTCCAGGAGATGGGTGATGGGCAGCAGTGAATAGACTGAGGCTGAGGGTGTGACAGGCCCCGCCCTCAAATACAGACTTGGAGGAGCCAATCATTCTGAGGCCACTACTGGGCTTCCATAACCTATGCCCTCCTCCATCCTAACAGAGCTGGTCAGCTGACAGCCACAAGAAGTGTCATCTGAGAGCCGGAGTCACAGCACAGGGGCAGTGAGCTTGAAGAAGGAGTAGTGGGCCTGGCATCAGGGAAGAGTCAGTCCTGTTGGGTCAAATCTTGTTCACTGAACCAAGAAGAATGCAATGCATTTTTTAAATTTTCCATAAAAGAGTATTATTACTCTCGGTAAGGGTGCATGTATGTAAAACAAGGTAGAAAATAAAAATAACTGCATGCATGCCCAGTTGAGGCAAATTTTGGACCAAAGATAACAAAGAGACCAAAAATTCCAACTGCCACTTCTGAAGAGCCTGGAGCAAAAACAGGATGTTGGGAACAAAAACAGGGTACTGTGCATGCCCCCTGCACTCAACACCACCAGAGCTGTGGGCAAATCTCCTAAGCCACCCCTCCATCCCCAACCCTGGACACACCACACACCCCTATCCTAACCCCATAGAAGGGACCAGCTTGCCCCCACTCAGCCAGTGAGTGAGCAAGGGAACCTGCTGCTTCTGGCTCCTACCTGCTGCAGCAGGGACCCCAGTAAAGCCTTGCCTGAAAAAAAAAAAATTCCTAACATCAAGCACTGCTTGTATTTAAAGAAGATCTTCAACATACAACCTAGGGTGAAGGCTAGACTCCTGGTGAAGCTAAGCAGTGCTCACTGAGCTGCCATGGTGCAGAACTGGGGGTGAGGGGTAAAGAGAAGTCTCCCCTGACCTCCTAGGGACACAGGGACTCCACTGGCATCTGCGATGTAATGCCAAACATGTGGAACGTCTCTTTGGGGTCAAATTTGGTCACAAATTTGAATGTGCAAAAAATATATATGTTTTCTAAAACATGGTTACCAAAGGGGATAGCTAAGGACAGGGAGATAAAGTAGGAGTTTGGGATTAACATATACACACTAACATATACACAGTACTGTATATAAAATAGGTAACCAACAAGGACCTACTGTATAGCACAGGGAACTCTGCTCAATATCTTGTAATTACCTATAATGCAAAAGAAAATCTGAATATATATATATATATA
>NW_011495032.1:13161824-13169390 GCF_000754665.1 Bison bison bison
ATATATATATAACTAGAAAATAATTATATATATATAACTGGTCTATATATACAACTTCCCAGGTGGGCACTAGTGGCAAAGAACCCACTTCTAAATGCAGGAGATGTGAGAAAGTTGGCTTCAATCCCTCATTTGGAAAGAGCCTCTGGAGGAGGACATGGCAATCCACTCCAGTATTCTTGCCTGAAGAATCTGAAAAGTATACATATGTGTGTGTGTGTGTGTGTGTGTGTATATGAAAAATAATTAAATAAAAATAAGTATATATCTTCTAACCTTTTCTATAATTGAATATAATTTCTGTCTCAAGCCTCCATCCTGTCAATTCCAGAAAAGACTAATCATATGTATTTTATGTATATGAGGCTTTTCCCCACAGTGTTCTTTCTCTGTTGCTCACCAGGGCAGTGTCTGAGCTCTGAAAGTTTATAAATCCCACCCAGGCCTGAGTAGATGGTGTCTGGTCCCAGACTGTGGCCCTCAGAGATGCTGACAGCTACTGAGCTGACCAGCACCCAGCCTGTCTCTTTTCCACCCAACTGAGAAGGTGCTTTCCCACCCAGGCTCCAGGCTCCCCTCTCCAGAACATCTTCTCCCCATCCAGCGAGTACCCCTTCTTGGCTCCTTCTGTCCCATTCTGGAACATTCCACGGATTTCCCAGGCCCTCTCATCCTAGACCCTTCTCTGGCCAGATCTACTGTATGTATCAGGCTGAAGGAAGGTGGAAAGGAGGGGGCTTAGAAGGACTGAGTGCCTCCCAAGCTGGTAAAGCAGAGAAGGCAATGGCAACCCACTCCAGTACTCTTGCCTGGAGAATCCCAGGGACAGGGGAGCCTGGTGGGCTGCTGTCTATGGGGTCGCACACGACTGAAGCGACTCAGCAGCAGCAAGCTGGTAAAGAATCTGCCTGCAGTGGGGGAGACCTGGGTTCGATCCCTGGATTGGGAAGATCCCCTGGAGAAAGGAAAGGCTACCCACTTCCCGTATTCTGGCCTGGAGAATTCCATGGACTGTATTGTCTATGGGGTTGCAAAGAGTCGGATATGACTGAGCAACTTTCACTCACTCACTTAAGTCCCCTCCGCCGGCCCAGGCTCAGGAAGAAGACCAAGATCTTCCTAACCCTGTAGTGCCACATTTATCTGATGTGGTTGCTGCCACTTCTCCCCAGGAGCCTGTAGCCAAGTATCTTTTTCATTTGTCCACTGTCGCTTCTTTTTCCACAGTGGGTGAGTGGGTCCAACCCACTTCAGCATCAAGAGCTGGGATGGGAGAAGGATGTTCTAAATTCTAAAAGAAAGATTACCAAGAATGAAAGCTATATTTGTTACCATGTCAAAATATCACCACCCACTTCCATTCAACATCAATGTGGGCAGACAGCCACAGGCAGGCAAAAACACAGGCAGAGATGTGCCTCTGTGCTCAGAGAAATAGGCTTCAGTTTCTGAAAAACTCTTCCCGTGCCGCTGCCTGAATACTTCCGCAGCTGCAGCACCTACAAGGTCTCACTGTCCTGGCTGGCGTGGAACCTCCCACTCACTGATGCAACAGCCTTAGGAACGAGTCCAGGGGCTGAGTACCCAGAACTGCCCTAGGTACCTGAGATCCTGCTCCAGTCTGAGGTTGTCATGGATTCCCTAAGGAGCCCTAGGTAGCCAGGCAATAAATAGCCCCTGGAAGCAGAACCTGAGATCCAGCAGCTTACACACAGATGGAGCATGATGGACTCTGGAGACCAAAGTCACATCTGAGTCAACCAGCCCTGCTCCTTAGGAGACAATGGGCCAGTCACTCCACAGTCACCATGCAATGTCACTGCCTCTCCTGGCATCATCTTAGCACAGAGGATGACTATTCTATGGAAAATTAAGTGAAAAAATTTCCCTTAACAGCAGTTGCTACACCTGTATGACTCTCCCCAGCCCTCTCAATTGGGTTCCACTAATGAGCACCTTCCCCTTTTAAACTGTTAGTCACTCAGTTGTGTCCAAATCTTTGCGACCCCATAGACTGTAGACCACCAGGCTCCTCTGTCCATGGCTCCTCTGTCCGGAATTCTCTAGGCAAGAATACTGGAGTGGGTTGCCATTCCCTTCTCCAGGAGATCTTCCTAACCCAGGGATGAAACCTGTGTCTCCTGCATTGCAGGTGGGATGTTTACCATCTGAGCCAAAAGGGAAGATGCTTTCCCTTCTAAACAAGGGTGGAATTCATTCTGGGGTAGTGGAGGCTCCTTCCTGGAAGGGAGGTGCCCTCCCCAGGGGCCAGCAGTCCTGAAGATGCCCATGGGGTGGTGGTCCTGGAGGCCCCACACCCTCTCCCAAGGGCAGCAGCGCAGGTGGCATTCAGGGACAAAGCACAGACTCAGCATCAGATGTGGGCTCAGATCTGGCCCAGCTGGGAATCTGTTTCTAAAGGGAGCCATGCTTGCTAAAGCCACAACCTCCATCTGACTATGTCCTTTGCACAGCGCCAGCAGGGGTCAAGCAAAGAAGCAGGACGTTACCACCCTGGCGCCTCAGCTGATGGAAACAGGGCCTCCCAGGCATCTTATCTCCCCCAGCCCTTCTGCTGTAGGGGAAAGAGGTCATAAAGGGCAGCCAGTTTCTTCTTCACTATTTTGGCATCCTGAGGTTGGGGACATGCTCATACTGACCCTCGCAACGGCCAGCTCTATCCGCTTCATGCCCCCAGGCCTTCCATAACCCTAACCCTAACCATCAGCATAACCAGGTGGCTCAACCCCATTCTTTGTATCTTTATTTACAGACCCTCCAAGTGCGGGGCCTCCACAAAGCATGATTATTTTTGGAACAGTTCTTAACTCTATGTTGAAGACTCCTATTTCCAAAGATGAATTAAACAGTTTTCCCTTGAAAAATTCCTCAACAGCAATTTCAGAGCTTGGGCCGTCAGCCTGTTTACAAGCAGGTACCAGAGGGTTTACATGGTGTCTGGCAGAGGGGGAGGCTGGTGGTGAACAGCCTGCGTGTCAGGTCTCAGTTCAGTTGCTCAACATCTGACACTTTGCAACCCCATGGACTGCGGAACGCCAGGCTTTCCTGTCCATCACCAACAACTTTTGGAGTTTACTCAAACTCATGTCCAGCAAGTTGGTAATGCCATCCAACCATCTCATCCTCTGTTGTCCCCTTCTCCTCCAACCTTCAATCTTTCCCAGCATCAGGGTCTTTTCCAATGAGTCAGTTCTTCACATCAGGTGGCCAAAATATTGGAGTTTCAGTTTCAGCATCAGTCCTTCCAATGAATATTCAGGACTGATTTCCTTTAGGATGGACTGGTTGGATCTCCTTGCAGTCTAAGAGACTCTCAAGAGTCTTCTCCAACACCACAGTCAAAAGCATCAACTCCTTGGTGCTCAGCTTTCCATATACTCTCACATCCATACACGACTACTGGAAAAACCATAGCTTTAACTAGATGGACCTTTGTTGGCAAAGTAATGTCTCTGCTTTTTAATATGCTGTCTAGGTGTGTCATAGCTTTTCTTCCAAGGAGCAAGTGTCTTAATTTCATGGCTGCAATAACCATCTGCAGTGATTTTGGAGTCCCCCAAAATAAAGTCTCTCACTGTTTCCACTGTTTCTAAATCTTTTTGCCATGAAGTGATGGGACCAGATGTCATGATCTTAATTTTCTGAATGTTGAGTTTTAAGCCAACTTTTTCACTCTCCTTTTTCACTTTCATCAAGAGGCTCTTTAGTTCTTCTTCACTTTCTGCCATAAGGGTGGTGTCATCTGCATATCTGAGGTTATTGATATTTCTCCCGGCAACCTTGATTTCAGCTTGTGCTTCCTCCAGCCCAGCATTTCTCATGTACTCAGCATATAAGTTAAATAAGCAGGGTGACAATATACAGCCTTGACGTACTCCTTTCCTGATTTGGAACCAGTCTGTTGTTCCATGTCCAGTTCTACCTGTTCCTTCCTGACCTGCATACAGATTTCTCAGGAGGCAGGTCAGATGGTCTGGTATTCCCATCTCTTAAAGAATTTTCAACAGTTTGTTTTGATCTACACAGTCAAAGGCTTTGGCACAGTCAATGAAGCAGAAGTAGATGTTTTTCTGGAAATCTCTTGCTTTTTCCATGATCCATTGGATGTTGGCAATGTGATCTCTGTTCCTCTGCCTTTTCTAAATCCAGCTTGAACATTTGGAAGTTCATGGTTCACATACTGTTGAAGCCTGGCTTGGAGAATTTTGAGCATTACTTTACTAGCGTGTGAGATGAGTGCAATTGTGCAGTAGTTTGAGCATTCTTTGGCATTGCCTTTCTTTGGGATTGGAATGAAAACTGACCTTTTCCAGTCCTGTGGCCACTGCTGAGTTTTCCAAATTTGCTGGCATATAGAGTGCAGCACTTTTACAGCATTATCTTTTAGGATTTGAAATAGCTCCACTGGAATTCCATCACCTCCACTAGCTTTGTTCATAGTAATGCTTCTTAAGGTCCACTTGACTTTGCATTCCAGGAAATCTGGCTGTAGGTGAGTGATCACACCATTGTGGTTATCTGGGTCATGAAGATCTTTTTTGTATAGTTCTTCTATGTATTCTTGCCATGTTTTCTTAATATCTTCTGCTTGTTAGGTCCATACTATTTTTGTCCTTTATTGTGCCCATCTTTGCATGAAATGTTCCTTAATGGTATCTCTAATTTTCTTGAAGAGATCTCTAGTCTTTCCCATTCTACTGTTGTCCTTTATTTCTTTGCCTCCTCCCCCACATCCCTCGCCAACTAAGAAGAGAGATGTTCACAGGAAAGGATGCTCACTGAATCTCTGCACAGATATTGTGAGTTGTTAACCCTGTGTTACAGATGGGTGCTTCCCTGACTGCTCAGTTGGGAAAGAATCTGCCTGCAGTGCAGGAAACCCTGGTTCGATTCCTGGATAGGGAAGATCTGCTGGAGAAGGGATTGGCTACCCACTCTAGTATTCTTGGGCTTCCCTTGTGGCTCAGCTGGTAAAGAATGTGCCTGCAATGCAGGAGACCAGGCTTCAATCCCTGGGTTGGGAAGATCCCCTGGAGAAGGGAAAGGCTACCCACTCCCATGTTCTGGCCTGGAGAATTCCATGGACTGTATAATCCACAGGGTTGCAGAGTTGGACACAATTAAGCAACTTTCACAGATGGAGCAACATCAGAGAGTAAAAGAAATTGGTCAAGGTCCCTGGGAGAGTGAGTAGAAGAGGCAGGACCATGAGACAGGTCAGCACGTCCCCAAAGCCTATGAGCATTATAGGCGCCACTGTCCTTCATGCAACCTTTCCCGTAAGACACTCTCTCTGAGGGTCAGGTTAGGGCTGGGGAAGGCACCAGACATGGTGAGGTGATGGATGTTCCATGGGCATTATCTTGCTCCATCCTCACAGCATCTCCTGTGGCGTGAAAGGAGACTGAGATACAATTCACCTAAGTGACGAGGTGAGGGTCACTTGACCGATCCTCCTTCATCTTTGGGTCTGGGGCTGGGGGGAGGAACAAGAGGAAATAACCAGCTTCTGAGCAGTTGCCCTGACACAGCTGAGCACAAAGTGCCCTGCCCCCGGGCCCATGGTGAAGCAACTTTCCAAACCTGCCTGCACAGAAGCCACTGCCTGTGCCCTGACCCCAGCGTGTGCTGTGGTCCCTGTGGGTGAGGAGGGGCTCCCCTGCTTCCTATCACAAGCTTCTCTTGCTGTCAAACTCCAGGCTCAGCTCTCTCAGGTCGTTCCCACCCCTGCTCAGACCACTGTGGTCTGCCCCTCACTCCTCCACCCCGGCCTCACCAGCTGTTCCCCACACATCTCCTGACCATGCCTCCCACAGCCACAGGTCCAGGATGCCCTCACTGCCCCAGATCACACTCTCAGCTGCCACTAAAACCATCTGACAACAGTGGCTTTAACAAGACAGAGGATTTCTCCCCTGTCCCATAAGTGAAGTCCATGGGGGGCGTTGTCCAAAGCTTCATAGTGACTAGGCCCCTATCTTTCTGCTCCACTCTCCTTAGCATAGGGTCTTAACTTCTCTAGTAGCCAAATGGTCCAAGATGGCTGCAGGAGCTCCAGACATCATACCCAAGTTCCAGCTGGCAACAAGGAGAAGAGGGGGAACCCCACTTGCAGTCAGGGATGATGAATTCACTGGCGCCTGTGACACAGTGCCCAGTTGTGCAGGAGCTGGTTGGCAGAAGGCAGAGGGGAGGTAGACTTGCCCCAGGAATGGGGTTTTTCCAGACTTGCTGGAAGAAAGCAGAGATGAGAGCGCCCATGGGGGATAGGGAAGCAACACTGAAAGGATGCATCATGGAGAACTCTAAGGTGGGTTGGGAGACAGAAAGGGGTGCTGCCTGGGGGGTTGTGGAGAGGGAGGGAGCTGGGGTCACAAAGTGGCTGAGGGGCAGAGAGCTGAGGGAACGGTTGGAGAGTCTCAATAACATCCAGGATCCAAAGGGATGCAGGCATGGGCCGTGGACCTAGACTCCCAGCGACGGTCCCCAGAGACAAGGCCAGGAAAGCTGAGGTCAGTGTGTGTGAGTGTATCAGGCAGATCATCAGGTGAAAGATGACACACTGAGGAGGTGGCGAGCAGATCCCAACACAGCTGCAAGGCTCGGGTGTCAACAAACAGCCGTGACTGGGCAGTGGTGACTGGGGCAACAGGAGGGCAGTGGTGATGGGAGAGGACCTCAGGGTTCTGACTACACACCCCATCTCCACTGGAGGGGAGGAAATCAAAAGCCCCAGCCAGGAGGGGAGGGATGTTTCCAGGAGGGGTAAGGAAGGGTTCAGAAGTGGGCAAGTGAGTGGTGAGTGCTGGAGCACGGCGTAATTCATTCTGGTGGAGAAGCCACCCATGGGGACCAGGTGGATGCCATGGGACTGGAGGTTTGACAAAAAAAGATGAGGCTCAGATTGGGCGGGATAGGGGTAGATGGTAAACTGGGCCCAGAGCCCATCTGGATTCAACAGCACCCCTGAAGCACAAGGAGAACCCCACTCCAGGGCCACATGGCCCAGTTCCATCCATACCCGGCGCCCGAGTTTACAGGGGAAAAGGACCAGCCGTCTGATGTTTTAAATTCCGAATCTGGGTGACCTGCAGTTTCCCGGGACTTCGGAAGAACCTACAGGCCTAAACGGCAGCATGTCCAGACCCATGTCACAGAGGGGTATGAGGACAAAAAACCAGGCCCAGCGCCTCCCCAGCCCTGCAGCCCAGCTTTTCCTAGCCCCCCCCCCCCCCGCCTCAGACCTCCCCAGAGCAGGCAGCCACTCTCCACTCTCCTGGCCCCACCTCTAGGGACCTAGGGATTCCCAGGAGAGGCGGACCTGCGGGAAACGTTGGCCGGTTGTCACCGTTCCAGGTCACTGTTCCTCGGAGCCCAGCCCAGGATCTGACTCCAGACACATGTCCACCCGCCAGGGAGCTGAGTTCTGGTTGCTGGGCTGAGAAGGTTTAGCCTTCCGCTGCTTTCTCGCTGTGCAGCCTTGGGCAAATCACCCGACCTCTCTGGTTCTCACTATTTGTTCAGCCGGAATAGCACTGTTGACCA
>NW_011495032.1:13169541-13170227 GCF_000754665.1 Bison bison bison
GGAACAGCCACCCACGGGCTCTGTGCCACCTGGCATCAGGAACGAGCCTGGCCGCGCTTACTCCGGTGGCCTCCGGGCACCTTAGGCCCCCACCCTGAGGCTACTCGGCTCTGCGCAAAAGCCCCCACCTCTCCTGCCCGCTCAGCCCTTTCTTCGCCGAGGAACCCTGCACAAGTCACGCCCATCCCGCGGGCCTTAGTTGCCCCATCTGTGCAGCGAGGAGTGCAAGAACCAGGATGGATAACTGCCGAGCAGACCGGAATGCTCGGGGATTGTTCTCCCCGGCGCCGCCCGCAGAGCCACGGCGCGGTTGGCGGCATGCGCGTGCTGTGTGCGCCCTCTAGTGCTCGCTCCCTGCCACAGCGCTATTTTGACCTGGAAGCCCTCAGCACCCCTTTGGAAAGTGATTACTGAAAGTCAATAGGGAAGGGAATGGGATAAACAAACCTCAGAATGCATACATAATACGTGTGTGATAATGAGTGCGCGAGCATGCGAATGAATGGACAGCAAAATGAATGCATGCACAGAGTGAGCCAAGCCAATTAATGGACTGTTTGTGGCTATTTTCAAACATTTCACTCAGAATAAAAAGTCAGACTGCTTTTCCTGCCCACAAGGCCTTGTGGGAAGCGTGGCCCTGGTCCGCTCTCACCCTGTCTTTTGCACCTGAAGCACCAAGTATT
>NW_011495032.1:13170346-13175842 GCF_000754665.1 Bison bison bison
TCCGGAATCTGTCCTCGGCTGTCTCAAGGCTGCCACTTCTCCTCCTTGGGTCCTAGTCCTGCCCCAGGCCTGGGAGTTGTGAAGTGAAAATATCTTCTGCCATATTAATCAACAAGAAATGTCACAGCCATCAGCGATTTCTGGCCTCCAAATGTGAATGAGAGCTCTCAAAACTGCCGGATGCTGCCACCCCATTGAGGAGCTGGGGGAATGCCAGAAGCAAGGTGAACAAGGAAAGAGGATTTGGCCCCAGAAAGCTGAGGTACAGATGAAAAGAACGAATTCAGTGAGCCCAGAGGCTTGCATCTTCCCTTGCAACGAATGCTAAATTCCTTAACTTCATGCCTGACTTTTGATGTTCAGACTGTTGGCTACCTTTGTTGCAGACTTGTATAAAGCCTGATTCCCCTCCTGCCTCCTTGGAGCAGTTTTCTGAGAGCTACTGAGAAAACTCCAAGCTTCTGTCCCCTGGGCTTGGAGTCCTAAGCATTCCCACCAGATAAAATAAACTGCCTACTTTCAGGTTGTGACTATATTTTTTAGTCAACAGAGTCCAGCTGCTTCATTCTCCTTCCGGCGGTCGCTATTGGGGAGCTCCCTTCTCAGCCAGGTCACCTCCAGTGTCTGTCTCTCCTATGACCACCAGGACTCAGCTAAAGGGCATGTCCCCTTTTGGTCTGCTGAGTGCTCAACCCATGGTAGGCACTCAGGACAAATGCCGGTGAGAGGACAGTTTGCTGGTGACCTTTCTTGGCACAGAAGTTCCCAGGGGTGGGCTCCACCTCCTGGATCCACCCACCTGCTCTGGAGCTGACACCACCCTCTGGCCCCAGGACAAGGAGGAGGGGTGGACGGACCCAGGGGCAGGGAATCCAAAACAGGGGAGTCCAACCTGGGGTTCCTGGGGCCTGGGAGACTTCAGTCCTGAGGCTAGGGTGGGAGCTGGGGTTGAAGTAGATTATTAACCGCCAGCTTGTTCCTCCTGCTGGCCTCTCCTTCTCCCTGGGACAGAGTAGTTCAAGGAGCTGTGTTAATTAACTGTGGTGATCATCACAGAGCAGAGCTCAGGATGGCTTTGTTCAGCCTCCAGTGATAACAATTAGACCTGCTTCCTCCCCAAGTTCCTACAATCGACTTCTCACTCCCTTGATTCCAGGGAGCCTGGCAGATTTCAGTGCGGCCCAATTAAAAGGGCTCCATCAGTTAAAAATGGTGTTTGATTCCAGAAGGGCTCCTTGTCTGTGACCCTTACAGCCTCTTCGATGATCAAAGTGGGGTGAGGAGGCCCCAGAGCTCATTTTCTCTTCCCTGTCTGTGCAGTCAGATCCATTTCATCTCTGCTGTCCTGCGAGCATCACCAGTCACCTTAATTTTCCGGTTAGTTTGCTCTTTCTGAGTTTGTGCACAGGAGAGAGAACGTGAGGAACCTCCACTCTTCATTTAACCAGGAGAGGTGGTGCCTTGGATGTGCAACTCCAGGGGCTGGTGAAGCAGATAGCCTGGCTATCAGGTGGGCGATCTGGGTCCCCTCTCAGGGTCAGGCACCCAGGGTCTAACCTCACCAATCCCATCCAGGAGTCAGCAGCAGCTTGGAACCAGCTGCACTACTTCTGCAAACGTGCTGCTGCCCTGTTCAGTCTCATTTCTTACCGAGCATGTCGTGTGTGTGTGTGTGTGTGTGTGTGTGTCCCAGGCCTAAGCAAATCCAATTCCCAAGAAGGTCAACTTTTTTTTTTTTTTTTTTTTAAGACTGAGGTATGTGTATCTACGGGCTTCCCTGGTGGCTCAATGGTAAAGAATCTGCCTGCCAATGCAGGAGACACAGGTTCAATCCATGGGTCAGGAAGATCCCCTGGAGATGGAAATGGCTATCCACTCCAGTATTCGTGCCTGGGAAATCCCATGGACAGAGGAACCCGGTGGGCTACAGTCCATGGGAGTCACAAAATAGTCAAAACGACTTAGCGTCTAAACAACAACATCTACATCTGAATGGGATTCAAACCCAGGGCCATCTGATCTCAGAGCCTCTCCAGAATGTTTGTCTGCATTTCCTCCATCACTATGCTGCCCACAACACTCTCCCTAACATGTCACTGCTTCTGCTGCTGCTGCTAAGTCACTTCAGTTGTGTCCAACTCTGTGCGACCCCAGAGATGGCAGCCCACCAGGCTCCCCTGTCCCTGGGATTCTCCAGGCAAGAACACTGGACCTCTACTTCTCAGCAAATGTTTCTTTAACTGGAACTGGGAACTATCTGCCTGTAACATCAACTCAGAGAGCCCATCTCACCCTTGAGATCCCATGGCATGTCTGCTCCCATCGCACACAGTGACCTTGAAGAAGTGATGGTCACTAACCATCTCCTCTCCCTGCCCTTTTCCAAGCTCAGCATCCCCAGAACTTTTCGGGCTCCTCAACATGAAGTTTCTTCTTCCTCTGCTGATCAGGTGATCAACATGGCCAGACTCATACTGAGAACTGTCTTCGCAGTGGTAGGGGTGTGCAATTTCTGTTTGGCTCTATTAGCCTCAACTGGACTCCTTGCATGGAGATCTGGGCAGTTTATCCACAGAATCTGTCCCCGACTCCCAGTCTCTCTCCTCTCTGAGATTTCTCCCTGCACTTTTCTGCGTCTGTGGTTGTCCCTAGTCTGTCCTCTCATTCAACAGCCATGAGACTCTGGGATTTCTGTTCCTGCATTCACATCTCTGTGGTCACACCGCTGCCAAGCTCCAGCTGGTCTCTCTCCTCCCACTGCCGTGTCCATCCACTTTCATTGACTTCCCTGTGCCTCAGTGCAGTCATTTCAACACTGTGCCCAGAGTCACGTTATGCCCTCTGGCAGAGTTAGTGCAGCAGGACTGTTAGGAGAACTGCAGGCACCCTCTGTTGCCAGTTTTCTTCTCATAATCTACCCTGGGTCTTGTCAACTGAAGGAAAACACATGACTTAAAAGTTGGGTGTTAAGTTTTATTTGGAGACCTTACTGAAAACTGTAGCCTGGGAGACAGCCTCTCGGTAGCTCTGCAGAACTGCTCCAAAGAGGTAAGGGAGGAGCCAGGATACACAGGAGTTTTTGCTAAAAAACAAACAAACCAAACAAAAAATCCATGTGGTCAAACATCAAAAGCTAATGATACACACATACACACAAAACCCCAGACATCTTAAGTTAATAACTTTAGTGATTTCCTATAGAAAGATGTAGGAGTCTGGGCTTATTGAAATTATTCCTTTGATGTGCATCCTAACTGTCTAGGGCCAGTGTCCTGTTTTTCTCCATCTTGAATTCCCTTCAGGGGGGTTGCAGCGGATGATGGGCTGACCCTTGCAGAACTGGAGTACAGGCCACATTCCTTGTGCACAGTCTGAACATATCAACTGGTCAGCACATGTGTTACAGCAACTCCCCAGATAATTGGTTCTAAGGAATAATGACAGGTGGCATACCATCCCCCATGTCTAAAATAAGAACCAAACACTTTCCCCAGTGTTTTATTTTAAAATGTAATGAACAGACACTCCACAGCAGTGCTGCATATTCAGTCGCTTCAGTCATGTTCGATTCTTTGAGACCTTATGGACTGTAGCCCACCAGGCTTCTCTGTCCATGGGATTGTCCAGGCAAGAATACTGGAGTGGGTTGCTAGCCCTCCTGCAGAGGATCTTCCCAACCCAGGGACTGAACTCACGTCTCCTGAGTCTCCTGCATTGCAGGCGGGTTCTTTACCTACTGAGCCAGCGGGGAAGCCACAGTAGCACCTATACCAGCCCCAAGTGTCTCAACGTGGGAGGTCCCCAGGGGCCTCAGTCTGCACAAACCTGTGCCTTATCCCCACTTGTACAGGGACTTCAGAACGTCCCATCCAAACCCATTGTCCAGCACCTTGTGGCAGGTCCTGAGGCTGGGAGGCAACCAAGAATTCTTTTCCAGCCCTGCCCATGGATTCCAGTCTCCTGCTTCAGAGAAGACCCTGATCCCACCTCCTGATCTCTGGGCAGCCCAGGGCTGCATGGCTACTGTGTTCCCACCCTCCACACCAGGCAGACCTGTCTTCAGAAGCTTCTGGAACCTGAGGGCTAGGGTGTAGGGGGCAGAGTTGCTTCCCCTCTTTTTGACCAACAAAACTCACTTCTTTTTATGGCAGACACAGAGACGCACCAATCAGACCCCCTTCCAAGAAAAGACTCAGTGCCCTGAGTGGGGTTCACTGGCAGCCCCACTAATTCCTTCAGGTCTCCTCAGCCTTCAGGACAAGGTAACTCCGCTTTCTCGGCTGCCTCCCTGCAGGAAAATGAGAGTATGGCATTTCTCCAGCGCACGACCCTGGAGAGACAGATCCTGTGATCTGGAGTGCGCCCCATCCTGCTCCCATGGGTTGGCACACTCAAGATCTCCCCATGGCCTGGAGACTTCACTGTCCTGTCCTACTCTGTTCTCTCCCTTCCGTGAGGGCTACTTCTGAGAAATCTATTGTTCTCCCAACTCCATCCATCAAACACATCCATCCTGCGAATCCTCTACCCAGCTCTCTGCTGGGCCCTCCCTGTCCAGGCCTGCACTCTGCCTCTACGCCTTTCACAAGCACCAGCCATCCCTCTGCTCCTGGTCTCGGCAGATAGTTTGCCCAGCCCTCCCTCTTCTTAAGAGCCAGCACCTCATCACACCTTGGTGTTGAAAGGGTGTAACTGTCACTATTCCTAATCAAGTTAGATCAGACCAGTCTTCTTGGTAGCACCAACTGCAGACCCTGGACGCTGCCAGACACCTTGCTATGGTCTCCACAAATCCTTGTCAAATGAATGGATGCATGAATGCCACCAGGCAGGTCCCACAGAGAAAGGGGAGAGCTGACCACACAGGGCATGCACCCTGACTCCAGCACAGAGACCTCTCCAAAGGGACCTGACCTCAACCACCATGAGACGAGGCAATGGACCCGGCAGAAGTGACAGGTTTTAATTTGTAATTGTTTCCATCCTGATTTCCTGCTTCTGTTCCACTGGTAGGCTCCTCGCATGTAAATCAGCTTTGTCCTAACTGCCCAAGGAGAAAGAGAAATACAAGAGCAAGTAGATGATTTATGCGTGAGGCTTGAGTGTGGAAAATGGATGTGGGAGACATGAGGGGGCAGGGTGGATGTGCCAGGGACTAGAGTGGCTTGGATGCCTGCCTTTCTTAAGGACAGTAACAGGCACAAGTTAGTGTGCAGGACCACACACACACACACACACGGGCTTCCCAAACATGCTGTTTCCCACACATGGGAGGCAGTCACTATGTCCATTTTTAAGGTGAGGAAACTGAGGCACGAGCAAGTTGAATAACTTGTGTTAAACCAAGCAGCCAGTGTTTGCTGAAGGCTAGATTCATGCCAGGCTGACCAGTCAAGGTCTGTGAGGACTGTGAGAGTGTGAATAGAATAAGGCCCTGATCCCCAGATGCCCCTCACCTGCTGAGAGCTATCTACAATGCCAGCATCAGCTCTGATG
>NW_011495032.1:13175942-13197856 GCF_000754665.1 Bison bison bison
CTGCTGTGCCAGGCAGGAGATGTGGACAAGGGCATGGCTGTTCCTGCCTCTGGCTCCAGGGGTGCAGGGCAGGGGGTGATAGCTGAGGAGCCCAGCTCAGGCATCACTCAGACTTGTTCTGCAGCAATGGGGATAAGGAGCTCTGGGAGGTGTGGAGGGAGGCAAGGCTTTCCTCGGGGCTGGTCGATAAAAGCTGGTTCTGAAGGAGGAGCAGTGTCTGGCCATGTACCTTGAGGGTCAGGGCCCTCCCTCCCAGCACAGGGAATGTGTATGCAGTTTCAGAGGTGCCCTGACATCTGGGGAGGTGTTTGGAGCAGCAGTGAGTGGCGAGGAGGGACGAGTGAGCTCAGGCCAGGTGGTGAGTCACATTAGGGGAACATGACCTTCGGGCTCTGGTGCTCAACCATAGCCCCCCACCCCACTCCAGGTAGATGATGCTCTGGTGGGAGATCCTTGCAGTCATCCTCCCCCACTCACTCTCTTTCCTCTTGGCCCCAGGAGTCCACTGTGGCTGCAAAGTACTGAGTTGGAGAAGCTGAAATCCCACCTAGGGTAGTAGCCTCTCAGCATGTACTCGAAAACTGAAGCTAAAGTGCTAGTCACACAGTCATGTCTGACTCTTTGCAACCCCATGAACTGTGGCCCTCCGGGATCCTCTGTCCATGGGCTTTCCCAAGCAGGAATACTGGAGTGAGTAGCCATTTCTTCCTCCATAGGATCTTTCCAAACCAGGGATAGAACCTGGGTCTCCTGCATTGCAGACAGATTCAGGGAAGGCTACCATGTATAGTTATTTACATTCAGAAACTGAGACAGAACATGCCTAGATTGTGAACAGTGTGCTAAAAGATGCCTGCCTTGTGCACTGCACTTTTCCTAGCACCCAGCACAGCGCCAGGTGCATGGCAAGGACTCAACTAATCGACGGATGGATGGAGAGCTGGAAGAATAGATAGACTAAAAAGCATCAACTGTGTTCTACCCTAAGAGCAGCACTAACCCACACAACTCATCAATTAACACCCAACAAGCATGTTCACCGGCACACACTCACTTGAGAAACTCACATCCCCCTATACTCACAAGTTCCTGCACACATAAAGAAATGTATATGCACGCACACACACACACACACACACACACACACACATCCTGCCCAGCTATTCTGGAGAGAAGGGTTTGGACATAGATGCCAATCCATGGACAGTGTGCAGGGGTAGGCACCACCTGCCAGTCAGTGCAGGTTACCACTAGTGGCCCCCAAATTGAGTTAGTGGGTCGTGACCAGTTCTTTGAGAAGAAAAATAAAGAAAAAGGAATAGAACTATGTAGAAGTATAGAGTAAGTGCTAGCTGGTGAAACTTTGCTTTCATTTGTGTGCACGCCTGTCCTGGCTTGCCATGTAGCACTGGCTTCTTACAGTGGCATTATTGTCAAAAATTCTCAAAGCCATTGACTAGTGGCTAGAACCACTTGTTCTCGCTCTTGGATGCAGAAATCCAAGGATTGTCTGCAGCAGCTGCAGGTATTTAAGCTGGGTTTCAGTAAGAACCCTCTGACTCTAGGTCTCTTGGCTCGGAGGTGGCCTCTCGGGTGTAGAAAAGGTCATGTGTCCACCCCTGTGTATTACTGCACACATCCTCAGCCCCAGGGAGTAACCACCCTTGTCCACAAGATGCTCACAGTTTGATTTTAAAAGTCCAAAAAGGGCTGGGGAGGCAACTGCAATACAGACTGATACGAGCTACTGTAAAATTACAAGGCTTCACAGCTGGCTGAGGGTGATCTGGGGCTCAAGGACAGTTCAATGTGGATGTGACATGGAAAGAAATCTTTGAAATATTGGATTTGACCACATGGTAAAGAGGAAGAAGCAAGGAAGCCAGAGGGGAGGAGTGGGGATTGTGGGGAGGTGCTCAAGGCAGAGGTAATGGTGTAGATGAGGTGTGGAAGCTTAAGATAACTCCATGCTCTCTAGAAACAGGGGATGATTTTGTGTTCTCTGAGCATAAAATTCATTGAGTGTGTGGCCTCAAGACAGTGGTTAGAAACATGGGTAAGCTGATGCTCAGTTCCATCTGCTCAGCCCCAAGTGATCTGAGTGCGCACAGGCAGAGTCTCACACTGGCCCCACAGCATGAATCCCAACCGAAAACCTACCCCTAACTCTGCAGCTCCTCCTCCCCCTCCCCACTCCCAGCATCCCTGTTTGGAGCTCTCTACGATGTTTTACCACATCTGTGTCACCGAAGGAAGCATTGAGCGTTCTAGAGCCCTGTCCAGTCCTGAAGATGCCCCTGTACATCATTCCCATTCCCCACTGCCAGCCTTGGGGAAGCAGGAGGAGAGCTGACCCGCCACCAGTCTGGGCCCCACTCAGTGCCCAGAGCTCCCTTTCTGGCAACACCAACACCAGTAATACATCCCAGGAAGGCGTGAGCCAGCCATTCCAGGGGCCCATGGCGTGAGTTCCCCGCATGTCAGAGAAATAATCCTGTATTGACTTCCTCTCTGTGTACCTACACCGCCGGTTTTGCAGGGTGAAAGAAATCCTGGCTCTCTTAGAGCAAAAGTTATGCAGCCAGGCACAAGGACCACTGGCCTGTTGAGGGCTGTTCTGTGAGGCACTGCCTTGACAACTCCCGGATCCTGACGCTCCAGGTCAGGAAGTGGCCCCTCCTTTGCCACCTGGGACATGCCCACCAGCCGGGTCCTTCACCTCCTGCCCAAATGACTTTCCCTTAAAAAGACAGTTTCCACCCTGTACTAGTCAGAGTTTTCTAGGGAAGCAAAAGCAGTAAAAGACAGATAAGTAGGTAGATAGATAAATAGATAGAGATAGATTCATATACATAAAGACACACATACATGGATACAGAGACACACAAATAAATACATAGATTTTTTAATGCTGGCCATTCTGACTGGTGTGAGGTGATACCTCATTGTAGTTTTGATTTGCATTTCTCTAATAATCAGCAATGTTGAGGATTTTTTCATGTGTTAATTGACCATCTGTATATCTTCTTTGGAGAAATAACTATTCAGATCTTCTGCCCATTTTTTGATTGGGCTTTTTTGTTTTCCTGCTATTGAGCTGTATGAGCTGCTTATATATTCTGGAAATTAATCCTTTATCAGTTATTTTTCATTTGCAATTATTTTCTCCCATTCTGAGGGTTGTCTTTTAATCTTATTTATTGTTTTCTTTGCTGTGCAAAAGGAGAGGATGTGGAGAAAAGGCAACCCTTGTGCACTATTGGTGAGAATGTAAACTGACATAGCCATTATGGAGAGCAGTATGGAGATTCCTTAATGATGACACCATTTCTCCATCACACTAAGCCCTGTTGTTTCACACCCCAGCAGGACAAACCCTCCAGGATGACAGGGAGCTTCTGACAGACCCCCGGGGACCATCACACCAGCCCCATATGTCCCTGGAGGGGAGTAGGACCTGGCTCCGCTCCCAAGAGGCTAGGCGCCAGGAGCCAGTATGTCACCCTCTGGTGTCACAGTTTCATCACTGAAGCCCTGATCCCCCACACATGGCCACAGGGGCCAGGACCATGGAAGGCTGGAACATGTCCCGCTCTCAAGGAAAGGAGAAAATAAATGTCATATTAAAAGGAGAAGAGCGGTGCTCTCATTTGTCTGTGAAGTCTCGTGTACAGGGAGTTTTATCAGCCATGAAATTAGGACTTCACGCTCCCCGTGGCTGGCAGCCCAGCGAGGGCTGGGGCACCGCCTCAGTGCGTCTGGTGAACCACAGGGGACCCCACTCCCCAGCCCAGTGCCCCCTGATGCCCTTGGGCTATTTAAAAGCAGCCTGTTTCGTGGTAACCACTAGTATGGGCCAGGCCACACATGGCAGCCTTCAGGGTGCACAGCAGAGCAAGGATGCCCCAGCCCTGTCCCTGCGCTCTGCTGGCCTGGCTCAACCGAGGGAATGGAAACCAACTTCTGCATCTGAACAAACAGGCTCTCTCCACCTGCAAGGACTTGGCATTGTATGGACATAACTTTGAATTTTTTACTTCTGGGACTTGGAGATGACAGTGGGAGGCAGTGGGAAACACATGGGCTTTACAGAAAACTCTGGTTTGAAGGCCCTGCTACACTAACAAAAATGAATCTGCCCCGGGATGAGTTCTTTTACCTGCCCTGCAGGGGGAGGAGAGCCTCAGTGGGTCCCCCTACCCGGCACTGGGCACTTGCCCTGCTCGTGCCAGAAGCTACCTGAGCCTCTGGAGGGCTGGGGTAGAGCCCAACCCAGGGCTGCCCCATTGCTGAAGGGATTCTCACCTGCAAGCCCGCCCTCGGTGTCTTGGCCTATGGGGCTTGTGTTTCCTGATGGCTCCACGCACCTGGAATATTTCTCTGTGCCTGCCTCTCTCTGAGATGAATTCTCGCAGCATCAGCAGAGCCAACTGTCTGACCCACGTATTTCAGGATGAATGAGCATCAGAAATGTTTTTCTCCATCCCTGCCCTCACCTGGCCCCAGTGTTATTCGAGTGATTGCCCCTTTAACGAGGATTAAAAAAAAAAAAAAAGGCTTATTCTCATTCTCTTGTTCTCCCTCTCTCCTCTTCCTTCCCTCCTTCCCTCTTCTGGACTCCTCAGCTTGGGGTGGAGATGGGGTGAGCAGGGAGGCCCCGTCACCAGCAGGGACCTCTCTGCTGTGGCCAGTGAGACTCCAGCACAGCAGCTGGCCCACCTCAGGTGTCGGGATGGGAACCAGCAACCTCTATGCCTGAGATCCCGAATCTCATGGGATGTGCATCCAGCCCAGCCCAGCTGATCCTGAGCCCTACCTTACTCAAGGATGCAGGGCCATAAGTTATCTCCATTAAATGATAATGGCAGAAAACGAGGCTGGGTACTACAGGTCCCTTGGTCATCTAGGCTTGGTAGGTGGGGCCCCAGGGCTCTCTGCACTGTTTTTCAGGAGCCAGGGACATTCCTTTGGCCATCTGTCTCCACTCAGCCCTGGGACCTGAGTTGATCCCAGCTCACCACGGTCTTTCACCAAACCAGGTTCTTTGGCTCCTCCAGCCTAATCCCTGCCTTCATAGGTGGTGTCTGTGGTCTGCTCCTACCATTAGGAGTGGGAGGGTGCTAAGAACAAGTCAGTGAGGTTGCTTCAGGCCCCCTGCCCAGAGCTCTTCTGCCTCCTGCTGACTCCTATCCACTCTGCTGGAGGTCTGAAACTGGACCAATTGATGCTTCCAGGGTAACAAGGGATCCATGGTAGGGGAGAAAGTGCAGGAGTGAGTCCACACATCTTCTGCTTTGGACACCCCAGATTTAACTGGGTTTCTAGCCACCTACTAGTAGCCACCCTACTCTCTTGAACCTTCAGCCGGTTTTCATCTTTGTGATGTGAAAAGGGCCTTTTATGCCTCTTCTATCCACCTTCTATACTTTTTATGGTCTAGACTTAACATCTTTCGGAGAAGGCAATGGCACCCCACTCCAGTACTCTTGCCTGGAAAATCCCATGGGCAGAGGAGCCTGGTAGGCTGCAGTCCATGGGGTCACACAGAGTCAGACACGACTGAAGTGACTTAGCAGTAGCAGCGGACTTAACATCTTTGGGGCTGTTACCTCTTTTCAGACATCCAAAACCCAGGAGCTGTACAAATCTCTTCTCCCTCAAAATATTTAATACCAAGCCCTGGTACAACCCATGTGCTTTGGCCAGAATGAGGACTGACTTTATATGAACATTTTTTTAATGATAGGAAGCATAGAGAAGAAGCCAAATGGCCAAATTCCCCATCTCAACTCCTCCCTCTAACTTCTTTGTGAATTTGGCAAGTTGGTGAACATCTCTGGGTCTCAATGAACACATCAGTAAAATGAGGATAACAGTGAAGTAATACAGTAAAGTTCTCAAAAGTATCAGGCACAGAGGAATCACTCAAAAAATGCAGTAGTTAATATTTAGATATGCAATCACTTCTCTGTTCTCTCTGAGTGATTTGAGGCCTCTATTCTCTGAATAAATGGATGCTCTGAAGGGTAACAAGGGGTCCACGGAAGGGGAAAGAGGGCTACAACAACAGCCACTATGGAGAACAGTGTGTAGATTCCTTAAACTGGAGATAGAACTGCCATACGACCCAGCAATCCCACTGCTGGGCATACACACCGAGGAAACCAGAATTGAAAGAGACACGTGTGCCCCAATGTTCATCACAGCACTGTTTATAATAGCCAGGACATGGAAGTAACCTAGATGTCCATCGGCAGACGAATGGATAAGAAAGCTGTGGTACATATACACAATGGAGTATTAAAAATGCATTTGAATCAGTTCTAATGAAGTGGTTGAAACTGGAGCCTATTATGTAGAGTGAAGTAAGTCAGAAAGAAAAACACCAATACGGTATATTAACGCATATATATGGAGTTTAGAAAGATGGTAACGATGACCCTATATGCGAGACAGCAAGAGACACAGATGCAAAGAACAGACTTTTGGACTCTGTGGGAGAAGGCAAAGGTGGGATGATTTGAAAGAATAGCATTGAAACATGTATATTATCATATGTGAACTAGATCGCCAGTCCAGATTTGATGCATGAGACAGGGTGTTCAGGGCTGGTGCACTGGGATGACCCTGAGGGATGGGATGGGGAGGGAGGTGGGAGGGAGTTTCAGGACGGGGAACACATGTACCCCCATGGCTAATTCATGTCAATGTACGTAATTGTAAAGTACAATATTGTAAAGTAATTAGCCTCCAATTAAAATAAATAAATTAATATTTTTAATAAATAAAAATATACAACGTTTTTATCATCAAAAAAAATATGGCAAAGAAAAACTTTATGGATTATCTTAATAGATATCATGCACACTTACCTACTTGACTGCTCCCAGCAAGCCTGTGGACAACACTGCCACCCTCCCTCCTCAGGGCCCAGGAAACAGAGGTGCAGAAGGTTATGCCGCCCTCTCCTGTAAGGCACCTAAAGCTGACCAGACCATGTGGTCCATGCCACAACCACTGGGCCCAAATGGCCAGTGAGCCTTGAAGTATGACATCCTGAACTGAGGTGTACTGTGAGTTTAAAAGGCACAATAGATGTAGAACACTTCATGCAAAAATTATGTATATAAAAAGCTCATAAATATCTTTTCTATTTACTATACCCTGAATTAATATTTTTGGTATATTGGGTTAACTAAAATATATTATTATAATTGATTAATTGATTTCACCCGGGTCTTCTTACTTTTTTTGTTGTTGTCGTTAATGTGGCTAAGAGAAGATTTTAAATTACATTTGTGGTTCACACTCTATTTCCACTGGACACATTGAATTCCTTGAAGTTGGCAGTGGGGCATGACCTGGATTGAGCCCATAGCTGTGTGCTGCCAACAAGGACATCTTCAGATAGTCCAGGATCTAACTCAGTCCCTCTGGCTCCCGTGCAACCCACAGGCTGCTGGCTGAGGAGGGCAATCACATGCTCCCCCGGAACCCCTGGGAGACTATTTCCAACAACAAATATATACATGTGACTGCTGACAGCTCAACGTGGCTGCGCCTAGAGTGGGGCTGAGGGGCAGACCTAGAGGCCTGGGCAAGAGGAGCAGTGGAAACAGGTCACAGTGGACCTTTCAGGGACTCCGGAGACAGTCATGTCCTCTCTGGAGCAGGGGAGCCGCTGAAGGGACCATGCAGTGTGGGGACACAGAAATAGTCACTCCAAAAATGGATCCAAAATCAAGAGGAGAGAGGCAGTCAGAATACAGGGCAGTGTGCTCCCAGGTTCTGGTGAGGGCAAAGAACAGTAGACAGAGTTCACAAATATAAAGAAAGTTCTAGAAGGCGTTTGGTTATTAATCAGCTCTGGGTGCTACAGGAGAATGCAGGACCAAGAGCCAGGATCTGGTGGATGTCTTGACAGGGAAAGAGCAGGCTGAGGAAGATACCTTGGTGCTGAAGAGTTAAGATCAGGAAAGAAACACACCCCATGGTCAGTCGGAAGCATAAGCATGAAGTTTAGGTGGGAGTAGTTGTATGCGTGTACATACGCCTTCATGTTAGACTCTTTGTGACCCCATGGACCATAGCCACCTGCGAAGCCCTTATGACTGTTGTGTGCATGTGTGCCTCAGTCGTGTCTGACCATTTGTGACCCTATGGATCCTGCCAGGATGCTCTCTCCAGCTCCTTCTCCAGGGGATCTTTCTGATCCAGGGATTGATCCCCAGTCTCCAGCACCTCCTGTATTGCAGGCAGATTCTTTTACCACTGAGCCATTGGGGAAGCCCTTAAGGGAATGGTCAGTGATCATAATCAATAACCCTTACTGAGTGCTTGTGAGATATTCTGAGCAGCTCCATTTACACTATCATTACTCCTTTTGAACAGATGAGAAAACCAGAGCACAGAGAGGTTATGACCCCAAACTGCACTCTCCACTATGAGGGACCAAGGCTACAGCATCAGTAAGAGGGTCACTGAGAATGGCCCTTGGCCGGAGTTTCAGTGGAGGGATGCGGCCAGATGCCAACTTCATGGATGCAGAAACCAGTGAGAGGAGAGAAAGCCCTCAGTTGTGAAAGGGAAGCCAGGAGGAGGGCAGGAGCTGGAAAAAGATGAGTCAGGGTGCATTTTCTTAATATTAGTGGACTTGAGTGGATTTAAATGCTGTTGGAGTAAAGCACAGGAGCTCAGCTCAGTGCTCTGTGATGACCTAGAGGAGTGGGGTGCGTTGGGATAAGACGTGGGAGGGAGGTTCAAGAGGGAGGAGATATGTGTGTCTATATACACTTTTGTTGTACAGCAGAAACTAACACAACTATGTAAAGCAATTATGTTTCAATAATAAAATAAATAAATAAATGCTGTTGGGAAGGAACCAACACAAAGAGGTATGAGGATATACTATAGAGAAGGGATGAAGTCGAAGGAGTCAAATTCCCCAAGGAGGCAGGAAGCTTTGGAACCCAGAACATATGGGGGGATTTGCTGTGAACAGTGGGCTATCCTCGCTGAGAGAAGAGGTTGGGAGGAGGGAGGGGATGAGAAAGGAGGCAGGGGAAGGGAGAGAGAGGGGCCAAGCCGGACACAGTTCAGCTTGTTAACTCACTGGGGTGCAGGGAATTCCTGTCTGATGAAGTCTTCCAATTACTTGGCAAAAGAAGAGGTCGACCATCAGCTGAGATGAGGGGAGTAAGATGAGAAGGTTTTAAATGGTCACTGTGGCAACAGATGGACTTGACCAGAGCCTGCAGAGAAGGTCTTTTGTGTCTGCTTTTAGCAAGTCTGGGAAGGCTGAGTTCTATGGGCAGGGGATGGGGGTTGGGGCCGGTAGCATGACTGTGGTTCAGCAGGTACCATCTGACTTGGGGGTGAGGTGCTGACATGCCTTCTCAGCTGGACACAAATGGTTAAGTTTTCCCATAGCTGAAAACTAACAATTAGATTACACAATAAAATTGCAATGAATTATAATATGGCAAGAAATAAGTTGCTATATTGACCTCCTTCTGCCTGACTCCTGCATCCATTTCTCAGGGAAGAGAGAGGCTGGAATAGTGAGAGGACAAAGTGAGAACTCCCAAACTGTCATCCCAGGGAGCTAACCACCTGGCCTCCTGTCTCAGACGGGTCACCTCGGGTCAGTGTCCACGTCTGCAAGATGGCACCCTGGCAACCGCACAACCCTGCTCGTCACTGGAGCTCATGCTTGGAGAAATCTCTGCAGTGCTAATTACCAGGCAGAGCACTGATATTCCATAATTAAATTAATTCAATATGGTCCATAAAATAAAACTAGCATGACCGCTCACTGAGTTCCCTACACAAGGTCACCATCCGCTCATTTCAGGAGTATTTATTCACTCCAGAGCCCTAGCACTTTCTGGCAACAGGGACTGTTAGTTCCTTTAATTTTGGTCTTTTTTCTCTTCCTAGAAAAATAAATTACCTAAACAAATTGAATAGAATAAACAGCTTGAATTGCAAATTATAAAGTTGCCTAGTCCAGCAGTATAGGGGGTTGTTATTCACAATATGTCACTTTAAGATAAGTTAATAAAGAAATACAGAAGAGAATCCATTTTTGGTCATCATTAGCATATACAGTACAAAAAGCTACGGGGTATTCAATTAATTCTAGACCATAATTATGGAGCAGAAGTCTTGTGTATAAATCAAATGTCTTTATTTCTTTCCTTTTTTTTCTTGTCTTCCATATAATAGGAAATGCCATTTCCAACCAGAGTTCAGAAGGAGGGTGAATGATCTCTGCCCATCCATGGGGCTCAGAGGCCCCCAGAACTTAGGTAGGAGCTTCAACCCTGAAGGCATTTCATAAACTTCTCACACTCAGAAAATCATAATTACCATCTCTGCAATAATTTCCCTTTTTTTTTTTTCCAGGAGCCATCTGTCAAGAGGTACTGGCCACCTAAGCCTCACGTAACTTGTGCAGTCACTAATTAATCCCAGAAGACAGCTGAAATTAAGTGGAAATGCATTATTTTAAAAAGATGGAAGGAAACCAGCCACCATAAGATACTACATAAGGAGGGCAATTCCCTGAGTCACCGTGGAAAAGCAAAATGAGGGAGGAAGTAATTTGCGAAATGCAAACTCAAACTCAGTCTTTAACATTAAGTACTAGAAACCACAGAACTAGAGCGGAAAGTTTTAAATTGTGGTCTTGGGATTGCTGGGCTCTGAGGACATTTCTCAGGGTTGCATGGGAGTGTTTTTACAGAATTCACCTGGATGTTTTTAGAAAAATCTTAATTTTCTGTTTCTCAACCTGGTCTTTTTCTCTCCTGCCCCTAAATTCTGTGTTCCTCTTCTCTTCAAGTGTCTAGGTATGAGGAAAGACACCTCTATTCCATCAAGTGTCTCTGTTTTCCTTTAAATATCTTCCCGGGTCCTGAGCACATGGAAATGTTCCCAAGTCACTTGTTCCCTTTTCTGAAGATGTGACTGTGTTGTAAGGTTCCTGTCCCGAAGCGTGGGGCCCAGCTTGTGGGACAGCACTTCCTCCCCCAGCCTCTGAGCACAAATGGATCCCCAGCTGCCTTTCCTGCCTATGCAGCAGACATGTGATCTGAGCTGGCCAATCAGAGTGATCTCCACTGGGGCAGAGCTGATAATGGAGCATCTCCTGGGCAGGACTCCATGGTGACTGGGTAGAGGAGTCACAGGTGCTCAGAATCTACCAGGGCTGGGGCTGGGGCTGGGGCTGTGAGGACCATGTATGTCACATGCCTGGGAAAAGTATACCCAGAGGAAGGCCAAGCTGCCAAGTATGAAGAGCCTCCTGGTGACATCCTCTGAGCCACTGGACTTGGCCTTGTCTGAATGTCTGAGCCCTTTTGCCCTAAACTTCTAGTTTTAGGATTCAATACATCCCACATGTAATATTATATTAGTTTCAAGTATACAACATGATTCAATATTTGTACATGTTGTGAAATGACCACCATAATTTGTGTGTGTGTGATGAGAACTTTTAAGATCTACTCAAGGCCCACATCCCATGATTCCTGAAATGGGGCCTTTAATGCCTCCTCCTTTACCCTAGGGCAGTTGCTGAGTATATACTCTGTATACAGCACTTTTCATACAATCTTTCCATAACCATATGATGAAATATAATTGGAGGTGGTAAAAATGAGGTTAGAGGGCCCACATGACCTTGCAGAGCCTCCACATGACCTTGCAAAGCCTCCAATCAACTGGATAAGGATAGAACCATGAGCCCAGGCCTGTCTGACTCCAAAGCTCAGCTTGGCCCTGCCTGATGCGGTGGTTTCTTGAGAATTTGAACTTATAGGAGACAATCCATAGGACTGTGTGAAGCGGGCTTCTCTGATACCCTTCTACGAGCTTGCCATCTCATGAACTTCCCATGGGTCCTGGCCACTGGAGTACTCACATGATAAATCATCCTAGAGTCTCTCACTGAAGATCTCCTAGGGCTTTCCAGAACACCCCATACCTGACTGGAGGGGGTTCCTGTGGCTTAGGATCATTAGCCCCCACTTTCTTCCTTGCCTGGGTTACAATTCAAGCAGATATTTCAGGCCCAGACAATATTTTTCACACAGGTCCTTACTGGAGGACCAGTAATGCCAGGAATGAAAATGAAGCGGGCAATTCAGAACTGTCTACGCTGCTCATCACTGTGAGTGGTGGCCGCAGTGTCCATCACCAAGAAAACCCAGAAAAGGCAATGCTTCACACCACATCAAAATAAGGTTCAGACACTGTTCACAATAGCTAAGACATGGAAACAACCTAAGTGTTTAACTGACAAATGAATGGATGAAGAAGATGTGGTGTGTAAAGAAATGGCAACCCACTCCAGTGTTCTTGCCTGGAGAATCCCAGGGATGGGGGAGCCTGGTGGACTGCCATCTATGGGGTCGCACAGAGTCGGACACGACTGAAGCGACTTAGCAGCAGCAGTAGCAGCAGCATATATATACACATATATATATAGTGGAATACTACTCAGTCATAAAAAAGAACAAAATAATGCCATTTGCAACAATGTGGATGTAACTTGAGATTATCGTACTCAGTAAAGGAACTCAGAAAGAGAAAAACAAATACCATGTGACATCACTTATATGTCGAATCTAGACTATGACACAAACGAACTTACCTTCAAAACAGAAACAGACTCACAGATATAGAAAACAGACTGGCTGCCAAGGCGGGGGTGGGGGAGGGATGAAGTGGCAGCCTGGGATTAGCTGATACAAACTATTATATATAGAATATAGATAGGCAACGAGGTGGTGGTGGTGGTTTAGCCACTAAGTTGTGTCTGACTCTTGTGACCCTATGGACTATAGCTAGTCAGGCTCATCTGTCCATGGGATTCTGCAGGCAAGAATACTAGAGATGGTTGCCATTTCCTTCTCCAGGAGCCCTTCCCAACCTGGGACTCAAACCTGGGTCTCTTGCACTGTAGGCAGATTCTTTACCAACTGAGCTACAAGACAATGAGGTACTATAATGGAAAAGAAAAAAATAAACAAAAAACAAAATAAGGCTCAGACAACTTCTGGGCTGAGATATCCTGGGTGAGTTGTCCCTAAGTGGGACTCACTGGTGTGTGTCATCTTGGTGTGAATCACCAGTGTGGGAGTCATCAGGTATGTACAACCCTAGAGTGAGTCATCTCAGGATTGATAGGTTTCACAAACAAGTCAGCAAAGTGGGTCCATAAGCCACAGGCCAAGTCACAACTTGGCTCTAGGAGAGTCCTCAAAGGTCATACTGTCTCCTGCAACCACTTAATCTTACCCTGCCTTCTGCTACACATCATGGCTGGAAAGCCATCCTCTGCCCCTTGGTGGATGGTTGACAGAGTCTTCAGAAGAATCTGGTACTGCAAGGAAAGAAGGATGTTGGACCTGTGAGCCAGTGGACCCTGTCCATGAGAATCCCTCGGCTGCCACATCTGGATGATACAAACCAGCTCCCATTAGCCACAATCCTGCTTACACCCAACTTTTCTGTCTCTGTGTTCTGATACTTTGTCCCCCACACTCTACTTCCTTTGATGTCAGTCCCTCCTGGGCCCACTCATTCATTTTCATTTTCCTATGTCCATGGAGCAGGCTTTAAGAAACCCAGTCATTAATTCACTTCATTAATAGACCTTCATTCATTTATTTAAGGATCATGTTTAGACCACATGAGGCAAATGACAACCTAGGAGCCCCTTCCAGACACAAACTCCAGGCTCCTGCAGGAGTCTCTACACCAGGTGATAATATGAGACCATTAGCACATGGAGTCCAGACATGGCTCCTCTAGATCCAAGATCCATTAACCCAAAATAAAATCTGTCCTTCCCCCTCCGATGCACAGACACACAGTAGAGGAACAGGAATTGAAGCAACATGCTTCCACTGGGAAACAGGGAGAGTGGAAGACACATGGCCACACTGACCCAATGGGATTCTGAAATCCTGCTGGATAGTCTTAAATGGAAGCCCTTACCCAGAAAGGAGACAGTTCCTTAATTAGGTCCTAATTCTGTTCCAGAGGAAGGGCTTCCAGGGACCCTTGGCTCTGCCCTTTGGGGAGGACCTTCCTTGTCTGCTGTTCTCACTGGCTACATCCAAAGAAGGTTCTAGAGAATGTGCCCTTAGTTTCAGGGCTGAGTATCTCATTCTACCTCTTTTCTGTAAAAAGTCGAGGGCCCAAAGGTCATTTTAAGTCTCAGTTAAAACCATTTTGACCCAGAGACTTTGGTTTCTTTGGTAGTACCTCTCTCCCTAAAATCTAAAAACATAATCATCTTCTTACCAATTTAATTCTAATCAACTCCAAGCACCATTGTCACATGAGCTTTCTTGAGAAATGCCTTCCACCCACCCTTAACCTCAGGTATCTAACACTTGGTGCTTTTCCATGGATTCTTTTGGCCAATTAAAAAGTGTTATGGATCATCATCTTAATTCCATTCAGATGTCTTAAATAGTGGATGTGATGAGCAAACCTTTGCTTTAGTCCTAGTTCTAGTTCTAACTGCCTCTTTTGCTCGAGCATTTCTCAATTTTTACTGTTTAGAACTGAAAATCCATTGCCTCATCCAACTGTAGCAGTCCCCAGATTTCTTGACTCCAGTATCTTTTATTTTCAGCCAACAGCAGCCAACACACACTATTAACATTCTGCTTTATGAATTGTTTCCTTTGAACTAGGAGTGTTTAATTACTTCGGTAATTGTCCATTTTTGAGATATCACAGGTGGTACTATTACCAAATATTTCAGCAGCTCATGGCATAGACCACCATCCATCCAGTCACCACTAAAAACTGTGATATTCTTTCTTACAGTGGTAAATATCCTTTCTTGCAGTGGTAAATACTTGTGGAGGAGTAGACTGAATGAGTGGAGAGAAGAAATCAAGAGTCCTGTTTCAGCCAAAGCAATTTTGAGATGTCTGTTGGACACACACCATGCATTTGGGATTCAGGGAAGGAGTTAATGATGAAGTTACCAAACATTGGTCCATTGTCCCTTGCTTGTGTACTGAGAAACATCAATAAATAAAATAAATGATGAATTTATTCTGAATGAATTCTTTTTTCATTTGAGATCTCCTAAATGGGGCACTTTTCAAATTCAACACAACAACAGAGACTTTGTTACTCACAGGCAACCCAACCAGGATGAGATAGCTGGATGGCATCACCGACTTAACAGACATGAGTTTGAGCAAACTCCGGGAGATAGTGGAGGACAGGGAAGCCTGGCATGCTGCAGTTCATGGGGTCACAAAGAGTTAGACATGACTTTGTGACTGAAGGACAGTAAGGCCACCCTTTCCCCATAGCTCACTCCCACAATTCAACCAGGAGAACCATTGCCGTCAAGAGCACGGCTACGAAGAGAAACAGCAGCCTTTCTCAGTTATCCTGAGGAAGATAAAAGCTCGTGAGCCAGCAGCTGCCCAAGATGATCAGAGCCCTTTTCAGGCCTAACAGACTCTGACTGCATAACTATAAATTAAATGCACCATGGTTCTTTTATTATAGATACTCTGAAATATTAAAGAAGGTTAATAATTAAGGCTAATTTTGAACCAGTTCAAAGCTGCAGCACTAATGATTTGAAACCCTTGACTGCTGCTGAGGCTTCCCTATCATGCAGAAATTTCCTCCTCATCAGTCCTCCCATCACCCCTAAGCAGGTGAGCTCTGCAAAAAGGTGTTATGAGCTGCGTCGCTTTAATGCATCAGTAGAAACAATTCTACGTGCCCACAGAAGTTTTGCTCATCTCTTTTCACTCTTCTAGGCTCAGATAAACAATCAGTTGAAGTCCTTGGGGTCTTTTTTTTTTCCCTTTGTGGACATAAAAAAGTATGTCATCCATGTGCACCAGCAGCTTAGCAGCATGACATTTAAATATTTTACTGCCCGGATAAATACATTTGATGCCTGTGTCCCAGCTTGAATTAAGTATTTATTGTGCATCTTTTTCCAAGGCCCATTTTAAATCTTGGCATTTATCAGCATGTTCAAAGAACAGCATCAGATCCCTAGGAACAACTCAAATTCAGTTCTAGGCCCTGGCTGATCAAAGGTGACCTACAAGCATCATAAAATTGAGAAGAAAAATGAGGCTGCCACTTTGGTTATCTGTATGCTAACAGAGGGCTACTTCATGGGACACTGAGGATCAGAAAAGACACTAGGTCTTATTGCCCAGACTAAGCTTCCCAACTAAAATGTCCCTGGCTAAAGGGTGGCCATTTGGAAAAATCACAAAATTACTGTCGGAAAAATATGCACTCACCTTGACAGATGCCTGCTGGGAACTCACAGGTTCTGGTGGGACCCTGCTGACGTATGTACTGAGATGGAAGTTGTGACTTCTGTCCAGTGAGAAACTGGATTATTCAGTCCCTGGGCAGACAATATTAGTACCCAGGAGGAGGCACAAGGCTCAGAGAGTGTCCAGAGGAGAAATATGCTCTTTCCATAAGTAACAGCCCAAGTAGAATCCACATACCTTTCAGTCCTTTGTTTAACTTGAATTTTCTTGACATTGAAGGTAAATGCTACTGATATTTTATAAATTGTCCTTGTATTAATATCTAGCAACCTCAAGGAGTGCTCTTTAGATTTAATTATTTTCTATTTATTCTGATGTGTTTTCTATGTAGAAAATCATCTGTAAGAATTGTATACAATCTTTCCAATTCTTATAAATTTTATTCTTTTTCTATCTGATGGTATTTTTCCAGAACCATCAATACCATGTAAAATCTGGCAGGAAAAGAGGTCATTCTTAATTTCTTCTTGACTCTAAAGGAAATGGATCTAAAATTTCTGCATTAAGTATGGTGTTTGCTGTAGGCTTTTGTTTATAAACTCCACAAAACTGAAGAAGTTTCTTTCCTGATACAATACCTGGCTAAAATGTTTTTCATTGTTGAATGGTTTTCAACTTATTAGAATGGCTAAACTGAAAAAAACAAGGGCATTAAGTATTGCCCTTGTCAGAGTTGAAAGAAAGAGATGTAGTGGTGACATTTAGGGCTGTGGGTGCTGGTTGCATGGATGCTTTTCAGTTTATGAAAATTATCTGATCAACACATTTATGATTTATATACATTTTTGTAAGTATATTATCCATTCATGCATTTTTTAATTAGAAAATTATGTATACCTGTGATGGATTCATTTTGATATTTGGCAAAACTAATACAATTATGTAAAGTTTAAAAATAAAATTAAAAAAAAAATAAACACTAAATGATAAAAAAAAAACAAAGAAAATTATGATATTCTGGACTTTATCAATTATTTTCCTGCCTATATTGATATAATTCCATTGAGAGGTTTGTTTCATTTTGTTTACACTCTTGAGAAAAACCTTCATTGAGCATGTTGAATGAACTTGTTAATGTATGTAGAATTTGATTCCAAAATGAAATTAAGATTTCTGTTTATTCTAAAAGTGAAATGAACCTACAATTTTCTCACTTTGTACTTGTGCAATTTTGGAATTGTGGTTAAACTATGAATGTCTTAATATCCTTTTCTACTTTCTGGAATAACTGGTATAAGATAAGAAATGTCTTGTCATTGATAGCTTAGCAGAACTCACAAATTATCTGATCTTGGGTCTTTTGGGGGAAAGGGAGTATTTAACTATCCTTTCTCTTTATTTAGTGTCTATTGGAATGTTAGAGTTTCATAATTCTTTCAATCATAGCATTTTATAACTGTTTTAAAATGTGTCCATTTTGTCACAGTGTCCAAGTCTGTTAGCATACTTTCTTTGTGTAGCTTCATGGTTTTATTCCATTCTGTTTAAAACTCTTGCCCATGTGAAATTTATTTTGTGGTAAAGTTGGATTGTTGTTCTAGCTTTACTTTTTCCCTACATGGCTACCCAGTTATCCCCACATTATTTATTCAATAATACATTTTTTTTTCCCCTCAGGGAAGGTGATTGATGTCAGAGAGACAGCCATGAGTGGCAGCTCCATTGTTCACTAGTAACATCAATGGAATGAGAAACACTGGGACAGAACGGTGAGGATGTGAGCCTTCTTGCCATTTCCCCCACAGTGAAGATGGAGAAAATGAAAAAACAAACTAATACCCATCTAGATAAGCATGCCCAGACAGACCCTGCTGGCCTGTCTCCAATGGAGGGGACCCAGGGGAGAACTAGGCAGGTAGAATCAATCACACAGCAGGAAGCTCAACTGAGGCATGTACTGTGGTACTTGGCATATGAGGTTGTTACAACAACAAAACCAGTATTCCCTCTGTTTTCTCCCTCTGCATTTTATTCTTCAATGTCAAAACAAATGAGCAGGCCATTTCCCCAAAGTGCCTGTGACTTACTTTGCAGGAGCTCGGGCTTTCAGCTGTGTTGGAGAGGCTCCCCAAGGCTCCAGAAAGAAGTGATCTCGCCTTCCGCAGCAGCAGGGAAATAACAGGCCCCATCTCAGCAGGAGCAGGGGATGGGGGGTGGAGGGGGCTGGAAAACATGTCCCTGACAAGAGTCTCAGTTACGCTTTTCCTTTGGCTTGGGCAGAGTAGAACATACAGTGAAAACTATGTGCTACAAATCCCAAACATGGATGACCTTGATTGTCTTTAGAATATTCATAGTGAGGTGTGGAGGAATAGAAGAGAAAAGATTATTCACTCTTCAAAGAGCTAGTCCTACCCCACACTATATCTCCATCAGGAAGCATTTAGGTAGAAAAGGCAATACACGCCACTCAATATTTGTCAGGAAGAAAGGAGAAAGAAAATGAATCTCTTAACAATAGAATGAATATTCTTCCTTTCAGTCTGATTGGGCCATTTAGGCTACCTGACCAATCCTGCTGCACCCATAACAGTCCTTAAATAAGCCCCTGCACTTATTAGCTTAAACCTGTCTTCCAAAGCCAATCATAGGCAAAGGGAAAGGGGGATGGGACCATGTGATTGGACGGCTCTTTCCTTTGTCTGGTCCTGGCTGCTAATTATGTGGATAGACTAAGGAGGATTAGGCTCCTGAAACAAACTGAACATGTAGTGGGAAAAAGGAAGCAACAATGTTCATGACGTATTTTTCTTTTACTTTTTAATTGTTTAAATCATGGTAAAATAAATATAAAACATAAAATTTGCCATTTTGACCATTTTTTCAGTGTAGAGTTCAGTGGCATTCATTAAATTCACAGTGTTCTACAATCATCACTACTATATACTTCCAAAAATATTTCATCATCCCGAAGAGAAACTGTAATCATCAAGCAATAACTCCCCATTCTTCCCTACTCCCAGCCCCTCATGAACTCTAATCTGTTTCATGTTGCTATTTTATATAAGTGGAATTATATAATACTCATCCTTTTTTGTCTTGCTTATTTCACTTAGTATGTTTTCAAGATTCATCTATGTCTTGACATGCATTAGAACTCTATTCCTTTTGTAACTGAAAAATATTCCATTATTTGTATACACCCCATTTAGCTTACCCATTCCTCTGTTGTTGGACGCTTGGATTGTTTCCACTTGTTGGCCATTGGAAATAATGCTGCAACAAACAATGGCATACAAGTATCTGAATGAGTTCCTGTTTTCAATTACTTGGGGTATATACCTAAAAGTAGAATTGTTGAGCCATACAGCAATTCTATATTTAGCTTTCTGTAGAACTGCCAACCTGTTTTTCACAGTGGCTACATCAACATGCATTCCCATCCTGTAGTGTATAAGTGTTTCAGTTTCTCCATATCTTCACCAATACTTGTTTGTTTGTGTTTTTTTTTTAATTATAGACATTTTAATGGGAATGAAGTGGCAACTTAAAGTGTTTCTGATTTGTATTTCCCTAATGACTAATGGGACTTTCCAGGTGGCACTAGTGGTAAAGAACCTGCCTGCCAATGCAGGAGACTTGAGAGATGCCAGTTTGATTCCTGGGTCAAGAAGATCCCATTGAGGAGGTCATGGCAACCCACTCCAGTATTCTTGCCTGGAGAATCCCATGGACAGGGGAGCCTGATGGGAGTTGGACACAACTGAAGGGATTTATCATGCATGCATGCAATGACTAATGATGTTGAGCAGTTTTTCATGATATATATATATATATATTAACCATTTATATATATATTTTTTGAGAAATGTCTATCCAAATTATGTACTCATTTTTCCCAATTGTTTTTTACCAACAACTAGTGTTATTTGTCTTGTTGTTGAGTTTTAGGAGTTCTTTATAAATTCTAGACAGTAAACACTCACTTGTCTGATTCTTAAATACCTTCTTCCATTCTGTAATTGATCATTTCACTTTCTTGATAATGTTTGACAAAGAAAACATCATTTCTTGAAATATTCTTTGTGTTCCTTTCTCTTTGTCTTTTCCTTTTGGGACTTCCGTGATACATATATTGGTGTCCCTGATAGTGTCTCATATATCTCTTAAGCTCTGTTCACATTTCTTTGTTATTTTTCTTTTTGTTCCACATAGCTGATGATTTCAATTTTCCTATCTTCAAATTCACTGATACTTTCTTTTGCCTGGTGAAATCTGCTGTCAAACTCTACTAGTTTGTTTTCTTTTTAGTCATTGTACTTGTCACCTCCAGAAGTTGATTTTTTTATTGAATAGTTTATATCTCTTTATTGATATTCTCATTTTTCTTACTTCATTTCTTGATTTTTTGAAAGTCTTTGTCCATGTTTTTCTATTTTCTCTTGAGCATATTTTAAGACAGTTGTTTAAAAGTCTTTGTCTAAAAGATGCCAGAAGAAAAGAAAACTACAGGCCAATATCACTGATGAACATAGATGCAAAAACCCTTAACAAAATTCTAGCAAACAGAATCCAACAACATATTAAAAATATCATATACTATGACCAAGTGGGCTTTACCCCAGGGATGCAAGGATTCTTCAATATCCACAAATCAATCAGTGTAATACACCACACTAATAAATTGAAAAATGAAAACCATATGATTATCTCAATAGATGCAGAGAAAGCCTTTGATGAAATTCAACATCCATTTATGGTAAAAAAAAAAAAAGAAAAAAACTCTCCAGAAATTAGGACTAGAAAGAACAAACTTCATCATAATAAAAGCTATATATGACAGACCCACAGGAAACATTATCTACAATGGTGAAAAATTGAAAGCATTTCCCTAAAGTCAGGAACAAGACAAGGGTGCCCACTCTCACCACTACTATTCAACATAGTTTTGGAAGTTTTGGCCACAGCAATCAGAGCAGAAAAAGAAATAAAAGGAATCCAGATTGGAAAAGAAGTAAAACTCTCACTGTTTGCAGATGACATGATCCTCTACATAGAAAACCCTAAAGTCTCCACCAGAAAATAATTAGAGCTAATCAATGAATATAGTAAAGTTGCAGAATATAAAATCAATACACAGAAATCCCTTGCATTCCTATACACTAACAATGAGAAAACAGAAAGAGAGATTAAGGAAACAATTCCATTCACCATTACAACGAAAAGAATAAAATACTTAGTAATCAGTTGAGTTCAGTTGCTCAGTCGTGTCCGACTCTTTGCAACCCCATGAATCACAGCACACTAGGTCTCCCTGTCCATCACCAACTCCCGGAGTTTACTCAAACTCATGTCCATCGAGTCAGTGATGCCATCCAGCCATTTCATCCAGTGTCGTCCCCTTCTCCTCCTGCCCCCAATCCCTCCCAGCATCAAAGTCTTTTCCAATGAGTCAACTCTTCTCATGAGGTGGCCAAAGTATTGGAGGTTCTGCTTTAGCATCAATCTTTCCAAAGAACACCCAGGACTGATCTCCTTTAGAAATGGACTGGTTGGATCTCCTTGCAGTCCAAGGGACTCTCAAGAGTCTTCCCCAACACCACAGTTCAAAAGCATCAATTC